>NC_089583.1:84751604-85057971 GCF_019320115.1 Miscanthus floridulus
TCCCATTCTCCTCCCTCTGGTTGTCGTTTTCGATCCTTCAAAACTGTTGAAGATAGGCGGAGATGCATAGAGGAAGACGCAGTGCCATCCCGATCAACCTCGACATCATTGTCAGGGAAGTCAGGGGCCCGATACTCCAAGAACACCCCCAGGTGATTGTGAGAGGAGGAGTATGACGAGTAGATGGAAAAAGTACCTAAAGGAAGTGAATTGTCGCGGTAGATTGACCTCAAGGGGCCCATCTATCATAGACATAGGAGGATGGTGGTTTCTAGGAAGATGAAATTATAGGTATCCTATTTGGGTAGGCACATAGAATGCAGCGGGAAACGACAATTATCAGCTAAATGTCGTAATGATTGCAAGAGTGATAGCGTAAATGGTTTGGACAATTGGGCCTAGAGTGATCATGGGCCAGACACCTGGAACATGAAATTTGTTCAATTTTTTGACCAGCCAAAGGATGTAGGGTATTTACCCAAAATTCCTGCCTATCTTTTAAAGAGGCAATTGAAGCAGGCAAATTAGATGCGCCAAAGTTAATACGATTAAAAACAGCTTGATGATTTGGCTGAGTAAAGGATTTCATAGGATTTGAAATTTGAAATTAAACGCCATGATTGTAAATCGACACTGGAATGGAGTTTGCTCCAATGAGGGGCGGAGCACGTATTGAAGTTGATGCATTACGCTTTTGAACCATGGTCCACTTTTGTTTCTCTTCAGCTTCCCATCGATGGAATTTAGCTATGTAATTTGGTCCTCCACCATGCCAAAGGTTGAAGAAAACCTTGAAGCTGGAGCACTCAAACAAACGTAGATTATAGATATAGAAGCCCACCGCCTGAGAAGAAACTGAGAAATGGAAAACACGACCACCAAGAGGTTTAACTCAGAAAAGCTCTGCTAAACCACCTATCACAGATTGCAAGATGGTGTCCACCGAAGGCTCTGATAGCCTGAACTTGCAATGACCAAAAGAGAAACTAAGAAGAACTCTAGGGATCGAAGAGAGGGGTTGTGACAAACCAGAAGACCATATTTGCGAAGAATTTTAGCTTCAACAACTTTCCTCGGCCTAAAGTTGAGATCAAAGAGCGCCATGGTGACATAACTCAAAGGAGGTCAAGACCGCCATGGAAGGAGAGGGACGCCATCTCATGGCTCTCTTGTGATAGCCATTTTTGTAACACCTTCACGTTTTGCTCGATAAATTGATGTCAGTACCTGTGATTCTTCCTTTACTAAAGCTGCAAATTGCTATCCGAATGTCTCTATTGCATATCAGATTCTCTTAACTATTCCTATGACAATAACATCAGTTGAAAGAAGCTTCTCCAAATTGAAGCTATTTAAAAAATTGTTTGAGGTTTCAACTATGCTACAAGAAAGATTGAATGGCTTTGCTATGTGCAACATTGAGAAGGATGTTTTGGATAATATTGATCCCGATAATGTTCTTGAAGATTTTGCATCAAGAAATGGCCAAAGACGGGTTTTTAAAAGATACTAAAACATTATTGTTTTATTTGAGGTAATCATAATAGTTATTTTAGGGTTCTTTTAGTTTCTTTATTGTACTATCATTATTTTTAATGAACTAAATATACATTGCAAGTTAACTCTTATTACCAGTACTATATACTTCAATTGTCATATTAAAAAATTAGATTGTTGGGCACTTACTGTCTTGCTTGCCCAAGGGCTCTTGAAATTGTTGAGACGGCCCTAATGACTTTGGGGGTATCGCTAGGCTCTGATCACCATGGAACAGCCCCATACATGACCTTTATATTACACACTCACACGTGCGGCACACGCACACATAGATCAAGGGAAGACATGACAGGATGCGTGTACAACAACCAGAGATTATCCTACATCAAACTTTGAAGCACGTCTCTTGGGACTAGCAAGCCCCACGAGTGTAACTTGAATTACAAAACCGAAGCATGTTTCATCTAACATTTAGCACCATATTTTTAGAGATCCTAAAGCATATATAACCTTACAAATATTTAAGGGAAGTACTAGCACCCGGATGTCCAGACGGACGCCCGCTGCTGCTGCACACCCGCACCAGGCAGGGATCGCCCGCGCCGCTCCCCACGCTTCCCCCTCCGCTTCCCCCTCCCACAACCACGCAACGCTCATCCCTCTACTTCCCACACACATGCACGACACCCTAGTAGCCGCAGCAGGTGGCTGTGTTAGGTGAGTCACATAGCAATATGTACACACCCGATCTACTTTTGAAATATTCAGATAAAATATTTGCAACATGCGTCTGAAGATAGATGAAACACTTGCAAAATCACATGAAAATACTTAAAAAGCCATTGCAAAACATATACAACATCTAGATAAAAATACTTGCAACATATGTGTGAAACATATGCAACATCCAAATAAAAACACTTGCAACATACTCAAAAAATATTAAATATTTGAAACAGACACTTGCAACATATGAGTATAGATATTACAACATATGCAACATCCTGATCTACTTTTTGCAACATCTATATTAAACACTTGCAACATACCGCTGAAATATCAGAAACAATTTAAACATACTTTTACAACATAGAGGGTGAAAGCTCTAGTTTGGTTTTGGATAATTGATGAAACCTAAGCACTAACCTTTGTCATGAGTGATGATATGAGCTAGGCTGGTGCAATCCAAGTGAGGAGCATGGTGGCACTCAAATGGTGATGTTGATCACATGAAATAATGAGATGGCCACATGTGATGATGATCAAGTGCTCAACTTAGAAAAGAAGAAAGAGAAAAACAAAACCCTATGGAGATCAAGGCAAATGTATAATTATGGATTTGTTTTAGTGATCAAGACACTATAGAGAGTGTGATCACATTATGATAGATGGTCGTACTATTAAGAGGGGTTCTTAACTAGACAATTCAGTCATCTAGTGCCACTAGGTGTTGGACTTCATGCATTGTATTTAGGCCTAGTGCACATCAGAGAGCAAACAAAAATATTTATGGAAAATGTTTTGAGAAATGCTAACTTTGCTCTAACATATTTTGAGAAAACACTTTGAGAGTTAGCATCGCTTGCAAAGTAGTGTTAGACTGCTTGTGGATCGAATCGAGAATAAAAACATAGCTAACGGAGGTTTTTGCCTCGGGGTGGTCACCGCCATGGGTGCGGCGGTGCACCGCCCTGGCCTGTCTGGTGACCGAAGAGTAGTTGGTTCAGGGTGATCAGCGCCCTAGGTGAGGCGGTGCACCGCCCTGGCCTATCTAGTGAGAGGCTGGACATGGCAGAGAGTAGCAGCGCTGGGGTGGTCATCGGACGTGACTGTGTGCACCGCCCCTCTCACGGCAGTGCACTGTCACTGGCTGTCTGGTGCCACCTCCACTTTTTAACCGAGGCTGAGACTTGCTAGAGTTAGGGCTGAGAGGGCACCGCCCTAGTCACCGCCATGGGGTGGCGGTGCACCACCCTAATTATCCAGAAAGGGGTGTTTTTGGGGATCGGCCAGGGTGGCACCGCCACCCCCTATCTGGTGCCACCGTCACCCTTGTCTGGTGACCAACTCGTCATCGATCGACCATTGGAATTTGACCATTGGGGCACCATCACCCCTTGTCCGGTGACTGCACCGCCCTATCCGGTGCCCTCGCAAAAAGCAGCTCCAAAGGGTAACGGCTCTATTTGTTTGTGTGGCTATAAATAGAGGGTGTGGCCGGCCTTGGCCACTCTCTTGGCACCTCATACACTTGTGCACACCCTTTAGAAGCTGAGAAACACACTCCACTCACTTGTTCACTTGATTTCATCATCTTGAGTGAGATTGGAGAGCCTCTAGTGCGTTGCATTGAGTTGCATCATCTTGTGGCACTAGTTGGATGATTTGGGCTAGTTGTGAGCTTGTTACTCTTGGTGTTTGCCAACACCTAGACGGCCTGGTGATTGGAGGATTGTTGAGCGGAGTTGGTGATTGTCCCTGGCCTCGATTGGTTGCTTGTGAGAGATCTAGTGCCTTCCTCGGCGGAGCGCCAAAAGCAACTTTAGTAAATTGCTCGTGTAATTGAGCTACCTCACTTGTGGGTAGGTTCTTGCAGCGCCTCTTGTGGTGGGCTAGGTGTGTGAGACCTATTAGCCGCTGAACCACCAACTGTTGGTCGACACAACGGGGACTAGCGTGCCAGCAAGCACGTGAACCTCGAGAGAAAAATTGGTTGTCTCTTGCTCTTTGGTATTCTCCCGGTGATTGAATTAGTGTTCATCTTGTGATTGGTTCACTCCTCTACGTGGCGGTATAATCATCCTGCTTACTCATTCACATTCCCGCAAACTAGTTGTCAAGCTCTTTAGTATAGTTAGTCTTGAGAGCTTGTTAGTTTGGTTAGTGTAGCTCTTTAGTTAGTCTTTGAGAGCATACTAGCTTAGTGAGTAGTGATCTAACTTGTTGTGTGTGATAATGATCATAGTAATTAGAATTGTTGGGATAAGTGGCTTGCAACCCTTATAGAGCTAGAGCAAAATTGCATTGCACCATTTGTGTTACTAACCAATTTGCTCTAGTGCTTTGTAGAAGTTTTAGATAGGCTATTCACCCCCCTCTAGCCATACTAGGACCTTTCAGGGGGAGAGACTATGGCCGATCGATTCCGGCCGTCAGGGTGGGAGCCGGTGGCAAGCGGCGATGCACGAGCACCACCAATATCGGCTGCGCTCATGGGTGCCCCTTGGCTTGGCCGGGGATGACCTGATGCGCCCGACACATGCCCCTAGCCGCCATCGGCAAGGGCAGCAGCGGCGGGATTAGGGAAGAGACTGAGGAGACACTGCGTGAACTGAGGGAAGAGACGGCGTGGTCGGCTTGGGTGGAGGAAGGAGGCAGTGGTGGCAGCGCAGGGCTCTGCTTCTACCAACAGACGAGAGATAGACCGAGAGATGGGGAGGGCGACGGAGCGGGGAGATTTTTTTCTTGAGAGAAGCGGGCGAGGCGGAGTAGGAAGCCATGTCTGAATGGACACGGATGGACAGACGCCCGTGTTGAATATTTAAAGGTGTCCTTAGGCCTTCCACGATGCAAAGTGATGCCCAAAATAAAAATAGGGCTCACATCACAGAAGTAGGCATCACTTGGTTTTTTTTCTGACTTGCTTGCCTTTCATTAGAATCAACCGGCCGAGGCCTCAAACATCACCAAGTCCGCTACACATGCTGGCGTTACATGCCACGTCTCCAGACGCTGTATGTTGGATACTTGTTTCGCTAAGACATGAGCTATCTTATTACAACATCTATTAACAAAAACAAAGGAGAAATCTTGAAAGGCAAGGCACAAGTTCTGAATTTCCTGCAGTACTGGATCAATGACGGAGCGTTGAGCTTCTTTCTTCCACAAGTTTACTAGCTCTAAACAGTCCGTCTCCAGGATCGCCCTCTGTTCACCATGTTGCTTGGCAAGCTCCAAACCATCACGGCAGGCCAATGCCTCCATCAAGCAGGCATCCTGACTCCTTTCATACCAACGCGCTTGCGCTACCCTGAATGCTCCTTTATGGTCACGGATAATACAAGCCGTTGCTCTCACATTGCCAGCTGCCTGAAAAGCTGCATCAGAATTGATTTTCACCCATCCAGGCTTTGGCGGAGACCACTTTGACTGCTCCGGTCTGTCGATTCTTGGTCTCAGTTCTTGGCTGAGCTGCCATAGGTCATGCGCTGTGTCTCTCGCCCACGTCACAGCTTGGTGATCGTTCATCGTCTGCTCACCATGGCGCCTCTTGTTTCTCGTCATCCATAGAGCCCACATACTACAGAGAATGATCGCTGTGTCCCGTTCAGAGCAGACGCCCGATATGATATCAGTGGCCGAAGTCTCTGGGTTTAGGCTTGGAACTTTCACCCGTGTCCCCAGCCGGACTTGATGCCAAAATCTTTTGGCCACCGAACACCCTATCAGCGCATGTTGGATAGATTCTTCTGGATCACCACAGTCTTCACAGAAAGCAATTCTTTCGATATGTCTCCTGAATAACACTTGCCTTACTGGTAGGAATTCATGAATAACTCGCCACCAGAAAACCTTCACTTTGGGCGGTGCCTTGATCTTCCACAGCACCTTCCACAGGTCATTTGAGGATGAACTTGGTGTTTCAGGGTGCGCCCCTTCCACTTTGATCTTGTACAGAAGCTTGTATGCAGTTTTAATCGAGTAAAACCCGGATTTTTCCATATCCCAGGCCCAGACATCATGATCACCTCGTCCTACCGGAAGCCTGAGGATTGCTTCTTCATCTATTTTGAGAAAACAGCCCCTAACTGTCTCTATTCCAATCACCATTCGCATTCAGTAACTCTGAAACCGTTGTAATAACCTGGCCTTCCTGGGGAGTAATCGGTCGGCCATCAAAGTGGTTTGCAATCCACCTGTCTCTCCAAATTTCAGTAGTGTTTCCATCAACCACTCTCTTAATCAACCCATGTTGCAGCGCTTCTCTTCCTGCCATAATAGCCCTCCATGTACTACTTGCATGTCTTTTCCTGGAAGCCAACATAAATTCCGAGTCATGGAAGTACCGCCCCTTCAACACTCTGGTACAGAGCGAGTCAGGTCGAGTAATAAGTCTCCAGCCTTGTTTCCCAAGCATGGCCAGATTGAAACACCACAAATCACGAAAGCCCATACCGCCCTTGTTCTTGGACCGCGTTAGACGCTCCCAGCTCATCTAGTGCATGCGATGATTGTCAGCACTATTCCCCCACCAGTAATTTGACATTGCTGTTTTCATTTTCTTGCATGTGCTGATTGGTAGAAGGAAGCAACTCATTGAATATGTTGGAACCGCCTGTGCCTCTGATTTGCTTAGTACTTCTCGACCAGCGCAGCTTGCCACCCTACCACACCAGCTATCAATCTTACTTCTAACCTGTGCCGGTAGGAATTCAAATAAACCACTCAAAACTCCTTCCCGATTCTGTTGGCAGGCCAAGGTATCTCTCTGCCAGCGCCTCCTTATGTATATCCAACTCCTGGCATACTTCAGTCTTTGTATCCTGGGAACAATTCTTACTAAAGAAAACAGCAGACTTTTCTTTGTTTACTAATTGTCCCGAGCCTTGGCTGTATGCCTGTATCTATTCAAAACCTCCATCGATCTACCAGCCCCTCCTTGCGATGCTTGTGAGAAGACAATGCAGTCGTCCGCAAAGAGCAAATGTGAAATCCAGCGGTAGTGAACACCAACTCTAACACCCCTAGATAGGTACAACGGGCCAATGGACTTCAGGAGACACGATAAACCTTCCGAACAAAGTAGGAAGAGGTAAGGTGATATGGGGTCACCTTGCCTAATTCCCCGAGTAGGTCTGAAGGGTTCTGTCAAAACGCCATTAATTCTGATAGAGAAGGAGACAGAGCTCACACATCTCATGACCAAATCCACAAAATCCGAATGGAGACCAAGCTTCATCATAATACCTCTCCGGTAAGCCCACTCCACTCGATCATAGGCCTTTGACATGTCCAACTTGACTGCACATGCGCCGGCCTTCCCTTTCTTCCTCTTTAGGTAGTGGATACATTCATATGCTATGAGCACATTGTCAGTGATTAGCCGGCCTGGCACAAAGGCGCTTTGCTCTTCTGAGATGATCTCGTCTAGGAACTCCCGCAGCCTTAGTGCTAGAATCTTTGAGCAAATCTTGTATAGAACATTACACAAGGATATCGGTATAAACTCCTTCACAGTTTGAGGGTTCCTTGTCTTAGGAATTAAAACTAAGGTTGTGTGATTTACCTCAGCCGGCAATACACCTCCATTGAGGAACTGCAACACTGCCGTTGTGATGTCTGAACCCACTAGGTCCCAGTGCAGTTGGTAAAACCCCACCGTGAACCCGTCCGGTCCAGGGGCTTTGTTGGCTCCCATCATGTGAATGGCACGCTCCACTTCCCCTGCTGTGTATGGCCGTGCAAGTCTCTCATTCATTTCGTCAGTCATTTTCCTGGGAACGTGTTGCAAAATCAACTCTGGATTCAAGTCATCTTGGGCTGAGAAGAGATTGGAATAGAAATCAGTAGCAACAGCTTCTATGTCCTCTTGCTACCGAATCATCATCAAGGCGTAAGGACACAATGGCATTGCGCTTTGCTCTTGCCCTGGACTTAGCTTGGAACAGTGACGTGTTGCGATCACCATATTTGAGCCAGTCCATTCTTGTACGCTGTTTTTTCCATTGTCTCTTCCTGTGACAGGAGATTAGAGATACGAGCCATGAGCTGCCTTTCCTTCCGCGAAGGGCCAGACCCAATCGACCGTCCCCGTTCCTCTGTCAATTCGCTCCGCAGCGAGGCCAAAGATTTCTTGACCGAACCAAAAACATCATGTTCCCAGTTCTGAAGTTGACCTTGGACTCCTTTCAGTTTAAGCTACATTTCTCTTAGCCCTTCACTTCCTGAGTACGGCGCCCAAGCATCCCGAATAAGCGCCATGTAACTCGGGTCTCGCTGCCACATATTTTCATACCGAAAATTCTTTTTTCGTCGCCTTCTATTAGAAGTATGCTCAAGATATTCAGCAATCAGGCAACAATGATCTGACAACGTATTTTGAACGTGCCATATCTTCACTTCTCTAAAAAGGTCCAAAAGGAGTCAGATGCTAGACCCCTATCTAACCTCACCTTAATATTGTGGTGCCCAGCTTGACGGTTATCCCATGTACGACTCTCTAAAGCCCTCCATTTGGCTTTCACTTCTTCCCGCACCCCCAAATTGTTCAGATGCATGCAGTACTTCATTGAAGTCGCCCATGCATAGCCATGGCAATGAGCTACGCCCTTTGAGCATCTTCAAACACTCCCAAGTCCCAACTTCTATACTGAAGTTCCCTTCTATACTCCCCATAAGTAAAGATTTCCAAACGGGCCGCACGGGCACTACACGGCACGAGCACGGCTGGGCACAGCACGGCCAGGCACGGCACGGCCAGGCACGGCACGGTCAGGCACGGTAGCCTTGCCGTGCCGTGCCGTGTAGTGCCGCCGTGCTCAGCCTCTGGCCCAGGCACGGCACTAAGCACTCCAGACCGTGCCGTGCCGTGCCACTAGGCACGGTAGTCCAGTGCTCATCCGACATCTCGTCGTCGCCGGCCTCCGGTCCCTCAACGCCAGTGGCTTCAAAAAAAGAAACAGATCTATGGTTAAATCAAGAAGAAGAAAAAGAAGTAAAAAACAACAAAGCAAGATCAACAAGAAGAAGAAGTGAAGAAGAACAGCGAATCAAGAAGAAGAAGAAGAACAAGAAACAGATCTAACTCACCTCGCTTGACGGAGCACCAGAGGCAACGGCGACGACGACATCGCTCAGATCCGGCGTCCTGGTACCTCAACGCATCATAGCGGAGCCCCAATGACGCCGGAGTCCGGCGAGATCGACGAGCGCGACGAGAGAGAGACGAAGACGATTCGTTGGAGATCTCAACGACTAAGCTACATCGCCGGTCAGAGAGAAGAGAAGGGATGTACAAGGCCGTGCCGTGTGCCCGTGCAAGCCACCGCCGCTGTCACCAGCCACCGGACGGCGGAAACAAGAGAGTGAGCGGCTAGGGTTTCGAACGAGAGAGCAGAGCCGAAGAGCGAGGTGCGCGCGGCGCGGAGGGGGAAGAAATGAGCACAGTAGCTTCCCCCGGGCGTCTCCTGGCATATATAGGCGCCCCACCGCAGCCCTTCATCCAACGGCCAGCGCTCGCCGGGGGCTTCATCCAACGGCTCTTAGCCGTGCCGACCCCGTGCCGGCCTTTGGAGCGGGCCGTGCCCGTGCCGTGCCAACGGGCTAGCATAGCGGCCCAGGCACGGGCACGAGGCCGTGCCGTGCTTGGCACGAGCACGGGAGAGGCCGGGCCGGGCCATTTTCGGACCGGGCCAAATCAGCACCGTGCCCGTGCTGGCCCGATGGGCCAGGCCCGTTTGGAAAACTTTACCCATAAGCCAGTAAATCTCCACTTCTCCTCCTTCGTTACCGAGTCTAGAACAGCAACATCCACTTCATCTTTCCATAGGAGCGCAATACCACCCCCTCTCCCTTGAGTTCCAACACGTACCTAGGCCATGGTGGTAACCAAGCGTTCTTAAGAGCCCATCAACACGGTCAGAGAAAAAACGTGTCTCCGATAAGAAGACCAGCACAGGGCGGTGTAGGCATCGCTTGGTTGTGCCGGCCTTATTATTAGCATGGGTTGCATGTCGCGCGTGAGAAATAATAACCAAAGAGAAAACGACCTGTGCAAAAGCTCTACAAATTAATGTTTGTGTATTGTGTCAATCTCTCTTCTCTCTCTTCATATTTTATTTGATATAGTTATCCAAGCCTGATCTTGTCTCGCTCCGAATTTCCTAGCGATGGCATTGCGACTTTGCGTGTTGCATTGCAGTGGCATGAGCTGTTCCTGAACCCTCTCTCTCCATTTCAGGCACCACTCTAAGCCCACGTTGTGAAGAGTGTCAGGCCAAAATTAAACACCAATACAGTGATTCCCGAGTCGAATTTATATATACTAGCTGTAGCCGATGTCGTTGTATGTCTCTATTGCCCATCTTAGCAGACGCCGCTAAAAACTAAAATAATCTGTATAGCATGCCAAAGTACAAACACAACAATAATTCTGACAATAAATCGCCAGGTTTTGACTTTTGAGGAGGAAAAAAAACTATATATGTGTATACCGCTCTTATGTCTTCTTACATCTTAATTTACATGCGCGTGTGTTGAGATCGAACCAAACGACTCGCCACTCGGCTTCTGAAATTTTGATCTGCAAGCTCGATCAAATCATCCATAAGTGCAGCACTGCACGTACGTCGCACACGAGCTGCAGGCTGCAGCGCCCCTACCAACTACGGTTTACTGAAGCTTGCTGGTGTCGTCCCCGGCCGCCGCCGTCTGCTTGGCCGCGGAGATGGAATTCTTGCAGTGCGCGATGGCGGCGTCGATGGCGCTCTGCAGCTCCTCCATTGTGCTCTCCTCCGACGACGTGGACACCTTCACCGACCGGCCAACGGAGAGGTGACCGCTGTTCGCCGGCGACACCCGCAGCGACGCCGGCGCGGACGACAGCTGCCCGCGCCGCCGCCTCCACCGCTCCCGCTCACTCATCTCCCTGGCGGCGCCCGGACCGTGGCCCGAGAACGAGTGCGGCCGGCGCCGCTGCTCGCGCCTCTCCCTCTCCGACTGATGCCGGGAGAAGGAGGCGCGAAGCTGCTCCACCATGGACGCAATGTGTCGCTTCACCCACTGGCCCACGTCCAGCGCCCTCTGCTTGGCCCGATCCTTCCTCTTCTCCTCGGCCTGCTGCTGCTTCCCGGCGGCCACGTCGCTGCTGCTGCTCTCCTTCCTCCACGCGCCGCCAAGGCTGGAGAAGAAAGGCGAGGCTTTGTTCTTGGCCCTACTATCCCTGTCCCTGTCCTTGCTGCTAGTAGTGATGCCGTTGCTCGTGGTGGCGTGGTGATGGCTCGCTCTGGCGTGGCTGAGGTCGCTGCCGACGCGGTCGACGGGGGTCCGGGACATGGAGAGCGGGTGCAGGTGGCCGCCGAAGGGAGAGGGGAAGGAGAAGTCGTGGGAGGGGGAGGTGGTGGCGGAGGAGATGATGGGCGGCGGTGGGGGAGGGGACGAAGGTGGGTTTGGCTTTACTTGGACAGTAGTTGAGGTGGACGTGCGCGTGACGACTGCGGTGTGTCCATGGCTTTGAGCGCCGCGGTAGGGTTAGCTTCCGCGCCCGTGCGCGTACGTGTGGGTGACAATGTTAGGTGGACAGCTGGTGTGGGGGAGGGGGATGCATGGCGAGCGCGAGAGCTATCGGAGGAGACGAGAGGACGCTGGGGTGATTAGCAAGGAGGAGGACCACACGGCCGGAGAGGGTTTAACCTGCTCTTTGCTATGTGAATTTGGGACGGCGTAGAAGATGATAAGCACGCTGCGAAGAAGAAGAAGAACTGGGGTGATGTCGCCAGAAATATACTATATAAAGAAGGAAAGCGTGGGATTGAACTGACAGGTTGATATGTTGATCGGAGGAAGAACAGTAAACTGCTGATGCAACGTAATAAATCAACCCTGTTGAGATAACATGTCACCTGATTAAGTCGATGATAAGAAGCATCTATCATTAATACCACTCACACTCAAACAACTGTAGTTTTACAGAAGATAACCTTAGCTGTACTAGTTGATTTGAATCTGAGATCATAACATGTCGAAGTACAAATGCTTCAGCAGTTGGCCAACCTTCTCATTTTTGACATGTAGCAGCCCGATCGAGCTTATAGTAAGGTACCCACCCATCATCAGTCTAGCAGACTTACAACTGAGAATTGGACTTCCATCAGCCCTGAACTAGTATAGTCAACCCAGTGGATGACACGCAATTATTTCGTGATAAGCCCAAATGGACCGCACACTAATTGTGATATAGCTCGATCATCGACTGACGTGTACCTGTATCCGTAGCTCCCATGATATGATGCCGTGTCCCCAGCAACTCGCTCTCGCTAGTGCATTTCAGACTCGATCGAGACACACTACTACTACTACTGTTAATCTGACGGCAGCGGCGTGAGCCCTCACGGCTCACACGCGCACGCAGCAGGGCCCTTGCTTGCCCGCCCGCGCGCCATTAGAGGCGCGGGGGTGTCGCTGTACATCACTTAATCAGCAGCGACTCCGATCCGTCGTCATCTGCACAGCTGCTGCCGGTTGCCGATCGAGCTCGATCAGGACACACGGACCAACCTGGCGTACGCCCCCCTGATGACTCGGACATGTATATGCATACAGCTGGTCCAGGAATGATCCCAGGAAACATGCAACATGCGTGCTGTGCTGCCCACTGCTGCTGCTGCGTATAATCCGCCAATCCGGTCCAGCTGAAGAGAGGCACGGTTACGGCATCCAGATGGAGAGATGTTTCGTCGTCTGGTTGCGTAACTGGAGAAATAAAGATTCAGAGAGAGGAACTCAAATCTGAGAAGGATGTGATGACCCAGGGACGACGTCCAATTGATGAATGGGCCCTTCACCCTTTTGTGCTCTTCCGTCGTCGTGTCCTTGGCGAGCTGTATCATGTTTCTTGATTTCTCTAATCCCTGTGAGCAATAATCCTAATTATGACATTTCGCTCACAGACATAACCAGCATCACCAAGAAAAAGCAGTGCCGTACTACTGTCGTTTCTGATGTTCATATCAATGGCACGGGCGCACGGCTCACGCTCTGTTCTAAATTATAAAATATTTAATAGATATGTAGTTTGGGGCTCTTGCGTTTGTACCCTTGTTTTGTATTAAAATTGTGATTTTGTCTCTATTTTTTTTTACTTTGTGAATTTACCCCTACTGTGCCATTCACGAAGCACCAGTTGCCCCTGCTCCGTCATCCACCCCTAACGGTGTTAACTTTTGTACCAAAGGACAAATATGCCCCTATGATTTTTCACTCCGTCTCGCTCTGCGTCTCCCAGCCCGACATAGGGGGCGGTGGCGGTGGCAGCCGCACTCTTTCCCCCTCCCTCCCCCTCCCTCTCCTTCTCCAGCCCAGCGGCGCCTCACCACTCCCCTCCCAGCGGCGTTCCTCCCCCCGACAGCGCGGTGGCTGGAGCTCGCGGCGGCGCGGTGGCTGGAGCTCGTGGTGGCGCGTCAGTGGTGGCTGTGTTGGCTCGGAGGTGGCTGGGACCTAGATGGGAGGCAGGCACCTCCATCCATGGCTTCCGAGAGGCAGAGAAAGTAGAACGGCGGCGTGCTCTGGTGGTGACGGCGGAGAAAGGCCGGGGCGGCAGTATCTCCGGTGGCGGCGGGTCAGGGCGCGGGCGGTCTTCAGCATGGCGCCGACGGCGTTGGGCTCTGGCGCGGTGGGCGGCGACCCTGGGTCTTGGCGCGGCGGTCTTGGAGCGGTGGAGCAAGGCGCCAACGGCATACGCCTTCAGCAAGAGCGGAGGGGAGCTTAGAGCGAGTGCTCGGCGTCCTGTGTTGCGGAGGAGGCCGCCGTCGCCACCATTGCCGACCCGAGGTCGAGCTCGTCGATCTCCGCATACACAGCACCTCTCGCCTCCCCGTCTCCTCCGTTGGCGCCGCAAGGACCCGTCGCGGCCGCCTATCGGCTCGGATTCGCGAGCAAGAGCTCCCTGCTCGGCCATGGCATTTGAACGGTGCGGGACAAGCAGCGGCGGCGGGAGCTCCCTGCTCGGCCATGGCGTTCGCGGCCGCGCTCATGGACAAAGGGCGAGGGAGCGGGCTGAGGCCTGAGGGCACCGCTGGGGTCGAGCCGATGGAGCCGGAGCTCGCCGGAGCTGTCCACGTCGAGGTCAGGCACCACCGCCAACACAGCCACCACCGAGCCGCCTGCACAACGACCCGCGAACACCGCCACCACCGAGACGCCTGCAGCCACCACCGAGCGTCACAGCCACCACCGAGCCGCCTGCAACCACCACCGTCCCCCGCACAACGCGGCCCGCGGCTGGGACCGGCCGACGCCCTGCGATGCTTGCTAAGCCGACACCGACCACTCCGGAGGAGAAGCGTGCACGCCCGCTCGATCTATCCCCGACCCGTGTGGTTTGCTTGTGGCTGGACGAGCAGGAGGTTGAAGATAAGATGAGGGGCAACATGGTCTTTTTGCCTCTGTTTGCAGGGATTTTGATTTTTTTTTAATTCATTTATTCTATGTCCATCTAACAGACATCCAAACCAGGGGCAAACGGATGGTTCGTTTTAAAATAATAGGGGCAAAATCACAAAGTTGAAAAAACAAGGGTAAAATCATAATTGGACTGCTGGATAGGGGCAAGAACACCATTTTCCCTAATTTGTATTATGTATTTGCATATATATTATGTCTAGATACATAGTAAACTGATATATCTAAAAAAATGTCAAAACGTCTTATCCGTGCGGTGCTGGCGCCGTCGATTTTTCTCCTTCTAGTTCAGCTCAAATCAGGTCTTTCATGTTTCGATCTAGGCTCGTGGCCTTTCGCGCCACAACATCTTTGGTCGATGTCTCTCTTGGGTTCCCTTCACGAGTCTCTTTCAAAGATTGCATGAGCCTGACCTCAGGGCTGGTCCCAAGTTGCAAGTGCTTTGGGGTGTGCCTTTCCAGTTCGAGGGCCCATAGCCAGCGACCTGACTATGTGTAAAGGCAACTGTAGGGTTTTATGATCTATTGGTTTGGCAGTCTTTCTTGATCTGCCATTAGACCTCTTCTGTTGGAGCCTAAATAATGGTGGTCTTGGTGGTCCCGGTGGCTAGTGGGCGGTAGTTGTAGGAATGGTGGTGGCTTTTACGTTTGTTCATTGCCCATCCTCGACATCGGTGACACCACCACTCTCCTTGTTGGAGGCATCTCCCACCTCCAAAAATGACACAAAAATCTAAGTCATGATACAGTATTTTTCTCTCACAATAAAACATCATCAGTCGGTTTATCAGTCGTAGAAACCATCAGCCGAACATGCTTTTGTGCCTACGTTCTGCCGAGATGATTGTTTCTCATTGTCAAATTTTATAATACAACTGCTCTATGTTAAAACTGGTGGAGTGGATAATCACTCTCTCTCCCTCCGACATATACACCTTGTCGAACTCGGCTAGTAAACAGCCTAACATTGTTAGATTTGTTTGGGTCGCAAATCACAACCAGAGCTTTTTGGGTTCTGTTCTTCTTATGGTTGGTTAGCTTTTTCAGTTGATTCTTTCCTATCACCACACCTATATAAGTATATATATCTTTGCTACACATTTTCTCATTGCCCACTTGTCATAGACACGTAAAGTCGCCTAGTTCTGTTCCCCTAATCTCTAGCCACGGCAATGGAATCATGTGGCTCGCCACATCAAAAGTTCCAAACACAGCAGTCCAATGCCATATCCGTCTGATCGAGGTACAGTTGGCCGTACGCAAAAAGTCTCCATGGAAGCTATGGCCCCCTTTAGATCCAAAATTTTTTGGATTTTGGCTACTGTAGCACTTTCGTTTGTATTTGGTAATTAGTGTCTAATTATGGACTAATTAGGTTCAAAAGTTTCGTCTCGCGATTTCTCACCCAACTGTGCAATTAGTTTTTTTTCGTCTACATTTAGTACTCCATGCATGTGCCGCAAGGTTCGATGTGACGGGTACTGCGCAAAATTTTTTGGAATCTAAGGCCTTGTTTAGATGCCATCCAAATTCAAAGTTTTTTCACTCTCTCCATCACATCAATTTTTAGCCGCTTGCATGGAGTATTAAATGTAGATAAAAAAATAACTAATTACACAGTTTAGTTGGAAATCACGAGATGAATCTTTTGAGCCTAGTTGGTCCACGATTGGACAATATTTGCCAAATAAGACGAAAGTGGTACTATTCATCGGGTTCAAAAAATTTGCAAAGTGAACAAGACCTAAACAGGCCCTAACAAGTCCAGAATCCAAACCTGACGTCTGACGACAGGGCATGGCCGGGCGGACGGCAGCGGCAAAGCTCTTCGCTCCCACGGCGGCGTCCCCATTCCAAACAAGCGGAGCGATCGGCACATGGCCGCGCGCGGGGTTCTCGGGAGTGGACAAGCAGGACATGACTCAGCACCAGTCGATCGCCAATTCGCCATGCCGATCCGTCCCGCGTCGCGTTCAGAGTCTAGGGCCTTTTGGCACGGATTATGTTGGTTTCGGCTTTATCTATTTTACGTAAATCGAGGTACTATAACGTAAAGCCGTTTTGTAAGTCGGGGTTAAAATGAACTAGAAGCCAAAAAAAAATCAGTTTTTCTGGTTTCACCGGCTTTGTCTTCACCGGTGAAGCTGTTTTAGATGAGCCGTGCCAAAAGAGGCTTTAGAAGCAATCGAAGCCACGGCTACGGCAACGGTCGCGCAGGGCTGGTTTGGTGGCCGCGCCTGGGCTTACAGGCAGGTAGTTAGCATTTTTTTTTCCGACGTGGAGAGAAGAAGAGAGCAAGAGAGAAGAGAAGCTGGGCTCTTATTCCAGCAGGTATGAAAGCATAGATGTTTGTGGACCTAAACTATAGCGTATGTGTATGACTTGCTCTTATAACTTTTCTTATAACTTTGACTTGTAGCTTTATTAACCTTGTAAGCATAGCGGTGGCGCGTGCAGATCCCACATCCCACCAGTAGGTGAGCTGTAGTCCGCCGGGAGCAGTGGCGCGCTGGTATGATGCAGTCGTGCTGCAGATGCGATGAGCAGCCCTCGCGTCGTCGCTCTCCCGGCCCGGGGCCGGGGCTTCCGTCACCGGCATGTTCCTCCGCGCGCTCCGGAGGAGACAAACCGGTCCGGAGACGGAGGTGCCAATTGACACAGTGCATGGGGAGAGCGATCCCCGCAACAGCCAGAGATTCCCTTCCCTGATTTTGTCAGGGCGGTTTAGGCTATATTTAGTTCGCGAAATTTAGAAATTTGGCTACGGTAACACTTTTGTTTTTATTTGACAATTAGTGTTCAATCATGGACTAATTAGGTTCAAAACGTTTGTCTCGTGATTTTTAACCAAACTGTGTAATTAGTTTTTTTTCGTCTACATTTAATGCTCCATGCACGTATCGTAAGATTTGATGTAATGACTACTGTAGCATTTTTGGGGAAACTTTTTTAGAACTAAACATCGCCTTAATTAGAAAATGTGCAGGGTGAACACTGGTGCGCTACAGTGCGCAAATAAATGGCTTTGGCTGGCCGTTTGGCGCAAGCGCGCGCCAATATGGACGCATATGGATGGGCAGGAGCGCGTAGACACGGTCTATGCTAAGGGTGGATGATAGTTACATTACATGATGAGCAGCACAGACGATGGAGATTAGTTGTTTATATCCCATACTATCACCATGTTCGCTTAATCGTTTTTGTGGCTTATAAACCAGTTGATACTGTTTTGTGGTGAGAGAAAAACACTGTATCATAGCTGATAAGCATGGCTAGCGAACATGATACGCTGGAATGGGTCCGACGTGCAGAAATTATATTGAATATCCCAGCGATTGACAGTGGATGTTTAGCAACAACGGGCACGGCAATTCAAGTGTCATCGATCGACCTCTCTGAGCACTAACAATATCACCAGCGAATCCCCAATAAGAATTTTGTTAAGCTAAACATTTTTTCTCGGTCGTCGTCAGTGAACTGGGGCCTCCAAGAAGACCAATGATCATTTAGACCTATATACAAGTAAAACAACCTCTGTAGAGTCTGTACACTGAAATGCGTAGATGCCGCTTTCAGCTGAGCTGAACCTCTGAACACAACCGTAGTCCTTTGAAAAAATAAGATGGGCTTTGCTAATTCCTATGCTACTCCAACTGATGAATAAATCTCCAGGCTGTTTGTCAAGAATACTCTGTGTTACTCGACTGAAACGGCCAATTCTAGCCAATGAATTGTTATGGGCTGACTATTGTTTCCAGCTACGAATGAATAAAAGAATCTTTAGTGGTATGAAAGAGTGGTTCCGGGAATTAGGCAGGCCTAGCACATGTGACCGAAGACATTTCTTGAAGATCCTGAAGACAAATAGGAAACCAAAAACGAATTAGCGGTCTAAAGGTTAGCTACAGAATGTAGTTCAGGTATATACCAATTATATTATAATGATACCTCTTGACCGGCGTTTCCCTTCCATTGCTTCTTTGTTTTCATGACAGCTCAGGCACAGGAAAGGACCCTGCCAACCTTGTAGTTTTTCATGTTGCAATGGGTTAGCATGCACTGAAATTCCCTCTCCAGATTTCAACCGTACCAGACAAACTGCACAACTGGAGGGTGCAAAAATTTTATCTAGTGTATATCCGGTAGTTAGCCTGCAGGTAGTGAATGAATCCTTGACGTTAATGACCAGGGATTTGCTAGCTTCTCATGTTGAGTGTAACTTCTAATGTTGCAAAATATCTTTTGACTATCCTGAAACTACTTAACATATTACTTCAAACTCATACAAGAATCAAATTCACCAAAAGGTTGCAAGGTGAGCTTCAGTGCTATATACAGTGAAAGCAAAGCTGGAAACATCGAGATTTCAACTTCTTTATTTTGTCAGTATAAGTGGTAAATAATTGAATTACATTATCTGAAAATTAGTATGTATTGATGGTTTGAGGACAGCACCATGTACAATAATCAGAAGAAAGAAGAGGATCCAAGGTTGTAGGTGTCGGGGAAGGATTCAGCAGATGAGCAAACAATCCTGACCATTAGCATATATGGAAACAAAAATGGCTGTGGCTGATACCATCAAGCAGCATGCCAACTCATTTTCTGTATCCAATAATTACTAGTACAAGTCCTAAGATCCTTTAGCAGACAGCAAAATCTGACAATCTAATGGAGTACCATAGCAATTGTACCAGTCACCAGCTGAGTGTGCATAAGCTAAATATGTCTCTTTCATTGCCATAAACATAAGGACGCAGTCATAGTAACCAGATCTACTCTACATTGATGTAGCGGTACACATAAGGACATCTCCATCAAAATTTATATTGATGCTTAGCACTCCAATGATTTCAAGTTGACATTTCTACTTATCCAGCCTTTCAAAAACAAGGATAACTCTACTATATTTTTATGCAATGTTGTTACTTTTTTATAGCTATATATACATGAGGTCAAACTACAATACAAGTGAAAAGGTGAAACAGAAAATTGTTAAGCTCGTTATATATTACCTTTTAGAAAGCATCGGAGAGCCATCTTCAAATATTTCTTCCACCACATCCGGTTCAGCATATTCTGATCTATTTGTTTTGAAGGGAACATCTAGAGATCTTCTGCGAAACATATTGTTGAATGCAATCCTGCCGGATCTCTTAGGAGGACTCGGGGCTATATTTTCTGGTGGTAGAATGTCAATTACGATGCAAGTAGTATCATCCCTGATTCCTCGAGGCCGGGTTGCTTCCTGAAGAAAAAAATAACGAACCAAGCATCACAGATTGTTGAGATTAATCAAAGAAATAATATGACTTTTAAGGAAAATGCATGTGCGTTAATTACATTAACAATTCGATGGGCAGCTACATCTGATGAGAACCCACGGGAACAGTCAAGAGCCATTTCACAAGTCAAATCATCCCATACACCATCGCTTGCAATGATAATTCTGCCTCCAGCATTAGAAAGCTGATACATAAAGAACAACATCACAGGGGTCATGAATAGTGGTCATGATTAAATTCACGATTCTAGAACTAAAAAATTGCTGTTTAATTATATACATGACATGATGACGCCATCTTGAAGGGGAGACTTAATAATTTGGTATCTAACCGTGAATGGACATATATAATGGCACATGCAATGTTTGGAAGCTGTAGGTGTAGAGCAGAATTTTCAGGTGAACAAACCTTCACTTGCTTAACATGAGGAACAGCAATGATGCATTCACCAACATCAAGATCCCCTATGGATCTAGATAAACACAAGCCACCTGGCCAACATCTTAGAGGACCAACCTGAAATGTCAAAAGGGTAAACCTATTTACTCCAATGTACTTTATATAATATACAAACAAAACAAGGAGACCAAACTATACCAGGAGGGCAATAAAATGGATTAAACACAAATGATAATTGCATTAGAGACAGATGAATTTGCAGTGTCTGAAATAAGATAAAGGTTGCTCACTTGCACTAATTAAAGTCACAGATTGAAACTATAGTGAGTCGAAAAAAAAAGATTGAAACTATAGTACAGTATTTTTTCAAACGAAAAACAGAATTAATACTTTGGGTCAAACAATTAGCAAATACCAAAGATAGTGGCAGTCATATCACGAAATAAACAAAAAAATTGAAATGGTTCGGTGCAAAATATAAACTACCATAGGACTGAAACACACTGCACAAGCTTTTAATTTCTACCATAATTTAAGATACCATTTGGTGTACACTTGAACACAGCAAATTCAATAATATAATCATGGAGTTACAGTTAACTGCTGAAATTGGGAATCATCACCATGGTAGGTTATACGCCAAACATACACAAAAATCCATTCAGGAGCACACATGGTTAAGGGTGAGACAGAGACAAACCTCTGGACCACCGACAATGTCCATTTTCCCAACTTTGCTCCCACATGCTGTCACGCGCTTGACCCTGAAAATTAGGAAGATTATAAACATCGAACAATTCTTAATAATAAATATATAACATTAGGAGCAAAACTTACTCATCTGGGTTGGAGTCAAAGCGATGATCAGCTGATAAAAAGTAGATTGAGCCATCGGCAGATTCTAGTATGCAACGTGAATCACCGACAGATGCCACAGTCACAACCCACTCGTCTATTATCACAAATGTCACAGTTGTGCCAGAAGTTTCAGCTGAAATAGTAAAGAAAATGTCTCAGAAACATTTGAAAAAGGAAAAGCAGTTACCATAGGGAATTCTGGACTATAAACAAAGCTCTCATATGTTCTATTCCCACGGGAAAAGAGAAACTGACAAATAGTACACTTGTGCATTGCATAGGCTTTATTGAGAAAGAAAGAAAGAAATCATGTGTCTGCCTAAGCAATATATGCCTTTTTAATTAAGGACTAAATAATTCTATGAAACGTGCCTTTAGTATTATTAAATACACTAAGCTGAATATACCATGTTTGCTTATGCTGAAATTTGGCTTATGCTGAAATGTTGGCTCAAGCGGGTAGGACTTACTTACCCACTGCCTGGAAATCTTTATCGGTCTTGACGAACGCTGCAACAAGCGCACGTGGGAGCACGGCAAGCCACTCCTCTCTGCAGAAACATGTAGGAATGGCACGCAAGACGTTGTTCAACAGATTCTCCCTTGCGTATATGGCAGCTCCTGATCCGTTGTGCCCATCGAAAAGCTATCAATCAACAAAGCACAATTGGCAATCATCAGATGGCTATCAGAAGAAGAAAAAAATACAGTCATCAGCGGTGTACCATCATCAAGCTATCGCCAAAATAGAGCAAGAGAGAACTCTGATATGTTTTTTCATAACATCGCATAATTAAGATACGATGCTTAGGATCAAATCAAAGGTAAAAAAAAGTTTTAACAGTCGTCATGCTTCCACCATGCATGCACTGCCCTATGCGCACACAGGGGGGAAAAAACGAACAACTATTTCTCTCTTTCTTGATGACTAAAAAGACGAATAAACTCTGCCAACCAGAAAAGGCGAAAAGCAAGCGCGTAGTGGCGGCCACGTAAAAGGCGGATGCCCAAAACCCCACGACCGACTCCACTCCAGTAGGCGAGGACGCGATCTCTACTTCCCAGAATCTGCTGGACATGGACAGAGAGCAATGTGGGTTACCGCGAAGACGGAGAAGGAGGTGGACGGGTCCCCGGGGATGCGCTGGCTGGCGTCGGCGCGGAGCAGCGTGAAGTCCTCGCCCTTGCGGCTGCGGTTGGCCTCCCCGCACAGCACGTCCGGCCGCTCCATCCGCTCCTTGGTCACCTCCCGCCGCAGCAGCACTCCCAAAGGCACCGTCCCCGGCGACAACGCCGCCGGCGCCGCCGCCATCGCCATCGGTCGCGGGGGCTTCCCTCTCAAAACCCTCGGCCCTCGTCCTCAGATGACCCGGGGCCGGGAGGACTCTGCTTTCAGACGGCTAGCGACTCCCTGCCGCGGCGTACGCAAGCGCCCCCTGAGAATGAAGAAGAGATCACGCAGCGAAAAAGGTCCCCGCGGGTTATGGTGTAGCGGGAGGGAGTACGCGATCGTGGTCGCCACGCGGTGCGTGAGCCAAACCACCAGCTTGATTGGGAGAGACGACGAGGTCAGGGTGTTTTTTAGGACTTTTGTTGGAGGGCAAAACGGAGAGATCGCTCGATCGGCGCAGCCGTTCCGATCGATTTTTATCGGCACGGCCACGCAATGCAGTTTGGATTCGATTCGAAACGGCTCGTCTGCGTGGTCTGGTCGCTTCCGACTCCGTTTCCCTCTCTCGCGCTCGGTGGACGTCCGCCCCTACACGTGCCAGGTAAATTTCCAATTGAAAAAAGCCGCTGCGTCTGAGAACCCGAGAAGGCCGGCTTTGTTCATGGCTGCTACGCCCAGGTCGTGTTTGACGGGGTCAGGCGTACGCGGACGTAGCAGGTGGCTGCCTTGTCAGGTGGATGTGGTTGTGGAGCTGGTGTGCATTGTGAGGCGTTAAAAAAATGCAACAAGTCCCCGTCTCCGTTCTGAGGAAGCTAAGTCCAAGAACGGCGGCCAGGCCCATTGCCGTCCAGCGCGTTTGGTGTCTTTTACAAAATAAACTTGTTAGAAGAAAGACACTTTAGATTTTATCCACATGTCATGTTAGCAAAGTTAGATCAAATACATATATTAGATCTAAGAAGAAGATGTTTTTTTTTTATTTCTTCTATTACCTTCCAGGAGGTAATGTGTGCTAGATGATGATATCCAGCTCAATAGTCCATGGTTAGTTTAGAGTACCGTATAGCAAAGCCCATAGTCACTGCGGTTTTTGTAACTGCCTCAAACGAAAAGTCACGGTTAATCGTGGTCTTAACTGAGGCGGTTGCCCTGTCCACCTCGGTTAATCTAATAAAAAAGAAAAAAGAAAAAGAAAACCCGTGGATAAGCCCGCTGAGCCCATCCACGCGCCGCCACGACCGCAGCTCGCCAAATCTACGTGCCGTCGCAGCCGCTCGCCGGATCCGGGCACCCTCTCGCAGGGGAAGGCAGAGGGAGGGCAGATCCGCCTCCGGGGAGCTGCTGCAGGGCCCTCGCCGCCAAATCCGCCGCCGGGGAGCTGGTGCAGGGCCCTCGTCGTCGATCTGCGAGGGAGGGAGGGTGAGGACGGATCCGCCCTAGATCTAAGAGGAGAGAGAGTGAGGGGCATACCTCATCGTCGATCTACACCGCCATTGTCCGCACCCGCGCCCTAGCCACCACCACCCCGCGCTCGCGACCTAGCTACCACCACCGCACGGTGCCCGTGCCTCCCACGAGCGAGGCCACCTTTGCCCCGTGCACGCCACCGTGGGGGCACCGGGAGGGGAAGGGGGTGCCAGGAGGGGAGGGGGTGCGTCAGGTGTCGGTAGTGAGGAAGAGAGAGGGAGACCGGAGAGACGAGAAAGGAGCGCGTCGGGCATCGAGAGCGAGGGAGGAGGGAGCTGAGGGTAAAAAAACCGCGCGCGCGCGCTCAGAACTGGGCCTTTTTGGCTAGTGGGCTGGGCCTGATTTACTGAGGTGGGCTTTTATAATGTGACCGCCTCGGTTAATGTATTAACTGAGGCGGTTGCGTTAGAAAAACTGCCTCGGTTAATAAAACCGAGGCGGTCGCGTTAGGTTGCCTGCCTCGGTAAATCGATTTTGCGATGCGGTTGACTATGACCGCCTCAGTTAATAAAAAATGACCGCGAGGCGGTTTAAAACCCCACCCGCCTCAAAGCCCAATTTCAAAACGTCTCGTAAAATCTTTTGTGTAGCAGTGAGTCTAACCATTAAATCAAAGAAAGATGCTACTGTTTGGCAGCTGTTTTGTGCTCTGCTGGCAGAAGCTACCTGTGACTTTTTTTTATATAATAAGTATCTATATTAGACTGTCTCCAATAAGGAATTCATATGGGCACCCAAACCCAAAATAGGTAGTAAGAGACCTAAAATTAGCCTCCAACAGAGTACCTATACGCGAGACCTATTTTGAGTTGTCTGAGAAGCACAGACCAAATATGAGCATCCTCTCTCCTGGAAACCCATTTGCAGAAATGATTCTCTTTTGGGTCTTGTTTTTGAAGAACATGCTAAATAGGTATTAAACCTTTTGCCTGTAGCGCTACCCAAAGAACGAATGAGTCTTGTATTTTTTGTGTTGTTGTTGGAGATAGCCTTACTAGATAAGCAAAACATACAAAGGCGCATACAAATACATGTACATACTTAGAGGATACAAAGACAGTTGTCCCGACAAACTTGCACGGAAGGCCCTAAAGAAAACAAAAATAACAAAAAAGCCTCAAGCCACCGTGCAAACCATACACGCCAGAGAACTCCACCGCCGGCCATCGCCATCGCAAAAAGTTTCCAAACCATCCCGGATCTTAAGAAGCCCCATCGCAAAGAAGCTTTGAAACGAGTCGCAGTAGACACCCATCTCCATGGATGGGCTGAAGCCAACGCTAAAGATGTATCGGCCGGGGATGCACCCCGAGCTCCTCAGACCATGGATCAAAACTCGCCATCGACAGTTGTCGAGGGAAGCTCGAGCTCGATCGCAACGCCCACAACCATCGTTGCATCCTTGACGTAGAGCGCCGGCGGCACCGCCGCCTCTCCGAAACGACGAGACATCAAACTACGCGGACTCCTTATTCCAGTGTCACTTGCGACCGCAACAACGCATACAAAGCTAGCATCCCCAGGGATGCAGTAGTGCCTCATGCCATCGTCGTCCGCCAAAGTTAGGGAAGCCGTCGAGGATGTCGAAGAAGGCCTCACCGAAGCAAGGCTCAATAGCTTCATCCTCGAATCCAAGACGTCGCTCGCCGGAGACGCAACAACAGAGGAAAGAGGATCCACGCCGTACCAACAACTTGGATAAGACGAACCCTAACCTACCTAGACGAAGCCTAGTCTAGTGGGATATGTACACCGGCCGCCGAATCCGCCGGTCTCCCCACACTCCGGCACCGACGAGACCACCGGAGGCGGAAAGGACCCGGCGAATTCGACGCCAAACAATGAGTCGCCTCGAGCTCGCCTTTTTTACTGTAGATGGGGAGAACTATCGAGAGACAGCCAGAGAGCCACCACCCGACTACCCCTTTCAACCACCAAGGAAGTCCGCTACCTATGACTTGGTTGTTCCCTTCTGTGCTCCGCGGGGGAGAGTGATGGGTCAAGGTGGCATTGTGGAACCATGAGAAGGAAGCAAGAGTGGGTACAAGAAGGGGCCGCGCCAACATGAATCCATGCACGGGCGGGGAGGTTGGGAGTGTTGGCTGATGGCTATTGCATGGGTTGAGAGAAGGGGAGGTGTGTTATTTATTTTTTTAAAAAAAAAATATCTATTTTAAATTATAAGATATTTTAACTTTTTAGTTAGTTATTACATTATTTTTATTATGTATCCAGACATAATGTATATCTAAATGTATAACAAAGTCTATGTATCTAGAAAAGCCAAAAAATTGTAATTTAGAAATTAGAATGGAGGGAGTAATATTGTTTTAATGAATAATTACAAATCTAGATATCATTAAATAAAAAATTGCAAGATTAGCATCATGTCGGCGTCGATGGTGGATCTATCGGCCATCCTCTAGCCGACGGACCTATGTACAATGACATGGTATTTATTGAGTGCCCATGACCTTATTGGCTTTCAAAACGTCGATGGAGGGCCTGTTGGTCCCTAGCTCGCCATCGAGGCTTGTCATCCCATAGGGAGCCGATTAGCCCGTAGACAATTGTAGAGCCCACTAGCCTATCAAAAAGTGGATGGCTGACAAGATTTTTTTTCCTTACAAATTTTGACATTTTTTAAGATGCATTGAACTAAATCTCAACTTTCTTCATATTTGATTCTCTTTGAGTGTTGCTACACACTAACAAATTGTCCAATGAGTTCAATAATCTCACCGCCAGACAGTCCCTTTTGTGCAGTTTTTTTTATTTCACCTCTAACTTCTTCATATGAACTCTGACTAAGATGAACTTGTTCGGTTGGATTCGTTACTGTATTTTCAAGCTCTCTTGACCATTTGCTCATCAAGTTTGCACCACCAAGTATGTTGAAAATTTGGTTGAGCTTCTCACATTCAAATTCCTTTCTTGACAATGCTGGAAAGGTCTTCAATTTTTTAGTTTTTTATCATCTTGTCATTAACTCTTAGGGTTGTCTTCACCTTCATGCATTGTGGCTTAACGTTAGACTTGATTATCCAAATCACACATTAGCCACAAATCCAAAAATGTCCTCAGGTCCTTTTACCATCATCACTTGAGGACATCTTTTCATCTCCATGCTTTGTGACCTAACATAAAACCTATTTCTCCAAAATACACACGTTGGTCACAAAAACAAGATAGTTATTAACCATGAAAACCACTTATCTGAGGGGTCTAGAAGCCTACAACACATCTACGCACAATCATATGCATCCACATCCATTTGCAAAAAGTAATACACAAACACACACTTGCATCAAAACACATGCATCCATTTGCAAAAAGTAATACACAAACACACACTTTTTCCATAAAACTGAAAGGCAATATAGACGCAGATGTGCTCACATCGTTCGTTTATGCACACACACTCCGCCTACTCCTAGTCCTAGAGCATCTTTGAAAAGACTATGCCAATAGATCTCAAGATAATGAAGTCACCGTAGACGCTTCGTTGTTAACGGATATGTCGTCTACCACTGAACGAATAGATAAATACAAGTGCCCATGTGCATGTCGTCTACCACCGGAAGAATATAACTATTAAACCCCACAAAAAATAATTTTTTAGAAAAAAAAAATACAAGCACCGATATCAAGACTTGAATCTAGATGGACAAATTTCACGCCAAGAAATGTAACCAGCTGAGCTAAACTCAATTCGTAAATATATACTACCTCTGTCCCAAAAAGATGCAACTACGAGTTGCATGCCGGCTAAAGTGATTCATGTTTGACCAAGTTTCTAGTAAATAGTATTCATATTTATGGTTCCAAATTAATTTATTATAAAAATACATTTCGTACTTGTTCTAATGATACTTATTTGGTATCATAAATGTTGATAATTTTTTTTTATCTATAATTAGTTAAATTTAAGATACTAAAACATAACATTGTGTTAGAATTGCATTCTTTCTGGCACGGAGGAAGTACATATTATTCAAGACGCATGTGCTCCACATACCTCTTCCTTTCATCCGTCCATGCATGCACATATTATTTTGAAAGACAAAATAGACACAGATATTCACATCCCTCATATACATACACATACGCTCATCCTATCTCTACCAGTACCTTCGAATGAAAATTACCAAACTAACAAATCTCAAAAGATTGATGAAGTCGTCATAAGCCTAATCAACCGAGCTACATGCTCAATTCACAAACATACACATATACTGATCAACAGTTGTATGTGCTCCATCTCTCTGTTCCCTTCCTCCCTCCATGTACTCCCTATTCCACTCTTAGAACTTCCATTCCATAGACCATAGACTTGCATCCAGCGGCGAAATCAGCAATTTTGATTAAGGAGGCCGAACAAATATGATGACATCTTTAAGTATGATAAAATATACATAAGTCCATGTCTCGACAACCTTTTAAATATTTTTACACTACTTATATAACCAAAATCACAAACTTATTAATAAAAATGGGTGAATTGATACTTTATTGTGCTGTAAATTAAATATTTGTAGGGGTATTAAACAAAATGTACTGTGCTTGGGCCCCTTGGTTTCGCCACTGCTTGCTGTTGTACTTCCTTTCGTTGTTCAAGTGCTGTCAATCGTGGAATCTATCGTTTGGATTCGTGACAAAATACTGAAATATCTCATCTCTCACAACTAAAAAGACTAAAGAGTGGACACCATTTTGGTGCGACATTCTCACGTAGGTCCGTCGTCCTACCCGCTGCATTCCTGTAGCCTCGCTCCGACGCCACGTGATTCAGCATCGATCCCGCGATTCATCCACCCGCCTCCGCATCCGAGCGCCCCAGTCGTCGCCCTCACGCAACTGGCCGCGCCGACGCCCCCGCGCCAGCCTAGAGCTGGCTGCGACGTCGCCCGCACCCACCCGCAGGTGGCCACGCTGACGCCGTCCACGCCTGCCCATAGGTGGCCACACCGCCGCCACACACCCCCGCCCTACGCCCACGCCGCCCTCTCTGGTTCGCCTCTACGATGAGCTCCGCCCCTCCAGGCACCTCGCGCTCGCTCCATCCCTGCGCTGCTGCACCGGCCCACCACAGGAGATCATTCGATCGTTGTCCGACTACTCCCTCCCTGCAGCGTGCCCCGCGGTGCGGCTCCTCCCTCCCCACAGTGGAGCAACATCCTTCATCATAGCATGCGCCCCATCCGCTTCCGCCCCGTCCACCTCATCGGAAGCCAGCGACTGTAACACCCTCGGTGTTAGACCGTAAATCATTTACTAAAATATGTCATGAGCATCATGTTTATATGTTAATGCATGTGATAAAGTGTGTAGATCAATTTCTGTAACTCGAAACGATCAACTAGAATACGAAACAAAAGTTGATTCGATAGACATGCTATATCACTTAGGGTTTAAAACCAATTTTTATTAAGCAAAAAATGCTATAGAACATGTATGTGGTACTTAAATAAAATTTGAAGTACAAACTTTGTAGATGACAATGAAATACTTGCGGTCAAAAAATAATATTACTAGCTAATATTTCTACTAGCTTAGAAATCGCAAATGGAAATCAAATTTGGCTAAAAAACTTAGGAATTTTCAAGTCTGCCAACAGTTAGACACTGCTATGTTTAGCAATTTATTGTGAGAGATTGGGTTAAGGAGTGGGGTAGTGTTATAGCTCGATTTGGTAGTCTCATGTGCCATCTTGAGCATGGTGAAGATGGTTTAGGTCCTAAAGCAATCGTTTGGTCGTGTTGAACGCTTTAAAATTCGTGCGTGTCACTGTCTCGGGTTGGTTGGCGCCAGGTGCGTGGTCACCGCGTGGCCTTCTCACGCCGTGCACATGGCCACGTCCCGCATGGTCAACCATGCCACCATGCTTGGCCGGTCGAGCCGCATGGGCTTGGCCGAGGCCGGCTGCAGCGAGCCGCTGGCCCCGCGCCCTGCTGCTCTACGTCATGCTGCCATCTTGGGTGCCACCGCGGCTGTGCTATGCTGTCGTCGTGTCCGCACTGCCGACACTACTTCCATCATGACGCTGCAGCTGTCGTCGCATTGTTGTCGCATCCGCGCTGATCTGCTACACCTCTGCAATGTTGACAGCTTTGTGCGTGTCACCTCTACCGCGCGCACGTGGGCGAGCCGTCATCGTCATGCTATTTATGGCACTACGGTGTGTGGGCCAAGCCGGTCGGACGAACATGTGTTGTCCGTAACACCGGCGCATGGGTCTCCTGTTCCCGTCGCTCACGTCTCGCCAAGGCATGGATGAGCCGAGCCCACCTGCCTCACCATCTCACTTTTTTCTCTTTCTTCTCTCTCTGCTTTCCGCCGCCGTTGTGTCGCGTCATGGTGAAGCCAGAGAGCGAGTACCTCTCATCAATTCCTCGTGCTCATGTCTCTGCCTTTATGCCCCCTCTCTAGCTGACCCTACCCCGCCTTGACTCGTGTCATGTCGAGCTCCAATTTTGGAGCTTTGCCCGCCGCTGTGCCGTTAAGGCCCGTCATCGCCCGTGCCGTGGCCAGCCTCCACCACTTCACCCCGCACCAATTCCTCTGCACCACTAGCTCGCCTTGGCTCCCTCTTTGTCGTGTGCATGCTAGTCGCAGCTCTAGGGCCGCCTCCTCACCGTTGACGTGGCCATGCCTTTGCGGTCCGCCATTCACCTCGCAGCGCGCACGTGGCTAGCCTCGCTCGGGTTGTCTCCGGCTGAGTCAGCTTCTCGATAAGGTCACTGGTGAGTTGTCATTGCTCACCCGCTACCCCACTGCCTTGTTGTTGTGGCGGCTCACCAGAACACCATCGTGGAGAGGTCCTTCTATGGCGTCCCGGCTCATGCAACCGTCGCCCATCGTCTCGCGTCAAACCCTAGGTGAGCGTCGGGCTCATAGATAGGTCAGTGTGGGTCCCGTATGGCAGGCACAAGCACCAGTGCCATGGCTCGCCACGCCGGAGTGCACGGGGAGGGTCGGGGGCCTTGCCGTTGTAAAGAAGAGAAAGTTTCGAGGGTTTCATTGCAAAATCGTTGTCTATAGAAATAATAACATGGACTGCGAGTTGTTTTGCTCATAGTCTAGGGGCATTTTTGCTAATGTGCTAGCGCATGGGATTCCCCACCGTGGGCCACCGCGCGCTGCTGGTCGGCCTCGTGTGGGCTACGTTGGGCCGAAATCAATTTAGCTTTTTCGTGGAGAATAGAAATAGCTTTTTATTTGTATTTCTAGGCTGATCTTTGACAAATCATATAAAATCATGTAGGTATCTAAAAATTATGAAACCAATTTTGTTAAGTTCCTAAAATTATGCTCTATCTATTAGTATATTTAGTTCATATATATACTTGTTGATACCAGGAGCTATTAAATCATTTGAGAGTGCTTAATATTAATAGGTTAAATAATATAGAAATTTTTGTGGCAAAATGGTGATAGCTGTAGCTTTGAAAAGTTTACAGTAGCTTCATGGTATTATTATGTGCTCACTGTAATTTTTGTAGCTTTACAATAGACTTAACATAAGGGTAGTTAAATGCTCTTTGTTTCAAATATACGTTAAATCATTAGTAGAAATAAAGATATATCCTTCATTTGTAAAGCTAGGTGTTTGTTAGTTGAACCCAACACTATACTTGATGAAGATGATAGTTAGCTTAGTATCTTAGTCATTAGAGCTAGCTTAGTAGTTTACCATGTGTATTCTTATTTTAAGAGTTATTGTTGCCAAAATGCTAAGTGTTGCATCATCATCGCATGCATGTAGAGAACGAGTTGGCAGAGATCGTGACCATCGGAGATCATGAGTTCGAGGAGGTGATCGAGGATTATGATGAGGAGATCCTCGTGCAGGAGGTCCCGGAGTCGTCACTGACTGACTGAGCTAACACCGCGTCTGCCCAAGGCAAGCCCCGATGCATAACCCTTATTTTGAATAATCACTGAATATATATATTTATGATGTGCATTTACGTTATAGGCATTTTATGAAAACCACCTGCATAAATATATCTGTCCTATGAGTCCTACTAGTATAGGTACGAGTAGCTACTATGCTTAGGTTTTTCGGTAGTATGAGTAACTTGTCGTTACTCGCAATAGGTGATTAGTATTATTACTCTCATAATAAAATGGTGAAAGGAAATGGAGGCCGGGCAGGAATATGGTACGGGTATTGGTGGGTGTAATAGGTTGTGTCCCGTAGCCAATAGGGCATAGCTTGGTTACACTGTTTTCCCTGTCTATGTCGGTTAAGGACCGACCGTTGCATTGTATTCTAGTCAGGTCACAGACTTATTATTCTGAGCACATACTTGCTTGTGGGAGCGGAAAGGCTCGTTGCTCACTTGTCGTGGGTTTCAGCTCTTTCCGGACTGACTGATTGGAGGCCGAGATGATGGAGGTCTAAGCACCATACTAAGTCTAGAACTTAGGAGTAGGGGCTTGGAGTCTAAGTTTGGATGGGGACCTAGACCTCTTGATAGGAGAGTGGTGGGTTGGTCTTGCTTGTGCATGGTGAAAGTGCATCTAGCCCTTTAGTGGGTTTTGGATGATTGAATGACAACGTGATTAAAGGTCTAACCTATTTGCTAAGTGTGGACAGGTAATAGGTTATCTCACAAGTACTTAATGAAAGTCAAAATGATATATTGTTGGAAACAATCTAGTTCAAGCACAAGACAACAATGTAAATGGAATTCATGCAAAGGCTTATTTATTATGAGATTTCCATATACTATGTGAAAGCAAGCACAGTAAAAATTAATTAATGAGACATGAGGGATTACATATGGAGTGGTCTCATATTTGAAGCTTGCTAAATTGAAATAAAAAAAGATAACAATACAAATGAATGAATGATTCAACACAAGATGTGACTTGATGGCTTGAGATGGTGAAGATAGCAAGGAAAGGCTTCGAGGTACTAAGCAAGGGTGAAGGGCAAGCGATGGCTTAGCGGCCGAAGAACCTAGCTAGGGTGAAGAAGGAAGTACTTGCATTTAGTTGAGGTACTAATCAAGCTATGATAGTCATGTTGATGTGGAGGATCAAATCACTATTGGAGTGTTTGATGAAAGTGACTTGATACATTTGGGATTATTCATATTTGATGAATAGAATCAAGTCATGTGCTCAAGATGGCTATGCTCAAATAAAAAGATCAATATCAACATGTTGGCACCCTCACTTGATGAAGATTGAAAGACACAGCATCAATTCAAAAGAGATCAACTCAAGTGGTATAAATTCATTTTTTTCTTTGATCTCGAGTTTAATAGGTATGTCGTACTATTAAGAGGGATGCATCATGTTGATAGATAATTATTCATAAGTGCTCATGCCAACCCATGTGAGTTTTAAGTATTTGAGAGACAAAAGAGCTAACTTGGTTTTTTGCTGGTCTGGCAATATCAGACGTGTCCGGTATTGATATCGGATGTGTCCGGTATTTGCCCAGCCACGGTAAAATTCTTGGTGTTCTCGGGTTGGTTTGTCGGGAGTTTCGACGGTCAGGAGTTCCGGCAATTGTTGGGAGTTTTGACATCTTAACACTTAACTGACTTGGAGAGTTGACTGTCTGGTCACACCGGACATGTCCGGTATAGTAGGCTAGACCCCAACGGCTAGTTTTCAAATGAGCCGAGGGTTAGGAGTTCTAACATGAGTCGGGAGTTCCGACGGTCGGGAGTTTTGGCAATCGTCGGGAGTTTCGATGTCTTGCACTTAACCGGCATGGCCGACTAGATCTCAACGAATAGTTTTCAAATGGGTTCATCGGGAGTTCCAACGTGAGTTGGGAGTTTCGACAGTCGAAAGTCCTGAGACACGTCGGGAATTCCAACACCTCGCATACTTTAACTCAGTTACCGTTGTCGCAGTGCAAGCCATACCGGACATGTCCGGTATTCCAACGGCTCATTTTTCAAATGGGCTATAAATACCCCCAAGCCTCCATCTTTGGGAGCTGCTGATTCTGCTGATCCTCTAGCACGTTTTTGAGCTTTGCCAACTCTTCCAAACCCTCTCTTAGTGAGTGTGTGATCTAAATTGCCAAATCCATTATGGGTTGAGAGAAATTCAAAAAGAGAGCAATCCAACTACTTGAGCACTTGTGCATATTATCAATCTCGTGATTCGCATTTGTTACTCTTGGACTCTTCGGTCCTAGATGGCTAGGTGTCGCTGGAGAGCACACGAGAGATTATGGTGTGCCTTGGAAAGTTTGTAACGGCCAATTCCGCCACCTCAGAATCAACTAGTGGAAGGAGAAAAAAGAGTTAGAAAAGACTTTGGCTAGAGTAACCTTCGTGGTACCCTCTAGGGCTGACCTTCGTTGGGTCGCCCGTAGCCCCCTCAACGGAGAGTAGGACTCGAACGAGTTCGAACTTTGGTAAAACAAATATCGTGTCTCAATTTATATTTCATTTGATATTTGTGTTGCTCCAGCTATTGTGCAGGTTATCTACGTATCTTGTCATCTCTAGTAGGTACCTGCAGTTTGGTTTGAAAATAGAAATCAAAAGGAGCAAGTTTGGGATTGTTCCACTAAAACCGTGTACCAGTATACCAACGGACACGTCCGGTATTGATTACTGTGACAGGTTGTTCTGTAGAACACGTGTATACCGGACACGTTTGGTATACCTACCGGACACGTCCGGTATTAGAGCTCAGTGCTGAATTTATTTGATACGTGTTCTAACTCTTGTGTTGCAGGTTCTAGGCTCCTAGGATTATTTAATATCTTTTACATACTCTATGACTAATTTGTGAGGGGTGGTATTACTCTTATTTGGAGTTTTCATTTTGGAAACTCTCATTACTAAATCGTTCCCGCATTTAAAGGTGTTAATTTTTAGAAACACCTATTCACCCTCATCTAGGCGGCATCCTAGGTCCTTTCACCTGGGGTATAAGCAGGGCGTGTGTTTCAGGGTACCCAACTGGGCTACATTGATTCATGAATCGTCGTGTAATACGGTATGACTTGTCTACGATCTAGCACCGTAGTAAGACCTGGAAGATAAAAGACGGTGAAATGAATCTGATTGCTCAACTCTTGCTTAAAAGTAGAATAGGTGCTTACATAGAATAGTTAGCTAATGATCTAATCATCTCTCTTATAGTTTCATAACCAATAAGAGGGATCTAATCATAGAATGGTTAGCTAATGATCTAATCATCTCGCCGTGTAATATCGGACATTTATGAACAATGTTACTACCACTATTTTGAATGAATAAATGATCAAATGACCAAAATAGAAGTTGTAGATCTCGGAAAGTTATGAAACTCTGTAGTTGACAACTTTTTGATTTGAAATCATCTTCTCAAGGAAAATTACGTTTGAATTTTTAAAATTTCAAATTTAATTTTTGTAAACGATCTCGGATGGAGAAACTACCAAAATGAAAGTTGTAGATCCCAAAAAGTTATAGAACTTTGTAGTTGATAACTTTTTGATTTGAAACCATCTTCTCAACGAAAACTACGTTTGAATATCAAAATATTTAAAATTTGAATTTTTTAAACGACCTCGGATGGACAAACAGCAAAAACATAATTTGTAGATCTCAAAAAGTTATGAAACTGTGTAGTTGATAACTTTTTGATTTGAAATCATCTTGTCATAGAAAACTATATTTGAATTTCTCAAATTTAAAATTTAAATTTTGTAAACGACCTCGGATGGAGAGACTACCAAAATAAAAGTTGTAGATCTCAAAAAGTTATAAAATTTTATAGTTGACAACTTTTTCATTTGAATTCATTTAGGGTCCTAAATACTTATTTCAAAATTAAATGAACATAAAATGGCTACGACGAAAATCTTATTTGGACACAAACAGCTTGCAGGTAGAGTGGTTAGGGGCCGAAGACGCGAAGCAGGACGACATGGTTTCGAGCGTCGGTGGCCGCGAAGCACGCGTTTTTCGGGCAAAAAATCACTTGACTTGTGACTTGCGACGCGCGACCATGTGGCTGTCCAGTGGGGCCTCTCCCGGTATTAAAAAATTTCCCTATTTTTTTAATGAATTTTTTGCCTTTCCTAAAAACCACATCACTGCCGGTTCACATCATTATCGGTTCATAAGAACCGACAGTGATGTTAATCTCACATCACTGTCGGTATACCACTGTCGGTTCAAAATATGGCAGTGAAAGGGGTTTTTTGTACCGACAGTGATGTTAAGATCTGGCATAGTGGGACCACGACCAATGGCTGGCTAAATTTTTTTTATTCTTTCAGCATCGAGTCACCAACATTCGTCGATGCCAGCATTTTTTCTCCCAGCATCGATACATAAGGATTCACTACTAGTAATGCTTTTTCACAAAAAGGAATTCTAGCAAACCATAAAGCTTATCATATCCTTTGGAGTCGGAAAATTATTCCCACTAGTCAGGTAAGTCTTGCGAGTACCTTGCGTACTCAGAGTTTATTTACCTCTATTGTAGGTGCAGCTTGAGGAGTAGCTATTGTGTAGAGGATTCTTCTGGTAGGCACAGACAGGTCCTTATATCTTATCGCTAGATGTTTATTTTAAATTTCACTGTTTAAATTCCGCACTCTAAACTTGGTATTATAATAATATATTTTTTAGAACTCTTGTTGTATGAAATGGACTAAGTATTATAAACTCATTTGCATTATTGGATCCCGGAGGAAAAACATGGATGGTTTGAGTTCTCTCTTGGGGTGTGCTCGATGGAACCATCCGATATAGCCAGCTTTCAAGGTGCTTAGTGTCTGGTGGAAGACGAGCGCCTCCAAAAGCGTACTATTTCGAGTGGTTCTGCCATAGCGACCATGGATCTACATCGTGAGGTCAAGCTTCTCTCAGATCTGGGTCACTAGAGCATCACCACCAGGTACCTAAATCCCCTCACCGCTCTGTCCTCCCTCCTATGTCTCCATCTCCATCTTCCCTAGATGTTTTGTGACTGAACCTGAGGGTCAACCATAGGAAACCGAGGCTACAGATTTCTGATTTCGTCTATATTCTATATACCTCGTAATCAGCTTGCAACGCTCGTGATATGACTAGCAAAGTAGCAGCATACTGCTTTTGTCAAAGGTGTTGTTTAATGAATGAGAAGCGTTGGTATAAATTAATGCACTAGAATAATTCACAAAGCGCACGAATAATATACTGATGTAGCACTTCACCAGAAGTACCCAGTTTTATATCGAACTCGAGAAAACATGTGTGAGAATAACTAAATATAACATCCTAACTTCACAATTAAGGCTAGATAATAGGAGCATAGAGGAGACTGTTAAGGTCTTCTTGTTCTAACTTCAGTAAACTTTATCTTCTATTATTCAATTATGAGGATATTACTAGAGAAAACACAGGTAAAGTATGTTTCTTATAACAACAATGTCCTGCTAGGCCTACTAACAGGAGGTGGACTACAAAGGATTCAACGAGGTTATAAGAGTCAACCTCGCGAGCTACCACCGATCCGAAAAATAGTGTACATCCACAAGTAACCGAGTCTAAGCACCACACTTACACTACGAATACTACTTTAACCCAGGAGCTACAAGGATTAAAGTACTCAAAAGAGAGTCGCAAACCTGAAGAACAATATGAACAAGTTGCTTACTTGAATTAGAAGTCAATTACTAGAGAAATCTCAGAAGCAAGATCAAGAAGAACTTGATTTCGCTAGGGTACAAGCCGTAGAGAGAGCACCGACAAGCCGGGACTCCTCCAAAACTCTTCCCTCTCACTCTATCTCACTATCTCTAATAGAAGACTAGATCCTATTGAGGACTAATCTTCTCTTGATTGCTAGCTCTGATGCTGGTGGACATATGGATTAGGGTTTCTAGCTTCTCAGCTCTTAGGATCAAATGAGACATGTCTTGGGGGTGCAAGCTGGTATATATAGCCCCATTGAATCATCCCGAATCCTCGAATCAAACTGACTTAAATAAACAACAGAGATGCAATTCTTAAGGCGGTGGATAACCGACATAGCAACGGGAGGCTGACATGGGGGCCCACAAGTCAGGCGGCCTCTAAGTGGGGCCGGGTGGCCCCACATGTTAGAGACACGAGCTCCACTTAGATGATTTTCCTTCTGGAGTCTTCTAGAGTCTTCCCACATCGATTACGCGACGGAATTCTGTAATTTCCTTTGACGAATAGGTCCTCCTTGGCGGTTTTCTGATTAAATCCTGCTGGAAACACAGATTTACCAAAACTCATGGAATTTGTCAGTTTAAACCCATAAGTCTACATTGGTGATCCATTTTAGACATTTATACAAGTTATATTGATGGTTTATGATGAATGTTAACTACCGTCAACAAGAAGCTCATCCAAATACCGCTCCTTAAAAAGTGTCAGCATTTCTATCTAAAATGTGGAAATTTTATATACTGTGCAATTGAAACATCCTATGAAATTTTCAAACATATGACTCGTGCTTGGACTGAATAAAGCACCTGATGAGGGTAGAAGTTGCTGTTCCTAAAGCTTTGGTCGGGTATTTATGATCTTATCTGTTACAAAGGAGTTTGTGATTATTTTTTTCTGGCTGCGACACCGCATCCCGTTGAGCGAAACTAGAGGAAGCACATCCTATTTGCACATCCTGCTCGCGGAAGAGGAAGCATCAAGAACTAGAGGAAGCAGGCAGAGGAGGCCTCGCACATCCTGCACACCCTCACGATCTGCAACTGCTCTGAAGACTCCATCGTGGCGGACCCTAGCTTCTTCAATGCCTCCTACACCATTGCTCGTTGCTGCCACTAGGTGTGCCAACCCCTTCTTGCTGCTATTTATTTTGTTACTTGTCTCCTTCAATAACATGCCTTATAGTTTTACACTCTGCACAAGCAAAATTGCCTTATTGATATGAAACATTAGGCATAAGTAATTGACAAATTATACATCTAAAAACATTGTTGTGTCCACCAAGGATGCTTTCACCAAGTACTTCTTGACGTATAAGAAATAGCAGTATAGCACAACCACCATGCAACGAACTTGATAGGAAAGACCCTACACTATCATTTCTTTGCAATAGTCGGCCTCAACAATCACGAAGCAGAAGCCTAATGCCATTGTTCAAATGACAGGAAAGTACATGGATACTAAAAGAAAAAACTATTATTCCTTATCTGGTGCCTTTGATAATTTAAAAGATTATTTACAATCAATAAGTTTAGCAATCGGAGCATCATACATACTCTTATATCAAAAAGGAACAAGAGTATTTCTAGATGAACCTGCTATCCAAAGCAAATCTCAACTAAATGCATAGACAGTTGCATCCTGAAAAAAGATAAAGAGAATATGTTATTGAGTTATAGCTATTACGATGAAGAGCCTAGGTAATTATACATGTTTTTTAGCAGAATCTACTACCAGCTCTCAGATATTTTTATATGAAATAAACTAATCAAGGTGACACAGTTGCAACTTTGCAAGTCTAGACTAAATGCTTAGACACACAGTTGCATCCTGATAAAAGGCCAAGAGAACTCACCTAAACAAGCAATTAGCTCAGCAGTGCAGACAACCTGGGCATCTAGACAGACCCCATGCTACTTTATGAATCATAGATTGGACACAAAGCTTATGACAATGTGTCAATATTACACAAGCCGACATGCACTTTATGCTTTTCACATTTGCCACGTGGCAAGGGAAAGTGGATAGAAAAGACGTGTATAAATGAGTTTGCGAAGAGGAACATACGGTATCATATGTAGGAGAGAGGTCAATAGCATTAACGGGTCTCTCTGTGACATGGAAAATACACGTCTTCATCAGGGTTAGTGTTCTTGCATCCCATAGATAGGCATGGGGAAACTGTGATCTCTGTTCCAGACCAACCGAAGGCTGACCGGAGCTGTGCAATAGTCATGAGTGGATAAATATCTGAATCTGGACTTTATTTGGTTTCTTGTTTTTTTGCCAACATGAAAACCATCTCAGTATAGAGATGTACTCTAATGAACTCACATATAATTACTTGGAGAAAAAAATATTGTGGACTGCAGTGCCGTGTTTTTACCATCATCGCTAATAATAGGGATTTCGTTTGTACAGATTTGTGCAATTTAATTTGATTTTGGTTGATTATCCGTGTTCAGAATTATACACATGACAATAGTCATTGAACAAGTTCTCAGCTTCAGTTAGCAAAAACAGATAGTAAAAAAGAGAAAGTAAATGCCCGTCATTCTAGCTATATGACAGCGGTGACCCTTTGAATTTACTCTTGGAAATGGCCGAGAGATAAACGGTTATGCTTCTTTCTTATAAGTTATAATAACAATAAATTTTCTATGTTTATCTGTGGTCCAGTGTCCATACTAAAGGCGGTGTGTGTCAAAATTAAAGGTATTAGATGCTAACCTAAGCTTAGGATTATGAAATGTTTAGTCTACTAAGTTATTATTGGTAACCATGTAAAATTTATTAAGGTCTACTCAAGCAAAGTATACATATGATTCAAGTTCTGCTGGTCGACTTGTGTGCTAATTTTCTTGATTTCCTTCGTAGCTGGAAGCTATAGATTTTCAACCCCAATCTCTGCTGGTTTTGGATAGAAACATATAGGCTTACAGTCAGTTTGTAATATAACACATGTTGATTTTGTTTCAAAACTAAACACATATGAAGCAATGCAGTATTAACAAGTATGTTGCTTCAATTCAGTTACAATGTTGAGTTAAAAAAAATCAGTTACAACATTGAATGTGCAGATTTGAACATTCTCTGTTTTTCTTATCTATGTCCATGAAACTTTAAACCGTCATTATTTTCTTAGTTTTGTGCTCTTTATCTTTCGGTCATCTTGCAGACTGAATTTTCAAGATTCGGTTTTAAATCTTTTATCCAATTTTCAATTTTAAACAATGTAATATGTGCAATCTGAGTTTTTACGGTGCTCATATATTCTTTATTCTTTAATATGTCAAATTTTTAGTTTTAAACAATATAATATATGCAATTTGAGCTAGGTATCGCTGTCTGCTATAATTTTATATGTAGAGCATTGGTTACATTTTTGCAAAGATTTTGATGGGTAGGCCTTTATTTCCTAGAAAAAATCAATGACTAATCTCTTTGTCACGCCAATGACAGATACTATTTTTGCCGGTATGATATTACTATTCATAAAAATATTAGTATGTTCATCTAAACAAAGAGAGAAATCAAAGAGGAGGAAATAATTAGGTACCCTTTTTAGAGAACTTCCATGCACATTCTTCAGTGCTCAAGCTCTTTGCATTTTCAGTTTGTATTGCTGTAATTTATGTTACTTTAAGCACTTGACTTTGGACAAGTTGGTCGAAAGGCAGCTTGTCGTTGTCAGGTCAGCATATCTTACTTTGCAATATATGTCTAATTAGCTACTGAATACAGAATTCATGGACAATTTTTTTAATTATTTGTATAAAATATACTTTATGGTCTAATCACAAAAACTTGTCATTGGGTTGTTTGGAGCTATATTAACCGACACAAGTTCATTTAAGAGAGAAGAGTATCTATTGTATTAAAAATGTTTGGACACATCACTTATAAATTGTCACTCTTCAAGTATGAAAACATACCTAATATATCATGTTAGTTTTTAAGTTGATTGTACTTTTAATCAGTAAGACCATATAACTAATTTTTGGGTGTTGGCTTCCTCCTCTCAGTTTCCATTCTTTCTATTTGCTTCTATTAGGAATACACCAACAATATTATAAATGCATACCTTGATGATTGTAAACCATCAATGAGAATTTTAGTCCTACATAAAATTTAATTTATAATATTGACATTCCGAACATCACGCTCGTATTATTGTTTTTTTATAATACAACACGTTCATGCTTAAATTACTAGGACATTGTTTATTTTCGTTGCAACAAACAGAAAGGTCTATATAATAGAGTTGGTGAATCTACGACGCCGCACTCTCCGTGACCGTGCTAATTTTCATAAACTTTACTTTTTGATTAAATATCACTTTAATGTTAGTATTTAATTTTACAGTATTATTATTTTATTCTAAAATCTATGTATTTTTAATATAAAAATTTAGCTGTTCTGTAGCGACCCACGAGCACGCTGGCCAGCCACGAATAAACTGATGATAGCACGAACCATGTGCCCAACTGCAAACTATCCGTCCGGTAGCGGAACCGTTGGAGCACGGCTTTGGTGTGCTCCGTGCCCGCCCCGTCACATCTCACACGAGCTGTCTCGGCAAGGCCACGCGGAATGAGACGGAAACAGGGACAGCAGAGGGAAGGATACGGCACGAGTGACGAGATAAGTTCTGCGGCCTCGTCTCCTTCCCCACTTCGGCCTCGGCAGTTCCGCGTGCCGACCGGTTTATATACCCAATCGATTCGTCCTGCTTCGCACCTCGCGCCTTCGCCGCTGCGATTCCTCAGCAGCTCCTCGGCCGCTCCCCCCCCCCCCCCCCCCCCCCCCCCCCCCCCCCCACACACACACACACACCCCTGCGCCGGCGAGATGGAGCTCAAGCCCGGCATGTCGGCGCTCGTCACAGGCGGCGCCTCCGGCATCGGTAAGAGGCGCCCCCTCCTCTCCCCAAAGCCCCAGCGGCTCTCGAAACGTTGTTCAGTCCTGAGTCCTGATGCGCCGTGCCGCTTTACTTCAACCTGTACAAAGGGGTCCATTCCTACGAACTAGGAGATGCTAGTGCGCGTTTATTCGCGGGTTGATTTGCTTTTCTCGCCTCTGTCGATCCGAGCTGAATGCGGTAATTGGGAAGGTGATGCGCTAAGTATGCACTCGAATGGAGGAGGCGGATGCTTTTTTTGTGGAAAGCTTTGGATTCAGATCACGGTCGTCAGTGTAGTATTGTTGTGCAGGGCACGTAGTTGCAGTGCTGCACCGCCTATGGTACAACAATATTGAGTTACCTTTACCTAGTATAGTGATACCTCTGTCTGGGAAAGGATGCCATTCTAGCTCTATCATTAGTCAAACTTTACTGAGATTATAGAAAAGGTCTCAATATTTATAACACAAGATAGTGAAGGTATGGAAGTTTTACTGATTGGAATTCTAACGACTTCTATTGATTGCACGGAGTATCAATTATATCATATCAAAGTGATCCGCCAACTATTGGAATTGGTTTCAATTATAATAGCATAAAGTTTATAGAGAAACTTTTCTTGATATTTGTATGCTTTAAACTGCAGGCTTACTGGAAATAAAGTAGCCTAATAGAGTTCGTTTTTTTTGGTGTACTACACATCATATAACGTGCAGCCATGCAACAATATGTGCCCACAGCAGAACCAAAGACTTGAAACTTTCTGAAAACTGGCATGTAATTGGTAGCAAGGTTCTTTGTTTATCAAATCTGAGACTGCAAGGTTGCAACTGCAGTATAGGATGGTTTAGACGAAACTGAAAGCTGACGAGTACCAGTAACACTGGATCGAACTGGCCTCCCTATATTCTTTTTTTGAAACAATAGCCTCCCTATATTCTAGCTGACCATAGAATCAGATTGCTTATACTCAGCTAACGATAGAGAATATGTTTGGTATTACACTGATTATTGATTGACGTCTAGATCTTGGACCTTTAGTTTAATGCGAGGAAATTTTTTACAGTAGGTTCTGCTCCCTCTTATGGGTTTAATCTCCCCCTTCAATTCACCAGCCCGTGTAGATACCTTCCAATTGTCAAGGGCGTCAAACCCAAGGATAGCACGACCTCGACTACGCAGTTCGTAGTCGCGATCCGTCTTCTCCGGAGAGGTTTTGCCCCTCTGCCGCAGGCTTAGGAAATGCAAGGGAGAGAGAGGTTTGTTTGGAACTGATTGCTTGCCTATTCTCAATCTCTGATTACAGCCTATATGGCCGGCGGCCCCTGACTACGGGAGTAACAAATCTCCTCAATCTTAGGAACAGAAATAGCAACTAACTTAAAATAGAAACTAATCTTATTATGCCTAATTCTAGCCACTATTGTTGACTTGGCCCTGTGGCTCCCTGGACGCGCTCTGCGCGCGCGCCGCGGCGCGTTCGCCGGCTCGGCGCACGTCCCGTGCCCTGTGGCGCCTGGCATAGGTTCGGCCCCACATGACATCTCTCCCCTCCTCGAGAGCCAGCTCGTCCCCGAGCTGGAACGCCGGGTAACGCTCCTTGAAGGTGTCCAGGTCTTCCCATGTGGCGGACGCAGCCGATTCCCCCTTCCAGTGGACCAGAACTTGACGAACGCCCCGAGCTAGCCGAGAACGGGTGACGCGCTCTGGCTCGGGCTCAATGGCACCGTGGTGGACAGCAGGCAGTGCCGGAGGATATGGTGGCGCAGCTCCCACGAACTTCCTGAGGAGGCCTACGTGGAACACGTCGTGGAGCTTGGCGCGAGGCGGGAGCTCGAGGCGGACGGCGACGGGGTTGATCACCTCGACGACGCGGTAGGGCCCGAAGTAGCGGGGCTTGAGCTTGCCCTTTGACACTTGGGGCAGCGATGCCGGGGCGCGGTGACGGAGGCGCAGGAGAACGAGGTCGCCCACCTCGTAGGACACCGCACGGTGGCCTTTGTCGTAGTACTTCTTGTGCGTCGCCTGGGCCTGCTCTAGCCGGTAGCGCACGTCGGCCAGGAACTCGTCACGGTCCGCCATGGAGCGAGCGACGGCCGCCACGCGCGTCTCGCCGGGCTCGTAGGACCTGATGATCGGCGGGTCGCGCCCGTATACCACCCGGAACGGCGTGTCGCGGAGAGATGTCTGATAGGCGGTATTGTAGATGTATTCCGCCCACGGGAGCCACCGAACCCACTGCCGAGGTCGGTCGCCGGTGAAGCACCGCAGGTACATGACGATGACCTTGTTGGCGGCCTCCGTCTGGCCATCAGATTGTGGGTGGAAGGCCGTCGTCATGTGCATCTTTGTACCGGTCAGCCGCATCAACTCGCGCCAGAAGGATGACGTGAACACCGGATCCCGGTCCGACACCATGGACTGGGGTATGCCGTGGAGGCGCACAATGTCCGCGTAGAACGCCTGAGCCACTGATTCAGCTGTGTAGGGGTGAGCCAAAGGGATGAAATGACAGTACTTGCTGAACCGGTCGACGACAGTGAGGATCACTGTCTTCCCACCCACACGGGGCAGAGCTTCCACGAAGTCGAGGCCAATGTCGGCCCACACCGTAGTTGGAACCGGCAGGGGAAGAAGCAGGCCGCCCGGGTGCAAATGCTCAAACTTGTTGCGCTGGCATGTGTCGCACGCCCGGACGAACTCCTGAACCACCCGGCGCATGGCGAACCCATGCGTAGAGGCGTCGCACTCGACGATGAATGGCTTGGCGAAGTCGGGTAGCGCCAGAACCGGGGCCGTGGTGACGGCGTGCTTGAGGGCGTGGAACGCAGTCGCCGCCTCGTCGGACCACCGGAACCCCTCCTTCTTGGTCAGCGCGGTGAGGGGGGCGGCGATGGTCCCGTAGTCGTGGACGAACTTGCGGTAGTAGCCCGCGAGCCCCAGGAAGCCCCGGACGGCGCGGGCCGAACGCGGTTGCGGCCAGTCCACGACAGCCTGCACCTTGGCCGGGTCCATGGACACGCCCGTCGCGCCGATGATGTGGCCCAGGTAGGAGATGGAGCTGACGCCGAAAGCGCACTTTGAGCGCTTGACGAACAGGCGATGCTGACGCAGCAGGAGGAGCACCGCCCGGATGTGCCTCAGATGGTCTGCCCAGGTGTTGCTGTAGATGAGAATATCGTCAAAAAACACAAGGACAAAACGGCGAAGATATATGCGGAGGATGTTGTTCATTAGTGCTTGGAACGTCGCCGGGGCGTTGCACAGCCCGAATGGCATGACCAAGAACTCGTAGAGACCATCGTGCGTCCGGAACGCCGTCTTGGCGACGTCTTCAGCCCGCATCCGGACTTGATGATAGCCCGAGTGCAGATCAAGCTTGGTGAAGAACTTGGCGCCGTGCAGCTCGTCCAGCAGCTCGTCCACCACCGGGATCGGGTAGGCGTCCTTGACGGTGATGGCGTTGAGGGCCCTGTAGTCGACGCAGAAGCGCCACGAGCCGTCGGCTTTTTTGACCAACAGGACGGGGGACGAGAACGCCGACGTGCTCCGGCGAATGAGGCCCTGCGCCATCATGACGGCACACTGCCGCTCAAGTTCATCCTTGTGCGCCACCGGGTAGCGGTAGGGACGCACGGCGACGGGCGGGGCGCCTGGCAGGAGGTGGATGGCGTGGTCGCGGCCCCGTGGTGGTGGCAGGCCCCGTGGCTCGGCGAAGACGTCGTCGAAGGAGCCCAGGAGGCCGTCGAGGAGGGCAGGCTCCGTCGTGGACGCCGGAGTGCTGGAGGAGGACCCGGTGGCCGCAACGAGGCTCGTCCCGGTGCTGACGGCGTGGACATCGGCGCGCTGATGCGGGGGTAAGCTCTGCCACGAGACGGTGCGCCCTTGATGTTGGAAGGACACGGTCCCCGTGGTCACGTCCCAGGCGATGGTGGTGCCCAGGTGGGCCATCCACTGAGTGCCCAGCACCATGTCGTAGCCGGCGAGGGGCATGACGTAAAGGTCGACGTCGAACGCCAGGCCCTGGATGGTGATCGGTGCCCGCCGCAGCACACCCGGACAGGAAACCTTCTCCCCGTTCGCCACCGTCGCAGTGAGCCGTGGACGCGGCTGGACGGGCAGGCCGGTGCGGAGCGCGGCGTCCTCACCGATGAAGTTGTGGGTGGAGCCCGTGTCCACCAGGGCGACGAGGGAGGCGGCACCGAGCGTCACTTGGAGCAGGATCGGGTTGCCCACCGGAATGCCAGCCACCGCGTGCAAGGAGAACACGGGCGCCTCGACATTCGCCTCGTCGGTGTCATCCTCCACCGTGGCGTCGCCTTCGTCGTTTGCACCACCCTCCACAAAAAACAACCGTTTGCATACCTTGTTGTGGGAGCGGCTGTATTTCTCATCACAGTTGTAGCACAGCCCGAGGCGGCGGCGCTCCTCCTGCTGGGCCTGGGAGAGCCGCTTGACCGGGCGACCCTCGACGGTGACGGTGGCCGGTGCCGGCTTGACGACGAGGCCGGTCGATGGCCGAGGGGCCGGCGTCGGGAGTACGCCGCGCGCGGATGTCGTGGCCGGGAACAGGTAGGGCTCCATGAGCTCGAACTGGCGGGCGAGACTCATGGCCTCTTCCAGGGATGCCGGCTTCTGCTGCTGGACCTGGAGGCTGAGCGGCGGGAGGAGGCCCCCGGTGAACAGCTGTACCTGCTGGGCTTCCTCGAGACGACCGGCGCGGGAAAGCAGGGCCTGGAACCGATCTTGGTAGTCTTCCACGGTGCTCGTGCGGCGGCACGCCGAGAGCTCGAATAGCGGCACGGAGCGGAGCGGGGGCCCGTAGCGGAGGTTGAGGAGTTCCTTGAAACGCTCCCACGTCGGCGTACCCTTGTTTTCCTGGACGTGCATGTACCACAGTTGCGCGCCGTCCTGCAGATTGTACGAAGCCATCCACGTGCGTTCCGCCGGGATGACGTGTTGATGGATGAAGAATGACTCGCATCGATTGATGAAGGCGAGCGGGTCGGTCTTGCCATCGTACTTGGGAAACTCCGGGCGCCAGTGCTTCGGCGGCCGATCTGGTGCGTGTGTCCCCGATGATTCCGTGGAAGGCTTCTCGGTAGTCCGAGCAACGGACAGGGCCGCGATGGCCTGCGTGTTGGCCTCGATCGCCTTGGTCGTGGCGTCGGATGAAGATTGCAGGGAGGCCAGGGTCTTGGCGAGGGTCTCCAGGGTGGACTTGAGATCGTCCCCCATGGCAGCGGCTTGGTAGGATGTGGTGGAGTTGGTGTCTGGGACGGCGGCGGCGGTGGTGGCGGCGTTGTCAACAGACGTCGACGGCTCGGCAGCGTCGCGTGGAGTAGAGGATCGAGAGGAACGTGATACCAGGTTGCTACCAGGTTGTCAAGGGCGTCAAACCCAAGGATAGCACGACCTCGACTACGCAGTTCGTAGTCGCGATCCGTCTTCTCCGGAGAGGTTTTGCCCCTCTGCCGCAGGCTTAGGAAATGCAAGGGAGAGAGAGGTTTGTTTGGAACTGATTGCTTGCCTATTCTCAATCTCTGATTACAGCCTATATGGCCGGCGGCCCCTGACTACGGGAGTAACAAATCTCCTCAATCTTAGGAACAGAAATAGCAACTAACTTAAAATAGAAACTAATCTTATTATGCCTAATTCTAGCCACTATTGTTGACTTGGCCCTGTGGCTCCCTGGACGCGCTCTGCGCGCGCGCCGCGGCGCGTTCGCCGGCTCGGCGCACGTCCCGTGCCCTGTGGCGCCTGGCATAGGTTCGGCCCCACATGACACCAATGTATTAACTTAAGAGTTCTTTTCTATTTTTCAGGGAAAGCACTTTGTATTGCTTTTGCAAGGAGGGGTTTATTTGTGACTGTCGTTGATTTCCTAGAGGAAAATGGAAGAGAAGTTGCTACATTAGTTCAAAAAGAAAATAGCAAATTTCATGGAGATCTTAGAGTTCCGTCTTCTATATTTGTTAAGTGTGATGTTAGTAATGCAGGTAAGAGTTTTTAACTTTCAGATGTTAACTGAAACGTCTGCCTGCCATGATCTTAAATATACACTATTTAATATGCAGATAATCTTGCTGCTTGTTTTGAGAAACATGTACACACTTACGGTGGACTAGATATCTGCATCAACTGTGCTGGAATTGTCAATAAAACACTAGTTTATGATGATACATCTGATGGAACTAGAACATGGAGGCATGCTGTTAATGTGAACCTTGTTGCTGTCATTGATGGTACTCGCATTGCAGTAAGTCTACTGTTATTTGTCAAAAGAAATTGTCAAGTTGATCTTTCGGTAACTCAAATTGTTAATTTGTACCAACAGTTATTGCTGGTGTGGCATATCAGTTACAATAGGCAGATCATGCTTGCATTCTTTGGTTTAGTTTGATTTCTTCATCTTTGTACAACTATTTTGCATCATGTTATTAACTGTCAGGCATGTTATCTATATTTTCTTCACATCCAAATGCCACATGCACATGACTTGGTTGAATTTTTAATTACCAGAGTCAAATAATGCGAGATCAAAAGAAGCCTGGTGTTATAATAAATATTGGTTCAGCGGCAGGTCTTTATCCTATGTTCTATGATCCCATATATAGTGCGACAAAAGGTATATGATCCCATATACTGTTTTCTTTTTCTCTCTTTCTTGTCAGCAGATTGTGATTGCAATACTAGCCTACTAGGCCAATTTTGATATTAACTATGACTATTAATTTGTGGAGAATAATATGTACATAAACCATCTGTCGCATGGTTCCGGATGCCTTATGAACTCGAATTCGTTTCTTGGCAGGGGGTGTGGTTATGTTTACAAGATCACTTGCTCCATTGAAACACCATGGTGTTCGTGTCAATGTGCTCTGCCCAGAGGTATTAAGAAACCATATGACTGAATCAAATATTTATTATCTGTTCTATAGTTTGTGTACTTGCTTGTTTTAGTATTGTGTTTTCTGTCCTAACCTTGTTACCCTTTTTAGGTTTTGTATTTCAAAAAATTAATTCAACAGTGGTACAGCTGTGCGCACAGCACACTGTATTCTCCGTTTCATAAATTGACATTAATAGACAAAATTAAAAGCAAAAGAGTTTGTAGCCTGGGTGCGGCAACCTTAGTAGCACTTCAGGTCCAAGGTTTGACTCTCATGGGAGCAAATTTAAACAGGCCTAAATTAAAAAGAAAAACGCTTATCGTCAGCTGTATTCCTGAGTTATACGTGTAACCATCTGATTTGTTTTCAGCGAGATACACATGACCGCAGGCATGTGTTCTGGGTGCTTGATGGCACATCTAGGGCAGCCTTCGGGGTGTTTCTGGGTCAGTTTCTGAGAAGCTTCTCCTTAGTACAATGCCCGTGCGGGCCGGGGGGGGGGGGGGGGGGGGGGGGTGGAGGATCTTTCCCCTGCCGAGTTTTTTCTAGACAAGATTAAAGATTGACCAAATAGTGTGACTGGTAACTATCTTTTTTTTAGCGTAGACTGGTAACTATCTTAAGGACCACCAGTGATATCGATACCTCTGGTTCCCACCACCGCATGTGGATGATCTTATATAATTCTAGAGGCAGACTGGTATGACAAGATCAAATACTAATTAAAATCAATAAGTGTGCCAGATGATTTGGTCTCATGATTTCTCTCTCTCTCTCTCTCTCTGTGTTACGATGGATCATGATTAACAGCTAGAAGGGACAAAGGTGAGATCGATTTGCGATTATTTGTCTTGACCTAGTCATGTACTGATTTATGCAGTTTGTCCAAACCAATATGGCAGAACAAATGAGCCGCAAAATTATAGATTCAACTGGTGGATATTTGAAGATGGAAGATGTTGTTAATGGTACGTCATTTCTGTAATCAAGTGTTATTACATGACTATTAGCTTTGTAACCATATTTTATGTGCCATGATGATTGAATGCAAGCCTCTGATGAATTGTTCTAAACTTCTAGTGTTATGTTGAGATGGGGTGTTTTAAAGATTGAACTGCACAAGAACAATTGGTATCACTGTAAAATATGTGAATTCCATTGATAAAAATTGAATAAAGTACATGGTAGGTTGCATAGCCTGCATGAAGTAGGTCAGTTCTGTCTATGATCTTGAGAACTTTAGCAAGTGATGGTTAACCAACCAAACAGTACAGGTATCCCCTGGTAGATATGGTTCAGGGATCTTTTGCATATGATGTTCTCTCTTTCTCTTGTGATGTCATCTTAACACCAACACCTAACACCAATACCAGCCTGCAGCCCCCCACTCCACCTCCTCATTTTTTTTTCTTTATTGTCCTCAGGCGCATTTGAGCTTATACAGGATGAGAGCAAGGCTGGTGCTTGCCTTTGGATAACGAAACGACAGAGGGATGGAATACTGGCCAACGCCAGAAGAACGAAGAAAGTATATGGTGAATCCTAACAAATCAAAAGGGATGCTGACAAATAATATATATCCTAGCATCCGAATGCCTGAATTCTTTGAGAAGATGTAAGTCTTGCTATGTTATGTTTCTTTCTTTGAGAAGGTCCGGAAGCTGAGCTAGCTGAGCTAGCTCAGTTAGTCAAGGGTGTGGACGTATTCCTAGACCACCCAGGTACAAGTCCTCGTTGAGGCGAATTGGATGCCTATTTTCTTCTTAATATAAAATGCCACCTAGTTCCTCTTAGGTTGGTCTAGTTTTTTTTTTCTTTCTTTGACAAGGTATAAGCTCTCTGACTGCCCCCAGCACATTAGATTGCTTTTCTTGTCCCAGCAATTCCTTATGACGAGTTAAGGAACTAATTAAACCACTTTAGGTCCTACGTTTATCATAGTACTCAGCATTTGCTTAGGATGTGTCTCAACTGTTTACGCAAGATGACATATGGATGATCTTTTTCTTTGACACATCACATTTTCTAGTAGTTTTTTAACAAATAGCTGAGCTTAGACTTTGTATTGCATATCAGTTATCATGTTGCACTTGCCAGAAATTTCCTCAAAAGGCAATAGCCTGCCGGTAATTATATCTCACAAGCTGGAAAATTTGTTCAGGTATTCAAAATTGCATTTATTTTATTAATGATTGTTTCTTATTGATGCTTGTGTAGAGTTGTTCACACACTCAGCCATAATTTTCGCAACGCTACAAGACTTGAGCGTGTGCAACTGAGATTTCCTATCAAAGCACATAGTGCTCTGGTTAAAATAATATATGCTGGTGTAAATGCTAGTGATGTAAGTCTTTTGAATCTCATTTTCAATTGCTTTTCGTTGATGCCTAATGCCATTAACTAACCTTTGGATGATTTAATGGCCTTTGTACAGGTCAACTTCAGTTCAGGACGTTATTTTAGTGGTAATCCTAAAGAAACGGCTTCACGCCTTCCATTTGATGCTGGTTTTGAAGTAATCAATTGACTTTCCTCATTAATTTTCTGCATAAATTGTTTATTACATTTAATTACAACTTTTCTGGGCACTAGGGCGTCATCGACTTTGCTCATTATTTTTCTTTTCCTTTTTTCTCATGAGGAATCTCAATGTATGCAGGGTGTGGGAATTGTTGCCTGCTGTCGGAGATTCAGCCAGTCATATCAAAGTTGGCACTCCCTGTGGCCCTTATGACTTTTGGGAGCTATGCTGAATTCACGGAGGTCCTCCATTTTGTGCCCTTCTATTGCTCAACAAATTATCTAGTAGCTTCTGTCCTCGAAATGGGATCATCTGCAGCCTATTAAATTTTGAATAAGTTATGTTTGTCTATCAGTACTGGTTTTTATCTTTGCATTTTTTTCTTGTGAAGGTTCCAGCCAAACATCTTCTTCCAGTGCCAAGACCAGACCCTGAGGTTGTTGCTATGTTGACATCAGGACTGACTGCTTCAATTGGTCTTGAAAAGGTTTACTTTATATAAACCCCTGCTTGTTTTCTTTGTCTCCTCTGTGGTCAACCAAACTTTTGAGCATCGTAGTATCTGTTTTCCATCCTAGACTAATTTGGTTGATTCTTGCTGGCTTTAGGCAGGACAAATGACATCTGGGCAAGTTGTTTTAGTGACAGCAGCTGCTGGTGGAACAGGACAATTCGCCGTTCAGGTCAGTTGAGACCATTTTGACATCATTACTACAATTCTTTTTGATGTAGCCCTCAATTGCACATATTTTCCTATGGGTTGTGAGGAGGTATAGGATAAACATATACTGTTTTATACTTTTCAAACTTATACAGGATAAACATTCCCTGTAATTTGGGTTTCATCTAATTCATCTTTCACTTGGATAGTTCTTAGGGACATGCTTTGGTAACTTGTATTTTTACTGGATTGAGAATGAGCATGATATTCTAGCCTTCTAGGACATGGGCAAGGTTATCATATTTGGTTCTATTGGTTCTGGTTTCCTGTCTACATATTATTCTGTTTCGTATGCAACTTTATTAATTTAACTCTGAACTATATCCTTACTTTTTGAATGTTTCCTTTCATATCTTCACTAGCTGGCGAAACTAGCAGGCAACAAGGTTGTTGCCACATGTGGAGGGGAAAGCAAAGCTGAACTTCTGGCTTCCTTAGGAGTTGATCGTGTTATCAATTACAGAAATGAACGAGTGAAAGATGTATGTTTTTGCATTCTGTTTCAGTTTGTCCTACCTCTATTCGCAGTTCTGCAAGTTTTCAAGGCTTCAAATGTTGTGCTTACGGCATACACTAGCGTAACCTTTCATGTGTCATACAGAATGCTAAATATTTGATGTGCATGCCTGAACTACACTCATGTCAGTAGAAACTATAAGTTATTTAGATCTCTGATATTCTGAGTTACATTTTGAAACCTTACGCGATTGCATAGTACTTAAATTGATGCCTCGTTTGTGTTTCTTCGATGTGTTTATTAATTTAAAACGTATGAATTCAGGTTCTGAAGAAAGAGTTTCCAAGAGGTGTAGACATCATATATGAATCTGTAGGTGGGGAGATGTTTGACTTGTGCTTGAATGCACTTGCAGTCCATGGGCATCTCATTGTAATTGGTATGATCTCCCAGGTAACTTTGGCAAGCCCTTGAGATTCATGTCTTTTAGCTTATATATTGTGAGTGGCAACATCTGAGGGTGAATATGTAAAACTGTCACGTGCTCCACCATTTAGAGTTTCTAGGAATACTGAAGCCTGGGACTTAGTGTCAATGATTCTTGCCCTTTTCTATTATTTGGTGGAAGAATAAACTCTGGAATATTTTTAAACGTGCTAAGTGTAATAAATACTTAGCCTATTATGCATGTGGTTAATAGTTGGAGACTGGAGTTTACCTAGGAAACATTTGTTCCTTAAAAAAAATCTATTGTGGTTATGTTGAAACCTTTTTCGAATTAGATTTGGTTACATCCTGTTTTCATTATAATAGGTTTTTAGTAACATGTCATAGCTTATACCTGAATTAATAAAAATTGGTGACTTCCGTGTTTTCAGTATCAAGGAGAGGATGGCTGGAAGCCAAAGAACTACACTGGACTATGTGAGAAAATTCTGGCTAAAAGTCAAACTGTGGTATGTCTCAGTAACTTCGTTTGTTAGAATGTACTGTGCCAATATTTGGTGTTCATTAAACAAAATTGGTTAGGAGACAATGCATGTAGTGTATTTGATCCTACCGCTTAGATTTTCATTGAGGCAGATCATTAAATAAGGTTTAGACGTTTGATTTGGTCTATGAGAACCTATGTTTAGTTAAAAAACGAAGTTGTTGCATGATAACAGAGAATGGCCATACTAATTCTATGCATGCATACATACATACCTATTAGAAGATGAACTTTCTGTATGCCCAAAGTAATATGTGCATCAGCAGCAATGCTTCGGGCATCCACCTATTTCGTACTATAGTTGAGACGTGAAACTGAATGTGTCACATCCCTTGGAGAAGGAATGCAACATGTAGCTGTGAGAGATTGCTGGCCGATCCTTGGCTAGTTGGCTGGCTGCTGGCATCCTGCCTGTGTCTGTCTGTCTGATGATGTCATTGAGAATGGTGCATGTGAGAAGGTAGATGAGAAGTAGAGGATGGTAGTGAGGGAATAGGTTGATCTCTATGATTTCCTATTGATAGTAGAGGTATAACATAGCAGGCAAATATATATCTCATGACCCATCTAACTGACACTAAGACCGTAACACGTGGGATCCTGAAGGGATATGTAAAAAATTGCCTTGCTGAACATAGAAGGATCAAGTGTGATCCTGTGGAACAGCCACTGTACACCTGGACTTGCATGGTCAAAGCTTGTCTTGGCCCTAGCTATGCAATTGCCTGCATTATAGAATGAGCTGCTGCGGTGGTGAAACTGTGATGTCCATCTAGCCCATTACTAAATTGAAGCCAACATGACATACATTTGTTAGCTCCTGCTTTTTCAAATGGTATGCTATTCCATCCATTTGAAACTACAAGGCTTATTTCGTCTCTAGGACAAGCCTTGGGCCAGCAATTAGACTATTAATAGAGTTTTTGGGACACAAAAGTATTGTCATATTTGTAAGCGAGATATGGCATGGCAAATAATATATTGATTATGGATGATGCAGGGTTACACATATATAGGCAAGGATGACCTATATGGTATTGACTTATAGAATCAGAACCAATCAACGGTAATCCTTGCCTATAGTGACTCGGTATCAATCATAGTAATCACCTATGACCGCAGGCCCATAGGAGAGTATCAACCGTGAGGCCATGACCTGGGACATCTAGCAATATTTGTATTAAAATATACTTGATTGCGTCTCTTCTGAGACATCCGATAAAATATACTTGATTACAATTATAATTTTGTATCACATAAATGAGATATTAGTAGAGTAAATTTGGTTAAAGCCTTGTCTGAGTGAAATGAAATATGCCTTGTAAAACACTGGAGGGAGTTGTAAAGAAACTATATAGGACAATCATTGAGCTACATTGATAGATGTTGGATCCAATATTCTAAAAGCATTCTGTTGTAGACTTTGAATTCCATTTGATTTAAAATTGCAGGCTGGATTTTTCCTTGTTCAATATGTTCACCTGTGGCAAGATCATCTTAACAAACTTTTTGACCTGTATGCCTCTGGAAAGCTAAAGGTATGCTTCATAATGTATGCCACTTCAAGCAGGGCGGGGTGTTCGGCTGGTCAGGTTCCAGCTTGTTTCAGCTTATTCTCTTTCACAGAATACTATTGAATCATCCAAAATCAGCCCAAACCTGACCAGCCGAACACCATATTTTGTGCTCATGATGGCTCATAAATTCGTGAGATAATTTTAAATCTATAATTTTCATGACATACCACGATATGGCATATAACAGGTTTCCCTAGACCCCAAGAAATTCGTGGGTGTTGCTTCAGTCCCAGAATCGGTCGAATATCTTCATTCTGGCAAAAGTGTTGGCAAGGTATAAGTTGTCTATCTTTGACAGCATGAGGATCTATTCCTGTCTATCTTTGCAACTCACAGGTTTTCATCCTGAACATTTTCAGGTCGTCGTGTGTATTGATCCATCATACAGTCAGATCGTTGCAAAATTATAATCCATGGACATGATGCGCATTATCTTCCATGGTCACGTAGGTTACAGTGTTACAGGCACACATACAGCAAGACCGTATTTTCCCAGCAGGCGAGAACTGAATAAGGGCTCATTCGGTTGGGTGAAATCCAACCAGGAACCCTTCCAGCTGATCAAAACTAGTACAAATTAGTAAAATATTCCCGGTAGGAATGGATCCAGGGGATGTTTCCCTGCCAAACGAACAGGCCCTAAGGCAACAGGTTGGTGTATAGCTTAGTTTTTTTTTCCCTGAAGTGTAGATGCACGACTATACTGAAGGGCAAGCATGGGCATGGAAATCGAATAAGGTTCTAATCCCGAGTAGTAGGATGCAATCGTGTGGCCTCGTTCCACGTTTTGTGTATAATTTTCATTAGTTCATACTCATGCTCTTGCAATTATGTGCCATTCCTTTGGGCCTCACAACTCGTGACGAGGCATAACCTTTGAAATGCTTCAACTTTGTGGTTCTCCTTCGTGTATCTCTCCCTCTTCAAACAGATCGTCATAAGCAACAGGAGCACGAATTCTGTCCGCCAGTGGTTTGCGTTGAGCTTTGTTATCTGACGCAGGTGGCTCCTCCACATCATCCAACTGCTCAGGATCATTCAACATTTCCTTTTGCTCTTGCGCTTCACTTTCATCATCGATTAATGCACTGCCCTGTGAACTTGCATCTTCGTTTCTGCTAATCTGTGGTCGTCTTGTATACCTAAACTGCTTCTGCAAGGAGGAAACAGGTATACGAGTTAATTCCATACAACAGATGCCAAAAAAGACCAGTGAATTAATAAAAGGATCACCAAAACATGTATTTACTGACAAAGAAAAATATCAATGTGTTAGTAGAATGCTCAAAATAGTGTCTTGGGAAGAAAAGAAAACGAAGGGAAAGGAACAGTAATTTACTCAGTTCTTCACGTCGACAAATTGGGGTGGGGGCCATGTTGAGCTAGTCAGCGGTGATTCTATGTGGGATTTATAACGTTTAGAATTTTTTATTTGATGTCTGATTACTTTTGTATCAGCGAGGGTAAGGAAATGAAAGCACCTTCATAGCAATAGTGTAAGGGTAAATATGTTTGATTATTTATTCTTTTATTCTTAAAAAATATGCTTTCGGTTGACATTGCAAAGTCTTTTTGCTTCCTAGCATACATTAAGCTCTGACATGATGTGAGAGTAGAGGGAGAGAGAAATGCAATTGTTTTCCGATGACATCTGACTCAAACTGAGCGGAAAATGTTGTCTCTGCTACCTTGAAATTCTATAGTGTTCTTTAAACTACATGATTTGAGGCGTCAAGATCTCACAAATGTAAAATTACGGTGCCATGAAATTTGCTTGCTGCAATGTAGATAAGTTCCATGTAAGGAATAAAGTGGTACTTTTTGTGCCACAAAAGTAATATGCATAGTTGTCACTGGCAGGTACCAGGCGCTGAGCTTCATCTCTCTCTGGCATGGTTCTAACGTCAAGGTAGGTAGAGTGGTGCTGCTGCACTTCAAGCAAGGAAGAGACAGCTGACCTTCGAGGCCACATCAGCCTAGGCGAGCTCAGCAGGTATTGCTACCACGCCACTTCTACCTTGGCAGATCGCTACCAAAATGGCAAGGATCTGCAGTGATTTTGTGCACATGATAATATACATCAATAAAAAAATCATGCCCTTAATCTTAAATTTTGGATGCCGTGCATTGTTTATGAGAAATATGACCGTGGAACTCCGGAGAAAGAACACTCTTTACTGGCATGTTGTCTTCCTCTACTGCTCCACATTTGCATTTAGTCTAGCAATCTCACTAAGCAGCCATCTGTATTCTGAAACACTCAATCATGGCAGTGTAAGTAAGGATAGATTATTGGGTCTGCTACCATGGTATGCAAAATAATATTTTACATAAATTTGATATGTTAATTCAGAGTATTTCAAGCCATGCAAGACAATACCTTATAGTGAAATACACAAAGCATCTCCAATCACAACTATGCCTAAATATATGGCATAGACTAACAAACAAAACAATTTCTCATCTTTAGCAGTACTGTAGGTAACAAATAGCTAATCTCCAACATTGCATTATCCTAGGCTGTATACAAATCGGAGTGAGGGAGAGGAAGGCCTCACCTTGATGGCTGGCAGGGACTATAGGCGGCGGTGTCGGCAGCCTAGTGCAGATCGATGACGAACGGTGGCAGTGGCTGGGGGACAGAGATCCAATGCCTCCTGCTGTTTGGCCATGCTCTTCTGTAACCTTCATCAGTGGCACCAGATCTGAGAGACTGTAAGAAAGAGAAGTGAAGATAGATAAAAAAAACTGCAGCGCGCCTCACCTGGACTGCTTCGTCGCTGAGACGTCAAGCTCCATCGCCACGCAGAGGACCCAAGTGCCACTGTGGATTCCGGCCATAGATCCCACTGTCCTCGCCAAAGCAAAAGAGATTGCTCCCTGACGCGTTGTATGGAGGAGGTCGACGCATCTGTGGATGCGCTCGTGGAGGAGGCGGTAAGCTAGTAGCCATGCGCAGCCATAGGTGAGGGGTCCACTTGCTCTCCCACGCCCTAGAGGTCGTCCGGCTTCCCATGCTCAAGCGACGACAGTGCTTCGTGCTGGCATGGAGGCGGTGCGGGGAGGAGAGGATAGGGAGGAGCCAGCGCCGCCGCCTCCTCCGCCGATCACAACCATCGTCGGGCCTGATAAGGTTCGCCCGATCTACGTGCCTCCGGATCTCGCGTGCCTCTGCGCCCTCCACTGCGCAGCGAGGGCACGCAACTTCCTTGCTCGAGCGATGACCGTGTGGAGGCTGCGTAGGGAGGAGAGGACAGGGAGGGGCGGAGGTTGATTTTGAAATAATCTGAGGTGTTTTCTGAAAAAAAAATACTAAGAGGGCCTCTGGAGCGTGGGTTGATTTTTGAAAAATAGAAGAGTTTTTTTCGCAAAATGACCGCTGCTCGCCCGATCTTGGCCGTCCACGCGCCCGATCGAACGGCTGACAAAAGCACGCGACGTGGCACGCTGGCTGGCTAGCTTTTGGAGGCAGGATTCATATGGTAAGATTATATAACTTGTCTCCGTCCACATGCTTCATGTTAGATGTATAGGAGGTGTATGCGTTTTCCTTCTACTTGGAGGGCTTCTTTGCATATGTACATTGTGTATACTTGCCCTCTCGGGCCTTGCAATAGAGCTGGTTGGCCACTAATCTAACATGGTATCAAGCTAGGGTTTGATTATCACCTTCTGCTGAGCCACCAGCGACCTGCTAACCCCGCCGCCCTCGCGTGCCTCCGTCCGCGCCCATCGCTCTCCGAGGCGATGCCTGAGTTACGAGCTGAGGAGACACGTCTTCGAGCTGGGGGTGTGACTCGTGTTCCACCACAGCCCTCCGTCCTAGCAGCCACACCTCCCTAGGTCTCCTCGCCTCTGTCTTAGCCCTCTCCTGTGGTCACGGAGGCACCTTCTAGTGTTCAGTGTGACTACTGCAAGCTCTATGGCCATGAGGAGAAGGATTGTCGCAAGAAGCAGCGCGACCGATCAGGGCGTCGTGGCAGACACTCTTTTTAGGGCTCTGGTGGTTCCTCTACTTCATAGAGCACTCGTTCCGTGTCTGCAGCGGAGCAGGAGGTTCTTGCCCTGTTTCGTCGCCTCACTACTGTAGCTCAGGCCTCCGGTCACGGGACTATAGCTCAGGCTTCTAGTTCCGCTCCTCCTCCGTTAGGTATATCATCCCCATGGTTCCTCGACTCTGGTGCCTCCTTTCATATGACACCTCATGCAACACACTTGTCCTCTCTATCTTCCCCCGATCCACCTATTTCTATTCGCACCGCAGATGGCACTTCTCTTCCTGTTGCTGGGAGAGGTGTTCTTTCGACCTCTTCGTTTAATGTTCCTAATGTTTCGCATGTTCCCAAACTCACTATGCAACTCTTATCTGTGGGTCAAATCACTGATCATGGCTGTCGCATAATCCTTGAGTCTGATTCTTGTTGTGTTCATGATCTCCGTACGGGCCTTTTGGTGGGAACTGGGCCTAGGTGTCGAGACTCCCAACGCCTCTGGGAGCTTGATTGGTTGCGCCTTCCTTCACCCGTTTTGGCTCCCACATCACCCAGTTCTCCAACATCCGTGTCAGCTGCTTCGTCTACCACTTCTTTTGCGCAGTGGCATCGTCGTCTTGGCCACCTCTCTAGTTCTAGATTGTCCACTCTTGTTGGTAGTGGTGTGTTAGGTCCTGTTTCTGGTGACACTACTCTTCATTGTATGGGTTGTAAACTTGGCAAACAGTTGCAACTCCCCTACCCTTCTAGTGAGTCTAAGTCCCAGAAACCTTTTGATCTTGTTCACTCTGATGTATGGGGTCTTGCACCTTTTGTTTCAAAGGGGGGTCAATCATATTATGTTATTTTCATTGATGACCATTCGAGATTTACCTGGATTTATTTGATGTCTTCTCGTGGTCAATTTCTTTCTATTTACCAACAATTTGCCACCATGATCCGTACCCAGTTCAACTCTCTCATTCGAGTTTTTCATGTGGATTCTGCTGGTGAGTACATCTCCACTGCTTATCGTTCCTACCTTGCTGAGCAGGGCACTCTTGCCCAATTTTCATGTCCTGGTGCTCACGCTCAAAATGGTGTTGCTAAGCGCAAGCATCGCCACACTCTTGAGACTGCTCGTGCTCTCTTGATCTCTTCTATGTTTGCTCCTCATTTTTGGGCTGAGGCGGTTCCTATAGCTGTTTTTCTTATAAATCACCAACCCTCTACTTGTCTTCGGGGTTGCACTCCCTATGAGCGTCTTTTCAGCACCCCTCCTTCCTATAGCCATCTTTGTTGTTTTGGGTGTGTCTGTTACGTCCTACTTCCACCTCGTGAGCGCACCAAACTCACTGCTCAGTCTGTTGAGTGTGTTTTCCTTGGGTACAGTACGGAACATAAAGGTTATCGCTGCTATGACCCTATTGCTTCGTCGGATGAGGATTTCTCAAGATGTCACCTTCGATGAGTCCTGGCCTTACTATCCTTGTTTCCCTTCCGGTTCTTTTGGTACCACTGAGTCCCTCTCATTCCTCACTTTACCTGAGTGGTATTTTCCGATGTCATCTCCATCCTCTTCACCACCTCAAGTATCTTTTACTCCACCTCCACCACCACCACCTCCTTCTCCACCTCCTCCTACCTCTCCACCACCAGTCTCTCCTCCACCATCATCGTTGCGTCCTTCCCGTGAGATCACTCACTACTACACTCGGCGTCCGCGCCCTGCGCCACCACTTGACTCTTCTCCGTCCGTCCTTGGACCTCATCCTGAGTTTCCTCCTCGTTATTCTCTTCGTGACCGCAACACCCTTCGTCCTCCCGATCGCCTTGGCTTGACTGCTGCCGTCTTGGCTGAGCCCGCGACCTATCGGGAAGCTGCCGTCCACTAGGAGTGGCAACATGCTATGGCTGAGGAGATTACTGCCCTAGAACATACTGGCACCTAGGATCTTGTTCCTTTGCTACCTCACGTCACTCCTATCACTTGCAAGTGGGTGTACAAGGTAAAGACCCGCTCTAATGGCTCTTTTGAGCGCTATAAGGCTCGTCTTATGGCGCGCGGCTTCCAACAGGAGCAAGGTCGTGACTATGATGAGACCTTCGCTCCTGTCGCACACATGACTACTGTTCGCACTCTTCTTGCAGTTGCTTCTGTTCGTCAATGGTCGATATCCCAGTTGGATGTCAAGAATGCCTTCCTCAATGGCGAGCTGCGAGTGGAAGTCTATATGCAGCCACCTCCAGGATACTCTGTTCCTGATGGCCTGGTTTGTCGGTTGCGCCGTTCTCTCTACGGCCTCAAGCAAGCTCCTCGGGCCTGGTTTGAGCGTTTCTCCTCTGTTGTCATCGATGCTGGTTTTACGCCAAGTGATCACAATCCTGCTCTTTTTGTTCACACTTCCCCTCATGGTCACACCCTTCTTCTCTATGTCGATGACATGATCATCACGAGCGATGATTCCAGTACATTGATTTTGTGAAGCAGCATCTTAGTGAGACATTCCTTATGTCTAATTTGGGTCCCCTTCGTTACTTCCTTGGTCTTGAGGTCACCTCCACATCTGATGGTATCTTCCTCTCTCAGGAGAAGTACACTCAGGACCTCCTTTCCTGTGCTGCTCTCACTTATCACCGCACTGTTGATACTCCTATGGAGCTTGGTGTTCACCTACGACCCACTGATGGTGTACCACTTGCTGATCCTACTCGCTATCGTCAGCTTGTTGGGAGTCTTCTCTACCTTGGGATCACTCGTCCTGACATTTCTCACTCTGTGCATATCTTGAGTCAGTTTGTCTCAGCTCCTACCCAGCTCCACTATGCTCACCTCCTTCGTGTTCTGCGATACCTTCGTGGAACTATCTCTCGGCGCCTTTTCTTCCCTCATTCTAGTTCTCTTCAGCTTCATGCGTATTCTGATGCGACCTGGGCGAGTGATCACTATGATCGCTACTCTCTCTCTGCCTATTGTGTTTTTCTTGGCTCCTCCTTGATTGCCTAGAAAACCAAGAAGCAAACTGCAGTTCCCTGCTCGAGTGCTGAGGCTGAGCTGTGTGCTATGGCGACTATGACTGCGGAGGTGACATGGCTACGATGGCTTCTTGAGGATTTTGGTGTGCCTGCCACTGCACCCACTCCTCTCTCTTCTGACAGCACCGGTGCGATCAGTATTGCTCGAGACCCAGTCAAGCATGAGCTCACCAAACACATTGGCGTTGATGCTTCCTACATGAGATCGCAGGTCCATGATCTGGTCGTGACGCTCCACCATGTGCCTTCAGAGGTTCAGTTAGTTGATTTCTTTACCAAGGCACGAACCCGGGTTCATCATAGATTCCTACTCTCCAAACTCAGTGTTGTAGATCCACCATGAGTTTGAGGGGGTGTTAGATGTATAGGAGGTGTATGTGTTTTCCTTTTACTTGGAGGGCTTCTTTGTATATGTACATTGTGTATACTTGCCCTCTCGGGCCTTGCAATAGAGCTGGTTGGCCACTAATCTAACACTTCAATTCGAACCGGTAATGGTAATTCAAACAGAGCTTATGCAGACGCATTCTCAAATACACAGCTTGGAACATCTGGAAAGAACGTAATAGACAAGTGTTTGAGATTTCAGTGTTTGATGGGAAGATGGAGGGGCCGAGATTAGAGTGGTATGATCAAAAGAAGAGATCGACGTTTGTAAACATGCATGAGGAGAGCCACTGCCGTACTGTTCTCATGTTAGTTCTATTTTTTCCCATGTAATCACAACCATGTAAGACTGCCAATTGTTGCCTCTTAAATGACGTAGCAGAGCTCCTGCTAATGTCTCTCAAAGGAAAGAAAAGAAATGAAGACATAACACACATTTCCTGCAAGCAGGCCGCAAACTTGTCAAAGCTGGTTAGCCTTGCAAAGTTCCATAAGCAAGATTCGAGAGCTCCCTTGGGTGCGCTTCCTGTACTCCCGTTGAATCCTTGGTGCGAGTTAAATCTAAGCTGATCTTTACTGCACCAACCTCCCCATCGGGACTCGGGCTGATTAAAGGGCAAACAGTGGGTTTGCTTCTCGGCCTGGATTGCATACCGGGGGCATTGCGAGCCGTGCCCATTGGTGTGGTCTCATCAGTATAGGGATGGCTGGTTCCAACTCAGAAAAGCAGGCAGAAGAAGAATAGATTTTGTCGTGAAACGACACCTATACGTGAACGAACGTCTACAGACTAACAGACGCCTATTCACAAGTGATCTCATCCATCAAGCACAGGATTAGTGGATAGAATTAAACAGTTAATTTTAGTTCCAAAAGACATGTTTTTTGAAAACAGTTGTGTCCCTTCGTAACACCCCTCCATTTATATAAATATATTTTCAAGATTAATAAAAACAATTATTCTTCTACATCTCGTTCATTTACATTCTATTCTAACACATTATCAGCACGATTGCTCTGCGAACGACAGAGACACGCATGCCTCTGAACCATCATCGCACGCTCTCGCTGGGGGCAGAAGAGGATGAACGTGAACATGGCTTCTGCCTTGCCGTGATGACTGATGACATTGTTTTTGTCCTCCATGGCCGCATCGTCTTCAAGAGAAGGATGGGAGGCCACTGGTTTCCTTGAGAATCCAGAGCAATATGGACGAACAATATTTAATTCGATGGCAAAGGTAAGTACCCATATTTAATTCGATGGCAAAGGTAAGTACCCATCAACGTATGAAATACGGATACATTCTGTACCTTGTTCCTGGAGGATGCCAGATGCGTCTTCTTCCAATACGGAAGCCGTAACTTCAGTCGCGGCAAACCGGCAACTACAACCATCGCGTCGCTCAGGTTGCAATCAGCCAGATCCGGCACAGGGGGAGTTTCCCCGTCGGCAATGTGCTCGACCTGAGGCCAGCTACGCCCTCACGCCCACGGCACCTATGCCCGACGGAGGTGATCCTGTCCTCGCCTCACGCGCCCGGCGGCTCGTGGCTCTGCGCCCCCGTGGCCGGCGCTCGTGGAGGCCAGGACCGCAGCCACGGCAACGAGATCGCTGCCGAGGACGTCGCACACCTCCTCCCGCGCCTCGCTACGGTGGCCAGAGGTCAGCCCAGCGGCGGCCGGTCCCCATGGAGGCGGCCGAGAGGCCCCTGTCCGAGAGGACGGGCGACAGAAGAAACCGTCCATGCCTCCGCGTCGAAGGGATAAGATTATGCGGGTTTTGCAGAAAAAACCCCCTTATTACTTGTGAATTACATAATGATTTTCTTGAATTATTATTGTAGTCTAGATTCATGATTAAGCCCTCAGGTTTTAACATGTCTGTAGCATACTATATTTACCTCATGTAAATATTAATTTTAGACCCTAGGTTTAAAATACAATATGATGCACAATATTTACCTCAGTAAATAAGTATTTTTGGGATCCATGTGTCACAAAAAAGCATCATGGTATGTAATGTTGCAGATGAATTTATCACTGTAAATTCGCTTTCTAGATCCTATGTTTTCTAGATTTTTTTGTAGTACTGTTCAAAACGTTTGTCTAAATTGACAAACCTAATAAACATGTGCTATTAACATTACATTGTTCAAAGTGTTTGTTCAAATCAGCAAATCCAATAAACATGTATTATTATATTTATATTATTCAAAGTATTCGTCCAAATTGACAACCCAATAAACATATAATATTATTGTCACGACGTTTTCATTACAACTACTTTGTTATTTGCAATTTTCATTTTATGTTAAGCCCATTTATGCTTTATTTAAAGCTTATAGCGCTTACATTTTTTAATGCAAAATCAATTAAGTGTATTACCTCGTTATTTGTATAACATAAATGTTCTACATTGTATGTCGGTCATACATAAGGTAGCGCCATAGTTGTTACTGTGGGATCTACACTAAATTCTTAGTGACTATCCTAAATGTGCGTACCCAACATCATAAATTGAAACATACAGTCTACATCTTTTCACAAGATGACTACCATTAATTAGCATTTCTATTGGCCATATACAAGGTAGCACCATAGTTGCTACTGCGGGATCTATACTAAGTCCACAACTTAGTGACTATCCTCAACGTGCGTACCTAATTTGTTTGTGGATTAACTAAGGTCTACATCAATCTTTTGATGATTACCTTAAAATGTGTTTATACAAATTGCATACACTACTTGGCATCTACTGTTCAACAGACTATGTCCATATTATTAGAGGTCTACATCTTTATGATGACTACCTCTAATGTGTTAGCATAAATGAGGTTTACACTATTAGTGAGATAGATCTTATCGCCTATTTATTTTGCATTAATTAATACAGTGTCTCCATAGCAATTTTAAATTTATCCTTAGCGTAAATTCAGAAAATCTATGGTTTAAATCTTGTTAGAATAATAGCCAAGAAAGAATTTGATCTTTCGCTCTTGATGGTCACTATTATCTTTTATCTAGCATGGTCAATAGACGCAATGTTAAACATGATGTTCTATGGATTCATAGCAATATTTGATGCTTCTCATATGAGAGCATCACCACTTATGATCAATTTAAATATGGAGTTTTATTGAAATAAAGCACCATATACATCTAGATCGCACGTATATGTATCTCAATGGGTGCAAATTGAAGCACTATATGGCTAGCTCTCAATGAATGATATGAACAACACAAGGTAGTCATTCTGCCTAATGCCAATTATGATTGGTCACAATTATCTCTAGGACTTTATGTCCACCTAAGAATAGAATTATGTTGTTCCCCAAATATCCTTCATATTGTCTTTTTGCGATTGCTCGTAACTTACCATAGGTATTCTGAATTAATTCCAAAATTACTTCAAGTCTAAGTGTATGATAAACTCTTATTGGGGAATCATCATTAGCATCATAGTGATGCTCTATCATCTGAAGTACATTGAATTTTCAGAATCATAACAAGTTTGATGCCATGTAATAATGTCATCCATAGAACTTTAATGGTAAGATTTAACGCAAAAAGAAGTAGCAGCCCCATGCATTCTTTAGGGTCAAGGCATTTCCCAAATATGACAGAACCATATTTTATCCCAATTGTGTATGTTACAGCCACACAACTTAGAAATGTCATGCTTTAAAATATTTAATTGATCGGTATTACAAATCCATTAGACATAAATATCCGACTTCACAATAAAGATATAAAGCACGCTTCTATCTTCAACCTGACACCACCAGGAAGGCCAGTTGTTCACAACAAGTTTCATGAAAAAAAACAAGTAGCAGCCAAACACTTAATTAATAAGTGGGTCTTATGAGCATGGAGAGCACGATCATTGAATTTACTTTGCTTGATCCATTTTGGAGACCAAATTTTTCTTCCATTTACAAAGATACCCAGTATCTACGTCCTATTTTGGTGTTGTAATATAACATGTTATCATCAATTTTAATTGAATATCACAATAATGTGCCATCACATTTGATATTCTATTAATTAACTTGTATGCAATCTATATATTTGCAAAGAATATCATTATATTCTTCATGCTATATATAGACCTATACGGGCGTCAATCCAAATGCAAAGAGGAATTTTGCTTAGTGGATTATTGCATCACAAACTCTATACATAGGAAAGCAAAATATTCCTAAACGCTTACATAGAGACAAGGAAATATTTTGTTAATCGCTTGACGCGATGTCATGATAGTAGGCTTTGGTCGTCCTACTATCATACTCCCTATTGGTACTTAAATAATAATCATGAATTCATTCTTGTATTCTGATTCCAAAATGTACCCAATTAAAATTATAGAGATATCCGTCAATGTGGTTTTCATATAGAAACCCCAAGATTACAACTAAGAGGAGTATTTTTCTCTTAACAACGGATACGGCAATACTTAAACAAAACATCCTCAGTTGGATTTGACTACATATACATAACATGTATCCAATGTTGTGTACACATAATTCTCTCTCTTGATGTTAACAAGACTTGGCACATTTGCCTTAGCTATTCAACTATAGAGATAACTTGAGAATTATTGTCAATTCTATTGGTCATAGCATCAATATGAGCCACTATATTTCTTGAAGAAATTCAAGAACATACATGTGACTCTATTTATCATTTTATGGACCATAAAGGTACTATGTAATGCACATTTATGCATCTATAATATAGTCCTAGGTGTGTCTCTTAGTCATGAGAACCATCACTATGCCATACTCATTGCTCGAAATCTTCAATTTAGAGCAAATTATCCTAGATGTGGGAGCAAATTATCAAGTACCTTATGTCCATACCAATAATAGTTTTATTGAGTCTCTTATTGAGAATCAAATTGCATGACATTAAAATAGAATTATAATTTACCAGAACTAAGTTGTTTTCATGCGGTCTTACACACCGCATCGTTAATTTAAATTCATTAAGCTGCACTTATACAACTTCCTCTGTTGTAGTATGTACGTGAAACTTTGGCCGTAGCCAAACATTTCCCATCTACGCATCGAGTATGTTTTCACATACCCATATCACCACCCCAACATACCAATGGGCATTAGGGATCCTAAGAGGTAACTCTACAGGGGGATTTATAGATTGCCCATATGTTGTTCACATTTGAGGATAATTCTAGGTATTAGGGAGAGATTTATACCATATTAAGAATGTCAAGAATAAAAAGAGCAATCCTCACATCCACGTACCAAAAAATTCTAAACCTAATCATTTAGAATGTCTTATATTTGTATCATATTGCAAAGAATCTGCCAGAAACATTTACTGATAATAAGGGTGTCATAAAATTCTCTTATCCTACTTATAATGCGCCCGAAAGAATAGAGGTACTAATTAAAACTATTCAACTCTCACTTCCAAAGAAGAGGGGGAGAAGTATAGCCGCTCCTAAGGATAATGCTCCAAGTAAGCGTCCAAGAATATCGAGGATAATATCCTCCAAATCAGTAAATCCAAGCCAACCTCAAGTTGGTAGACACCCAAAATGGATGAGCATCTAAAACCCGGATCAAAATCCACCCGGATCAATGGTGCACCTAAATTCTGATCCTGGGATATTGGAACACCCTGACTCCATATGGGAAATGACTTGGAGTCCAAAAGGGTTAACATTTTCACATGCTATATTGATTTCAAGAACCGAATCAATCATTTAAAGACTATAAATTGTCGCGGCATATACTCCTCAAAGATTGCTTTTTTACCTTACTGGATCTAGACCAAAAGTCCTTGGAAGAGTGTCTTCACACTCAAATTTGGTCAAACTAAAATATGGCAATTAAGGAGATTGCTCTTGTTCAATGATGAGAAGTATTACCACAATAATATCTTCCCTCATAGAGTTTCTTTTCAGAAGCAAGGTGGTGAACAATGAGAGCTTGTAGCATATGGTTTCACGTAGAGACCCAACATAGCATACCCCATGGTATGTGTGAAAATAAAGTTTTCCAAATTCAATAATTGGCATATCAAATGAATTTGATAGATTTTGACGTATATGTCCTAATGGACTTCATATTCTGAATCCAAATACAAATCGCAACATACATTATGTATAATTAAGCATGATTGTGTATATTGGTTATTTTGATATCATTATGATACATAAATAATTATGCAATCATTTGAGATATAATTTCCATCATGTGGATTTGAGATGGAGGATTTGGGTAAGACCAAACATTGCCTAGGCTTACAACTTGAGCACCGTCCCTCAGGGATTTTAGTGCATCAATCAGCCTATATCCAGAAAATATTGGAGAAATTCAATATAGATAAATCATATCATAACAAAACTCCGATGGTTGTTCATTATTTAGAAATAGAGAAAGATCCATTTAGACCATGAGATACTGGAGAAAAGATATTGGGACCAAGGTTCCATATCTTAGTGTTATTGGAGCACTTATGTATCTTGCAAATTGCACCAGGTCTGATATCGCATTTGCAGTGAACATACTAGTTAGACATAGTGCAAATCCAACTCACCGTCATTAGACGGGAGCGAAGCATATCTTTAGATATCTTAGTGACACAAATGATCTTGGTTTATTCTTTAAGAGAAATCATGATCCCAATATAATTGGATACACAGATGCTGGTTACTTATCTGGTCCTCATCCCAAACTGGATTTGTATTCTTACATGGAGGTACAGCTATTTCATGAAGTCTTCTAAACAGACTCTGACGGCGACCTCTACTAATCATTCTGAAATTATTACTCTATACGAGGTATCACATGAATGTGTATGACTTCGCAGAATGATTAACCACATACAATATACATGTGGTATTGGTTCAATTAAATCACCTACAATTATCTACGAAGATAATTTCGCTTATGTTACATAGATGCAAACAGGTTACATAAAGAGTAATGTCGCTAAGGACATTGCCCCTAAGCTATTTTATCCCCATAAGTTACAAGAAAGCAGGAAAATAAACATCTTGCAAATCACCGCATGAGATAATCTCGTTGAACTATTTACTAAGTCCTCACCAACTTCAATGTTTCAAAAATTTCTACGTAAGATTGGTATGCGATGACTTCAAAATTTGCAAGAATTGGAGGAAGACATCTCCTAGATGCTGACCAATACTAGTATCATATTATACTCTTTTCTTTCACAAGTTTTACTCATAAGGCTTCTTGTTAAAGTTTTTAATGAGGTAATATTAACATAAGCATATCTCATATTTTCTATTTTTTTCATCAGGGTTTTTTATGGGAAATATCAAAGACATATATTGCTCTCACAACTCATTCATGGTTTTTCCCTAAAAAGGTTTTTTCATGTGAGTTATCCAAGAGGCAATACTGTAGAATAGAGAGAATCACCACACACCCAAAGTGGGTGGGGAGCCTTTCATATATAGGGCCAATTAGGCACACATGGCAAGTACAAATATAGGAGGCTATTACCTGTACAAGGAAGCTATCCTAATGTAAGGAAACTAGGCTATACATAGCAACTAGCCTATCTAGGGGATCTCTCTAATGATCCTAATATATACATATCCTAATACCCACCCGCAGTCATAGCGGGAGAATCACGGACGCATAGACTAGTCCGGAAATCAGTGAAGAGCTAGACAGGTAGACCCTTGGTCATGATGTCTGCGAATTGGTGCGTGGAGGGAACATGAAGAACTCGGAACTGTCCTAGAGCAACCTTCTCATGGGCGAAGTGGATGTTGATCTCGATGTGCTTTGTGCGGCGATGGTGGATGGAGTTGGCAGTCATGTAGACGGCGCTCACGTTGTCATAGTAGATGACCATCGCACGTGGGATCGAGATGTGGAGTTCCTGGAGCAGCTGACGCAGCCAGCAGCACTCGGCCACAGCATGGGCCACTACACGGTACTCTACTTCAGCACTAGAGCGAGACACCGTCGTCTGGCGCTTGGAGGACCAAGACACCAGGTTGTCGCCGAGGTAGACATAGAAGTCGGAGGTGGAGCGACACGTGTCGGGCAGCCAGCCTAGTCAGCATCGAAGTAGGCAGTGAGTTGGTCGATGGTGCCGGTGCCCAAGTGTAGGCCGAACGATAGGGAGCCTTTGACGTACCGTAGGATGTGCTTGATCAGCGCAAGGTGCGGCTCGCGGGGGTCGTGCATGAAGAGACAGACCTACTGGACAGCATAGGCCAGGTCCGGCCTCGTCAGAGTGAGGTACTGGAGTGCACTAGCAAGGCATCTGTACTCCGAGGGGTCAGCGATGGTAGCGCCTTCTGTGGCGGACAACTTGGTCCGAGCATCCACGGGGGTAGCTGTCGAGTGGCACTCAGACATGCTAGCACGCTGGAGAAGGTCTACAACATACTGCCGCTAGGAAAGGAACAACCCACGGCTGTCCCGAGTCACCGAGATGCCGAGGAAGTGGTGCAGGTCACCGAGGTCCGTCATGGTGAACTCCAAGCGGAGGCGCACGGTGACGTGCTGGAGAAGGGCCGACGACGACGCGGTGACAATGATGTCATCGACATAGAGAAGGAGGTAGGCCAGCATGTCGCCAACTTTGTAGATGAACAGGGAGGCATCGAACTTGGAGGGGGTGAAGCCGATGCTGCGGATGAACATGGTGAAGCGCTGGTTCCAAGCACGCGGCGCTTGCTTGAGTCCATACAAGGACTTCTACAGCAAGCAGACAGAGTCAGGGGCAGCGGGGTCGACGAAGCCGGACAATTGCTCACAGTAGACCGTCGCGTCGAGGTGGCTATGAAGGAAGGCGTTCTTCACGTCGAGCTGGCGGATAGGCCACTCCCGAGATGCAGCGATGCTGAGGACAGTGTTGATCATGGCCGGCTTGACCACCGGACTAAATGTCTCATCGTAGTCGACGCCGGCCTGTTGGGAGAAGCCACGGACAACCCAGCGCGCCTTGTTCTGGGCGAGGGAGCTGTCGGCGTGAAACTTGTGCTTGAACAGCCACTTTCCAGTGACGATGTTCGCACCAGATGGGCGAGGGATGAGGCGCCAAGTGCCATTATCGAGCAGCGCCTTATGTTCTTTAGCCATCGCAGCGCACCAATTGGGATCGACAAGTGCGCTGCGATAGTTCGCCGGGAGGGGCAAGGCAGTGGAGGCGGAGAATCCAAAGCGCTCGATAGTGTGGAGACTGCCGATCTGTGAGCACGTCACAGGCCACACGATAGCCCGAGAAGCTGCTGCACCAGGGCCAGCAGCGGTTGCTGGTGCTGCTGGAGGCGCAACAGGGGGCACCAGTGGTGCTAGAGTTGCAGCAGGTGCCACTGCTGTGACCATAGGAGCTGCTGCTTGGTCATTCGGTGCTACAGGAGGCTGTGCACAATGAGTGTAGACAGCGTCGAAGCGCTGGCCGCCTAGCCGGGGGCCACCCATAGGAGGAGCCAAGGGGCCTAGCTGGAGAATGGTCGGGTGCTAGAGCTCTGGGGACTCGTCCACGCTGGAGGTGGGAGCCATAGGGCTAGCGAGCAGTGGAGCGATGGGTGCAGGTGTCATTGAGGAAGATAGTCCCTGCATCAGGAAATCAAGTGAAGACGGCATGGAGGCCGCTGATGGTGCTGCCAAAAAGGGGAACACCAATTCATCAAAAAAACATGGCGAGAGATGATGATGCGCCGAGTGGACATGTCGAGGCAGTGATACCCTTTGTGAGAAGATGGGTAGCCAAGGAAGACACAGGGTGCTGAGTGAGGGGCTAGTTTGTGGGGGGAGGTGGCAGTGAGGTTTGGATAGCAGAGGCATCCGAAAACTCAAAGTGAGGAGTAGTCAGGGAGTGTTTTGTGAAGAAGCTGATATGGTATATTGTTTTGTACGGAGGAGGATGGTTGCCTATTGAGGAGGAAAGTGGTAGTGGCAAGAGCCTCAGCCTAGTAGGGAGGAGGCATGGACGCATGAAGAAGCATGGTGCGAATGGTGTCATTTGTGGTGCGAAGCATGCGTTCAGCCTTGCCATTCTGTGGAGAGGTATAGGGACATGAGAGGCATAGCATAATGCCATGGCTAGCGAGGAAGGAGGTGGTAGCATGGTTAATGAACTCAGTCCCATTATCAGCTTGGAATGATTTGGGTGTGGCGCCAAACTGTGTTTGAGCGTAGGCAATGAAATCGACTATGTGGCGGTGCACCTCAGATTTGTGACGAAGTGAAAATGTCCAGCAATAATGGGAAAATCATCCAAGAGAACAAGATAATATTTAAAACAGGAGGTGCTAAGGACCAGGGACGTCCAAACATCATAGTGAACTAAAGCAAAGGGAGCAGTGGTCACAGAAGTAGAATGACTAAATGGGAGCCGAACATGCTTGCCAAGTTGGCAGGCATGGCATAGAGATGATGGGCTCTTATTACAGGAGATGACCGACATGCTCTATAGAGTGGCGAGGCTAGAAGGATCAGGGTGACCAAGGCGGTGGTGCCATAGCGATGAGGTGGTGGTGATGCTGCAGTGGTGCGCTGGTGTGGAGGGGAAGGTGTAGAGGTCGCCACCACTATTGCAGCGAAGAGTCATGCGCCCCATCTGTTGGTCATTGACAGAAAAAGCGAAGGCATCAAATTCAATAGAACAATCATTGTCATGTGTGAATTGACGAATGGAAAGAAGATTACGCACGAGGGCCGGTGCAACCAGAATGTTAGTGAGGCGAAAAGTAGAGTTGGGAGAAGACAGTGTGGAGGTGCCACGACATGTAATAGGAATGGTGCTGCCATTGCCAACCATGATGCCAGAGGCAGGAGGGGGGAGATGGGATAGAAGTATACCATCCGAGGGCGTCATGTGAGTTGTGGCGCCGGTGTCAAGGACCCAGGGGTTGGACCCCTAGAGGGACATTTGGTTCAGGGCAGCGACGAGGACGGCCTGATCCCAGCCGCTGGTTTGCTGCGAAGGAGGAGGGGCCGCACAGTCGGAGAACTGGGCAGGGGCGAAGGCGGTATGGGCCTGAGGATGGGCACCAAGGACGCCGGGGCCACGCTAGGCCAGGTTCACTGCCAGCGAGCGCCACTGCTGCTGTTGCGGCTCGGCTATCCAGGGGGCGTAGCAGAACTAGGGGCTGGTAGGCGGTGTGGGTGCCCGTGGCCTGCCCCCAGACTAGGGGCCGCTGCCACCGCCGTGGCCGCCCCGTCCCTTCTTCCTGAAGCGACTGCTGCCGTCGCCGCTACTGATGCGACCATCGTAGCCGCCGTCGCCATGTCTGCCCTGGCGACCGACAGAGGAGCCACCACCCGTGGTGGGGGAGGCTGAGCGGCAAGCTGGACCGCACGTGGCGTTGAATGTCGTCTGGGCGGCGACCGTGCCCTCATTGGCAAGTCAAAGTTCCTTGAGAACGAGCTTCTCGCGAGTGGTGGCAAAGTCCGATAGCGGGTGCGAGTCAGCGATGTTGTCCATGGTGCTGGTGAAGCGAGGATTGAGGCCATGCAGAAGGTTGAGGACGAGCTCTGGGTCAGTGATGGTACGGCCGATGTCACGGAGTGCATCGGCGGTGGCCTTCATCTGTTGGCAGTACTCATCGATGGAGGAATTGCCCTGGGTCATGGAGTGGAACTTGTGACTGAGGAAGATGGCACGTGGGGCCTTGTTGGCCTTGAAGAGGCGCTTGATGGCGACCCAGAGCTCGCGCGCGGTCTGGTCCGGAGCCGCAGCAAGGCCGAGGACGTTGGTCCCAACAGTGCCGAGGAGCCAGCTGCGAACACAAGAGTCCACAATGGCCCAAGCAGGGTCAGTGAGCCTGGCCGCCGCCGTGCCATCGATGTGCGGGAGGAGGCCGAATTTCCCACAGAGGGAGGTGAAGAACGGCGACCACTGGTTGAAGTTTGGGTGGTTCAGCTCCAAGGTCACCGGAACATGGGATTTAACGGAGATTGTCGTGTAGGGGACGACAAGGATGGCGGGAGCGGAGATGGAGTCCGCAGCCAGCAAGGTTCCAGAGGAGTGGGAGGTAGTGGTGCCAGAGGAGGCCGACATGGTGCCTGGGAAGAGAGCCACTGGTTCAACCCAAAAGCTTAAGCTAATGGGGAGAGGTGGGCAATTCATTTATATTCCAACACCCCCCCTCACGTGGAGGCTCCCTCAGGCCTCAGACGTGGAATAAGAGCGAGCAACAATTATTTCATTTAATTGCGCTAACCAGGATTTGAACTCTAGACCTCTAGCTCTGATACCATGTAGAATAAAGAGAATCACCACACACCCAAAGTGGGTGGGGAGCCTTTCATATATAGAGTCAATTAGGCACACATGGCAAGTACAAATATAAGATGCTATTACCTGTACAAGGAAGCTATCCTAATATAAGGAAACTAGGCTATACATAGCAACTAGCCTATCTAGGGGATCTCTTTAATGATCCTGATATATACATATCCTAATAAATACCAATAATATGTCGTCACATTTTCTCATAATTTTTCTACTGGGTTTTTACAGGAGTTTTAGCAGCATATCATTTTATATTACTCCTCATATTTTTCCCGAAAGGTTTTTGGAGGAGTTATCTTTATGTCGTATCTCCAATATTTTTCCCCATTGAGATTTTTAATGGGATACCAATGACATAGTGGTTTATTTAAATCATAAATAAATATGTTATTTTCTCCTTATTTTTCAATAAGGTTTAAAGGAGTTTTTATGGCATATCATATATTCCTCATATTTTTCCCATATGGTTTTTCGAGGAATTTTAGCTTACAATTGTATTGATCTCAAGGAAGATTCAATCAAGGGGGAGTATTGTGAAACGACATCTATACGCGAACGGACGTCTACAGACGAACATGCGTCTCTTCACGAGTGATCTCATCCATCAAGCACATGATTAGTGGATAGAATTAGACAGCTAATTTTAGTTCCAAAGGACATGTCTTTTGGGAACAGTCGTATCCCTTTGTGACACCCCTTCACTTGTATAAATATATTTTCGAGATCAATAAAAGCAATTGTTCTTCCACATCTTGTTTATTTACATTCACTTCTAACAGATTTGTATGGTTTGATCCAACACCTGCACATTCGAGAGAATAAAGACCAGGGAATTGTGTTGGAAGAGGACCTTGATGAATTAAATGCTGAGGCGCGATGGACGGCCTTGGCAGAGGTTAGTTCATCCAAAACCTTCAGTCATGCTGCTTTTATTGCTAATATCAAATATGCTTGGAGCCTGAGTTTCAAGCCCATTGAAGAAAATTTGTTTGTGCTACAATTTTCCTGTCTAGCCGTTTGGGAGATTGGCGCAAGGTGATGGAAGATGGTCCATGGATATGTAGAGGGCATGCTGTCCTTTTGGAAGAATATGATGAAATCACTAAGGCCACCAAGGTGAAATTTAAGAGTTTGGCTTCTTGGGTTCGTATATATGATTTGCCTACAGGTTCAGGACAAATAATACAGGACACCAATTAGGGAACATAATTGGACATTTTCTGAAAGTAGATTTAGATGAAGATAACAATTGATGGAGAGACAACCTGCACATCAGAGTGAAGATGGATCTGGAAAAACCTTTGACTAGGGTTGTTTATATTTCGATTGGAAATGGTAACCGAGAAGCTTTTCGTGTGAAGTGTGAGAAGCTTCCAAAATTCTGTGTTGTTTGTGGACTTTTGGGTCATGTTGAGTGTGGTGATGGTATGCATGATAAGAAGACTCTTCAATATGGGGATTGATTGATTTGTAATCTTGAGATGAAAGGGAAAGTGAAAGGTAGCAGATCCTCTGGCTCGGCAAATACGAAAGTGTCGGATCTTAGAGAGTCGGACAAATTTTCTTTGTAAAAGGAAACTTTGAGCCTACAAGTGGAGGTGGCAGCCAGAGAGATTGGCTAGAAGTCCTTTGAAGGGAACTGGTGGTCGCGATCATGTGTAATGGAAGAGACGCTCGAAAACTCTTCCCTTCGGAAATGCTGAAAAGCAAGATATTGGTAATCTAGCCTGGGCACTCATACTTGCCACTAGCAAAGAGGGTTTGGTCGGGACCTGCGAACATTGGGGGGTAATACGTATGCATTTAAAATGAACAAGTTTAGGGTCTAAGAATGCATTTTGAGGTTACCGAAATATAGATGAGAATGCGAAACGAGTTCAGTGATTATTATTGAAATTTACTTATCGGCCCCACAATCATTGCACCTTTAGTATGCCGCAAATTCTCAAGATTCAAACCTCGCGTAGTACAATTAAGACCTTGTTAGGTACAAAATTTTCTTCAGTTCCTAAAGCAGTTACACTTCTGTACCAAACGGATAAAATCTCAGTAATTTCTCACGCGGAGCTCCTAAAAAGACGGCTGGTTGCCCTTTATACAGCGGCTGCTGCAGCCATATAACAATGAATAAACACACAAAAACAGCAACAACCTGTAGTACCAGCCAAGAAAAAAGGCAGCCGACCAGGCCGTAAAGAAATAAGCTTCTCTCAAATCAGTGAAGCTAATGGTTGGGACGAAATAAAAAACGGTTAAGCTCTCGTGAGGGTGTCCGGACTGATGGACGCAGCTCTCGCACTTGTTATCGTGCCGTGCTCCCGTTCGTGACCCTTCTAAGAAAAATCTCTCTATGGCGCTTCGCCTTCACTGCGCTGTCCACATTCCCCACTCTTTGCTACATTGGGCCGCTCGCCTGCACCGCGGCATCCGCCTACTGTGGCCACCTCCACGGAGCCGACGAGCCACCTCGCTGCCGCTAGGGTCTAGCCGCACAAACGGCGGGCGCCGCTTTGTGGCCAGGCGGCCAGGAGAGGTGTTGTCGCTAGCCAGGCCCAGGCTAGTAGGCGCAGCTAGATCCTGCCAGACTGTTGCAAGCGTATGTTTCAAGTGTGAAAAATGGTGAAAAACGCATGTTACAAGCGTATGTTTCAAGTGTTTCAGATATTTCAGTTATATTGCAAGTGTTTCGTATCGATGTTGCAAAAATAGATTGAGTGATGCATATGTTGCAATGGCTATATACCTACGTTGCAAGTGTCTATTCCAAATGTTTCGTCTGTTTTTTCAGACATATGTTGCATGTGTATTTTTTTGAATGTTGCATATGTTTCACACATTTATTGCAAATGTTTTATCCGAATGTTGCGTATGTTTTGCAATGACTTTTTAAGTGTTTTTAAGGTGTTTTTGCAAGTGTTTCAAAATCATGTTTCAAGTATTTTATCTTTTTTCATACGTATGTTGTAAATGTTTTATCTAGATATTTCAAAAGTAGATCGGGTATTACACATGTTGCAAGGGCGCTGCTGGCTGATGAACAACGGCCTGTCTCTGGGATTCGGCTCCTACCTCGTGTCTTCCTCGCGCGGTGCGCCTAGCTCTCTCTTATCCTCTGGAATTCTTTGGGTCCGAACGTTCGGACCCGAAGCTCGCGCCGATGGTTCCCGCGCGTGGGCGAGAAAGCGCACAACGGCCAAATGACGGAAGTGACAGCCCACGGAGTAATGTGCTGTGCTAGCATATGTTTAATGGGCCAGATTTCTTCCCGTGGCCCAATACCTTAATAGGATTTTTTGTGTAGGCAGGGGAGGAAGGTATTGTTATATGTCCGTTCTCTAGTTTGATTTTTTTTTCATTTTTGTTACTCTTCTCTTTTCTTTATATTTTTATTTTATTTTCTTTCTTTCTTTTCTATTATTTATTTTTTCTTTTCATGCTTCAATTTATTTTTTATTTTCATTTATTTTTATGTAATTTGTATTATTCTTTTCATTTTGTATTTTTATCTTTCTTTTATTTCTTTTTTGCTTTTACTATAATTAACTATTTTGTTTGCTATATTGTATTTTATTTTTTATGTTTTATTCTTTTATTCTTCCATTTTCCCTTTATCTTTCTTTATGTTTTCTATATATTTTAAATTTTCCTTTTCTATTTTACTCTAATCTAATTTACTCTAATTAATTATTTTGTATTTTCATGTTTAACTTTTTATTTTTTTATTCCATGAGATGATATGATGTTCACATGGATACATGTGATGTTCTATGATATATTTTTGTGGTGTTATATATATATATATATATATATATATATATATATATATATATATATATATATATATATATATATATATATATATATATATATATATATATATATATATATATATATATAGCCAGCTACAGAATAAGTTATTCTGTAGCCACCTCTATTTACCATAATTTTATATACTAATTTACCATAATGTCAATATATATTTACTATAGTTGGGTTACTATAACACACGGGGATATTTACCATAACGTTATAGTAAACCACTTAGTAAGGAGTTGCTATAATCTCATAAATTAATATAGTAATTATCGTAACTCAAAGTGGCTACAGAATAAGTTATTTTGTAGCCAGCTACAGAGTAGTAGTTCTATATATATATATATATATATATATATATATATATATATATATATATATATATATAGAGAGAGAGAGAGAGAGAGAGAGAGAGAGAGAACACCACATGTATTTTGTTATGTTCACGTGTATATATATATATATATTATATATATATATATATTAAGAGAACACCACAAAAATATATCATAGAACATCACATGTATTTTGTTATGTTCACGTGTGTGTGTGTGCTCTATGATATATTTTGTTATGTTCACGTAGTATACTTGTGATGTTCTATAATGTATTTTTGTGATGTCCACGTGGTATACATGTGGTGTTCTTCATATATTTTATGATGATCATGTAGTATATATATGATGTTCTATTATGTATTTTTCTGATGTTCACGTGGTTTACATGTGGTATTTTATGATGCATTTTGTGATGTTCACGTAGCATACATATGATGTTCTATAATATATTTTGTGATGTTCACAGAGTATACATGCGATGTTCTATGATGTTTTTTATGATGTTCACTTAGTACACATGTGATGTTCTATGATAAATTTAGTAATGTTCACATAATATATATGCGATATTCTATAATGCATTTAGTGATGTTCTATAGTTTACTTAGTAATATTATCTTAATATACATGTGTTGTTCTATAGTATATCTTAGGATGTTTGAAAAGTATCCATGTGATGTTCTTTTGAATTTTTCTCTATTACTTGTTTTTATTTATTTTTTCTTATGCTTTGCTCTATATTTTATTATTTTATTGTTTATATTATGTATTTATTTATTTATGAGAGGGACGTGGGTGAGGTGGGCCATGCGTGAGCTGAGAGCCACAGGCTCTTATTAGCTTCTTTCATGAACGCTAGCAAGTCCATGCGCACGTACATTTCTCTTGAGCTGGTTTACATACCTGTACGTGTACACAAGTTTGTACGCCACTACGGCAGTACGTGTATTACACCTGGGCCGAGAATGATCATTGGCCCAACGAAATAATATGCGAGTCCATCACGAGATTTTTCGGTGCAGGCAATAAGCTGAGCTTGTAGGATGGGCTAGCTCACTAGGTGGGCTGCAAGAGGAAGTGGTAGCCCAAGCATGACAATGCGAACGTTCGCAGCCACGAATTTTTCATTTTTTATGTGAAAAGCTGCGAACGCCGGGCTGGGTTACGGTGGGGGCGGCAAAAAGAAATATTGGCGCTGCGGGGCGAGGTTACGGTTGGCGGGAAAACTAATTATCGATGGACGGAAACTATCGGCACTGGGTTACGGTGCGAGCGACCGGACCAAAACACCCCCCCTGTCCTCTCCCTCCCCTCTCTTCCCTTCTCTTGCCTCCACCTGGCCGCGACAGTTGAAACTCGGGGAGGGACACGGACGGCCTCGCGTGCGGTCTAGCGGCGTGGGTGGGGCGAGCTGTCCAGTCCGGACGCTAGCACTAGCGAATAAAGAAAAAACCACTCAGTCGTACCAATCGGGGCAAACATGTTTACAAGTGCGAAAAATGCATCTTTATAGTTCCAGGAAGTAGGCTCTCTTCTGTTCGCTTGTTTTATTAACCGTACTATTTCAGCTCCCAACGAATTAACGAGTAACGAGTACTTTCGGTGCTTTTCAGCAAAGCGAACGGGCAGTAGACCGACCAGAAAGACAATTCATAGATCGTCAATATTATTTTTCTCAATCTCAATTTCAAATCCATCCCGCGGTTCAGACTTTAGACGGAGAGATCATCATCAGAGAAAAAGGGCTCGTGATGAGGGAGATAAACACGAGGAGATCGAGCCGGCCGGGGCGGGCAAACCGCCGTGCGCAGCTCGGTTCCCTCCGCCCCTCGTTGCCGTCGTCTGTCCCTATCCAGCTTCTCGACAGATCCGCAGGCCGCACCACGTACTAGGTACTCTGATCCTTCTCTTGCCCTTGTCCATTTGCCTCGTCTCATTTCGGCGGACTTTTTCCGAGTCTCGCCTCCTCCGTCACCCACGATCTCCCCGCCAGAGGCTCGGGCGGGATGGAGCTGAAGCCAGGCTTGTCGGCCCTCGTCACCGGCGGCGCCTCCGGCATCGGTGAGCAAGAGCAACGCCGCCTCGCCAGCCGCCTCCACTCGCGCGCGGAGCCGATTCCGCTCCTGTCCTGGTGCAGTTGGGCCAGGCCCCAATCAGCGACGGGCTCCGTAGCCTGGCCCGTTGAGATGTTGAGTGCACGAGCCTGGGTTTCTCCTTGGCTCGACAAAACCCTCTGCTTCGCCATCGGCTGTGCTGCAGCTGCTCCAGTCCAGAGATGCGGGTCTCCTAGTCATGGATTTGATAGTCTCTCCGTCCACCATTGGACAGCCTGCACTGGTTCACATTTCACCTTAGTACAACTTCTGGTGAGGCAGAGACACACTTCGACGAGAGACGGGAGCATAGGCTCATAGGATAAGCACGACATCATTACGTTCTCTATTTATTTACTTTATTTATTTTGTGCAGGGCAGCGGTTTTACTATATATATATTCCTTGTAATGTGTTGGCTGACAGTTTCCCTTTTGTTTTTCAAGGGAAAGCTCTATGCATTGCTCTTGCAAGGAAGGGTGTGTTTGTGACTGTCATCGATTTCTCTGAAGAAAACGGAAGAGAAGTTGTTTCGATAGTTCAAAAGGAAAACAAACATATTCATCAATATGCTAGAGTTCCATCCGCCATATTCATCAAGTGTGATGTTACCAGTGGAGGTAAGTTCTTGCAGGGGATGAAGATTAATCTTCTGTAGTTCTTACATTGTCCAGACTACTCATTTGAGTTGTTTTATTGGTGCTTGATGCTATGTTTTGACCGCAACATATTACATAATTCAAGTAACTGCATTCAACTGTCATTGACTAAAAATATCATAAATGTTCTTTAGAAATGTGTTTAATATCTAGGGTTTTATGATCATAATGTGAAACGCTATCAAATTGCATGCCGCAGGGAGTCATTCATATCTTTTGTGTCAGATTTTTCGATTCTGTCTCCTAAAATATCGTTACTTTGGGGCTATGGTAGTTGGCTTTATTGTTCTCATTGGATGTGCACTTGCTTTATGATTTCAGCTGAGGGAATTGAAGCGTAATTTTTCTGCCTTCCTTCCTATTTGCCATGATCTTAAAGATTTACACTGGTGTGACATGTAGATGCTCTTGCTGCTGCTTTTCGGAAACATGTGGACACGTTTGGAGGACTAGATATCTGCATCAACTGTGCTGGATTTGTCAATAAATCATTGGTTTACGATGATAAATCTGATGGAACTTCCACTTGGAGGCGTGCTGTAAATGTGAATCTTGTTGCTGTTATCGATGGTACTCGCATTGCAGTAAGCCTCACATCAACTGTGTCTGTTGTAATAGAACTGCAGTAACACCGAGTTGCTGCTCCTGTGCTCCTATCTGTGGCCTTTGTTGAATGCATATATATTTCAATTTCTGCTGATACAGTTATTTAAAAAGTAGTTATCTTTATCGAGTACTATTGCCCTGATTGAAGGATAAGAGGTAACAGTTTTATCAGAGTATAGCATGTCCTTGTCCCTGGAGAACAAGTAGGATAATTTATTAATTTTGGATCGGCGACATTGAGAATTTGTAGATCATTCTTGCATTATCTGCAAATTCCATGTAAATCTTTACTGACTCTTAGGGCGCTCGAAGGCGTGTTGTATTGAACTTTTTCTCTACCTTAATACAAAGACGCACAAACCTTTTGCGTGATCGAGAAAAATATCTGCAAATTCCGAAATTTTCAACTTCTCACTACTTAAAATCATAACAACAATTTTCATACAAGTTATTTGTACTTATTTTTTGCAAAACAAAACATGTATACTACTAATATTGTTTTTTTTTGTTTTCATAAAAGTCTCAAGTAATGCGATCCCACAAGAAGTCTGGCGTCATAATAAATATCGGTTCAGTTGCTGGCATATATCCTATGAGCTATGAACCTGTGTATAGCGGGACAAAAGGTTTGTTTCTTACTCATCAAGACAGATATACTATCCATATGCTGAGTGTGTTGGCAGCAGAGCAGTTACAACATGGAGCTACTTTTGGATTTATCTAATACTATTGACTCGCAGAAAATAATTTGCACACTGATTAGTTTAGCCCAAGTTACACAAACCACAACTTGTAAATATATTCAAAAGGGTGTACCGTAGCATTGCCCATTCAGATTTGGGTCATGTAAAGCTCAATGCTAAATGGTTCGGCATGTGTGTACACTGTGTGACCTCAAACTTCATTTCTGTAGGGGGTGTGGTTATGTTTACAAGATCACTTGCTCCACTGAAGCGTCATGGCATTCGTGTCAATGTACTGTGCCCTGAGGTATTAAGATTTGCATAACTGGAAGCATATATAGCTAATTATTTCTAGTATAGTACTCGTTGACTTCACATTCATCACAGTAACTTTGAAACAGTTCCAGCATTTCTTATTAACTTGTGAGAAATTGCTGATAGGTTTTGCATTCAGGACATTGATATGACAAACATATAGTAGAGCTTGCTTTCAAAAATCATACAGTAGAGCATAAGTAAATTCTTCTGCTGGCTCGCTCTGCACGGTCGCTGCTGGACAGCGGATCACCGACATCGCCACAATCTTTAGAGCAGCAGCACTTCTTGGTTGCTTGTACAGCAGGGACGTGCTACGACCACAGGGCCTGCAGGCCCTAATGCCCAGTTACACTGGCTCCATTGCGGACCAGTGGCTAGTGAGCAGGAAGCCGATTGACAAGAGAGACCACAGGATCTTAGATGTGATGGTGGTTTTGGTGTTATGGACAATCTGGAACATTGTTTTTGAGGCGCCGCATCGCCCGACCCCCTTCACAACGCCTAGGCGACGCCATACACACATTGTAAGGCGTTGTAAGCTAGAATTTTATATACTAGTGCAGCACATACATACCTCGTTTGTTGCCAATTCTTGAGCCCATGTTTCTTTCTTTCCTTTCCAAAAGCTCTTCTCCCATGTAGCATCCATCCCCCTTGAAGGAAACTGCATGACAATTACAGAATTCAGCAATCAAACAGGTTATCAGTTGCTGAGAATTAAATAGGAAACAATACACAAGAGGCAAGCTAACAAATTAAATAGGAAACTACATGAGCATGACAAATGACATCATAGTCTGTCTCAAATAGTCCACAAACTTAGAATGAAGTACTGAACTCTAAAGCATACTAATTAAGTCAACTACACCAAAGTCATACAACAGGAGTGCAGGACAACACAAAAGTACAGCAAGGGTGCAGGACACAAAAGAATCCATCAGCAGGAGTGCAGATATCTGTTTCAGCACTCAAAATCCATCATCAAACTCATCAGGATCAGCAGCCTTGTCTTCTTGAGTAGCAGGAACATTGCCATCTTCACACTTGCTCACTTCCACGTCATCATGTGGGTCTTCAACTTCATCTTCCTCTTCTCCATCTTCAGTAGCAGGAACAGCAACATTTCTTGAACGACTATAATGTTGAGTAGCAGTAGCTCTCCTAGGAAGATTACGACCCTGTAGCGCTTGTGATGCACCGGTGGCTTCATCAACATGCTGCCATGTGAGGTCATTGACAGCATCAGACCCTCGAGCACCCGGAATGGGCACATGCAATGAATCAGCCCATTCATTGTCCCAATCAAACTCCTCAGTAACCAAAGGGTCATATTTCTTGCCTGCCTTCTCACGCATAAGCTGAACCCTTGTTCTCATCTTCCGATTGTATGAAACAAAAACAATATCATTCAATCTCTTGTGCAGCAGCCTATTCCTTTTCTTTGTATGCATCTACAAACAAAAAATCAGATGGGAAGCAGTATGGCACTATGGGAAGCAGTATTCCTTTTCTTTGTACGCCTTATGTTTTTTGTTCTGTACAACAGTAAACTAAAGAAAGAACACAAGTGAATGGCACTATGGCAGAGGCAGACATTATACTAATCAAAGAAAGATCCTTGTGCTTTGTGTTGTAGCAGGGTGTGTGACAGCCCAGCACAAGCAGCCATTTGTATATGTGAGTGACAACCCATGTAATATAAAAAGCAGGCATCAACAATTCATCTTACAATATTCAGAGGCTCAGAGCAGAGTACATACAGGCACACACCATGAGCAAAACCAGAGCAGAGTGCAGAATAAATATTCAGAGCAAGGGAGGAGGCAGGGACAGGCATGCAGCATGAGCATACAATATTCAGATCAATAGCAGAGCACGAGGCATACAATATTCAGATCAAAAGCAGAGCAGCAGAGCACGAGGCATACTATATTCAGAGCAAAAGCAGAGCACGAAGAGCAGATAACACTACAAAAGTACACGGCTGGGAGTTGGCCTTTGGGAGACCAGAGATAGAGAGGAGGCAGGGGACATACCAGGCGGAGGTGTAGACACGAGGCGGACGGACAAATGCGGTGCGGATGGACCTGCGGACGGCGACTCGAAGCGGACGGACAGGTGAGGTGTGGATGGACCTGCGGATGGCGACGACGACTCGAAGCAGAGAGGAGGCAGGGAGCGTCCAGGCCCAGGCAGACGGTCGACGGAGGCGGGCGAGCAGCTGCAGATGGCCGATGAGTGCAGGTCCGGCCGGTCGATGGAGACGGGCGAGCAGGTGTGGACCGCTAGTGAACTTGCGCAGCCAGGCGGAGATGCAGGGGCGGCCTCGTGGGAGATGAGGGCAGCCGCTGGACTCGAGCAGACGAGCAGCAAGCGGAGATGCAGCGCCGCCGCTGCCGCCAAGAGTTCCTGCCCTCGGCCTTCTCTTTTCCTCTCCCTCTCTCCCCGTGAAGCTGCCCGCACCCGCAGTAAATGCCACCGAGCGGGAAATTTCCCGCGCAAGAGCATATATGCGCTCACCGCGGGTCTTCTGGCGTGGACGCGCGCTCGATTTCCCGCCCGACGCCATTCGCGCCTAGGCGTCTGCCCGACGCCATTCGCGCCTAGGCGACGCCTAATCCTATGAGGCGGACGCCATACCCGTGGAGGTCGTGGCGACCCCGACGCCCAGCACCTCTAACACGCCTTGTCGCCTAGGCGACGCCTCATAAACCATGATCTGGAAGGAGCGCAGTCGCCCAGTGTTTGACAGTATTGTGGCCACAGCTGCCATTCTTGCGCAAAGGATTAGAGAGGAAGCTCATACTTGGAGCATGGCAGGCTTCCATCAGTTGAGGTCGTTCTTTGAAGTAATCAATCGACAGTTTTACCTTTATGTCTAGGTCATCTTTTTGGTGGCTTTTCTGTGTAATAAACCTTGTTAAATGCTATCCCGCCTGAGCCATTTCCGAGCTTGGGCATGCGTGAGGCCGTGCTTTCTCTCCTCTTAATGAAATACGTGCTCAGGCGCGTTCGTGAAAAAGTAGAGCATAAGTAAAATAGGAAAGACATGAATTTGACCAAAAAGTGTGGCTGCTCACTAGCTGGGTTCTCATGGTGAAGGGATAATAATTCAAGTTAAAGATGTACGAACATGAACGTGAACTAATAACATGTAAAATCAAAAGAAGCTTGTTCCACAAGTATCGTATGGTAGGACAAGGACAATTGTGAGCAGCTTCCCTGCGTATTTGAGGAAACAAAAAAGATATTTCAAGAGTCTTATTTACCTTAAGTTTATATGTTGCACTGATGTATGCAGTTTGTCCAAACTAATATGGGAGAACAAGTAAATCGTGTACTTGTGGATGCGCTTGGTGGATTTTTAAAGGTGGAGGATGTTGTTAATGGTAAGCTATTTCTCACCTAGTTAAGCTGTACTTTGACTCCCTTTGTCCATCAATGTAGAATGTATTTTGGCAGGGAAAAGTCTTCTAAAGTAGATCTGGACTCTATTTCTTTAAAATATATATTGCCAATTGTTATAAAATCAACACCATCTAAAAATTACTTTGAGTACAAATCTATTTTGGTACAAGTTTTATACACTGACAAGTAAAAGTGCATATAATTTGATTAACTGTTGGTCAAAACTTGTAGAATTTGACTTTTCCCTAGTCAAAATACATCTTACATGGATGGACGAACGGAACAATTATTTTTTTACTTTATTGTGTAGGTTTTTTCCTGTAATAGTTATGTCATGATTATAACTGGTTACCAACTTACCATTGAACCTTAGATGAACCGTGCTTATGTTCAGTTGAGATGGGCTGCTTTAAATGATGACCTCAAAATTCGGGCATTCATGCATGTTATGTGAAATATGTCTATTATAAATTGACTCCTAAACTCCGACCCATCTGTGTAAAGACTGTCCCTTTTCAAAGTAAGTTTGGACCTCTTTAAAACAGTGGCTCCACCTATCAGCACTTGATTCAGTTGCAATGACCAGATCACTGCATGGTTTCTGGCGAAAATGTCAGGTTAAATTTGAGAGAAGAGACAGAAAAAGGATAGATGGAATCATGATATACTATTGGTGGAATGTTTGGAAGGAATGGAATAGAAGAACCTTCCAACAAAAAGCCCTGCAACCGTGCAGCTCTTCTGTGCAAAGATGATATACAACAATACCAGCTTGCTACAAGACCAATCGTCATTGAAGAGTAGCATCAGGTTTTGGAGTAGTTCTGTTATTTGGGAGTTAACGCTGTTCTTCGTTTCCCTTTTTCAGTTAGGTAGTATAGTGGTGTTTGGCCGGTGTGCCATAGTAGTTCAGTGTTTTGGTCTCCCCTAAATCCGTTTTGTAATTTTGTTTTTTTTTCTTTACATCGTCTAATAAAAATCTGGCAAAGCTTTTGCCGCCTTTCGAAAAAAATAAATTGACTCCTAAATTGCAGCATGGTCTCGGAATTTGAGCTGTAGGTTAACAATTTCGCCACGAATAAAAAAATGAACTGTTATGTTACATTATTTCCCTGCCAGAATGGGTCAATTTGGGTAGGCCAACCATCCGTTCCAGGTAGGTATGTTTTTGACCTCCCTTGATTTCCTTGTATAAATGCAGCCCTTAAATTCATGGACCCAAGCAACAAAACTATGCAAGCTTAAGGGTCAGTGGTTATTAATGTCCATGTTGGTATATATCTCTTTCACTGATGTTTCCTGCATGTACAATTAAAAAAAGAGGATGATATCTTTCCTTTTTCCTTTTACCTGAAAAGAACCCCCTTTTATTTGAATTAGGTGCATTTGAGCTTATAGAAGATGAGAGCAAGGCTGGTGCTTGCCTTTGGATATCTAAACGTAAAGGGATGGTTTACTGGCCAACATCAGAAAAAGAAAAAAATTACCTTGTTTATTCCTCGAAATCAAAAAAGGAATTAGTAAAGAATAGATTTCCTAGTATCCAAGCACCTGAATACTTTCAGAAGATGTAAGTAGTCCTTCCACGTTTGATTTATATTGTTATAATAGCTTGTTGAATGTACTTGTTCTTCTCAAGGGATTGTTGAAGGATATACTCTGATGTTCTGATTTCTGTTCCTTTTCAAGCTATGGAACTTTCCTGTTTCTGTTCTTTCCACATTTTTGTAGCTCTTGGGTTGACAGTTACTAGTGGAATGTCAAGATAAATAGCGCAGCAGTTATTCACTGCTACTTCATTTTTGTCACATCCAGAGCAAAATATGGATTACCATGGAAGTTTAGTTCTTGAACCCTTTTCTTTTCAAGAACATGAAACATGATATGAATGTAGTTCCAGGAATCTATGTAAAAGTATTGCCTATAGTAACTAATCAATTTTATATGTTTTAGAGGTATCGTAACACCAATAGCTGGTCCATTTCATAGTATCTAGCAAACTATTTCCAAATGGCCAACATCCTGTCAGTTCTTACATATCTTTATGATCCTTTTGTAGCGTTGTTCACACACTCAGCCATAATTTCCGGAATGCTACAAGGCTTGAGCGTGTGCGCCTGAGATTACCCATTGAACTGCACAGCGCTCTAGTTAAAATTATATATGCTGGTGTAAATGCTAGTGATGTAAGTCCTTGCATTTGTATTTTCGATTTTCTATTTTTATTCCCCATTGCTGAAGCTTAACTATCAGAAGATGTTAATGATATGTTTCAGGTAAACTTCAGTTCTGGTCGTTATTTCAGTGCTAATGGTAAAGAAGCTGCTTCACACCTTCCATTTGACGCTGGTTTTGAGGTAACTGGTGCTTTTCATAATCCCATGCTCAGTCTGTTCTTTTTGCCACATTAAACATATATGTGTTATGCGTACTTGCATTGTTTGTTTACAACATTTTATTGGAGTTTTCATTGCCTTTCTAATATTATAAGTTTTACCAGATTCTGTCTTTAAAAATATAAATGCAGGCCGTGGGAATTGTTGCTTCTGTTGGAGATTCGGTGAAACATATCAAAGTTGGCACTCCTGTGGCCCTTATGGCTTTTGGAAGCTATGCTGAATTCACGCTGGTACTGCTTTCTATGCCTCTTCTGTCTAGCGTGGTGCCAAGTATTGCAACAAATCTTGAATAAATGATCAATTGAGCCATTAACTACTTGCAAATAACTATTGGTGTGATTGGCTGCTTGCATTAGCCTTATCCTGCATTAGACCTAATGCAGCGCAGCCTAAGACAACATAAATGTATGTAATGTTTCGGTTTGGCTGTCCTGCACATGCAACCTGCCTTTGGTAAGATTGTGTTTTGTTGCAGGCGGGGAGAGGTGAGAAGATTTTATTTCTGTGTCCCCTATCGGCTTGTGCAAATCTGCATTGCCTAACACGACCAAATCTGTTTTACTAGCTAATGTTGCATTGGACTTGCTTTGAGCACTATACAAACCTGCATAAGAGCCTCTGCAGACAACCAAACATTGGTGAACTACACTGCAACCAGTCTGATGCACGCAACCAAACAGACCTATATTAAAACTTGGATTCTATACATGCAAATTTTTGAAATGATCACTAAACTATAAAAATCCCATATGAGCATAACTATGTTTAGAGAATCCTCTGTATACACACAAATGCATAGAAAATCTTGTACTATAGAACCAACCACCAACAATAACAACAAAATCTCATTCTTTCTAAGTAAGATAAAGAGTTAAATATGATAGCGGTCCATGAAGTTGTCATGGTATGCCACTTAGGCCCATGATCTATGAAAATGCATTTCTAGTTATTAGAATTGTCCAATGGTCCACTGCAGGTCCATGTTACCCATGTTAGCACCTAGCAGCCTATGTGGTGTGCTGACGTGGACATTGGTCCATGGGATCAACATGTCATGTTACTCATGCAGACCTTGTTTCTCTTCTCCCTTCCCCTACTCTCTCTCTCTCCCTGTCTCCCTCTTCCTCTCCCCCCCCCCTCCCCCCTCCCCCCCCCCCCCCCCCCTCTCTCTCTCTCTCTGTGTGTGTGTGTGCAGGTTCCGGCAGTGCTTGGCCAATGTCTCCTCACCGTTGACCATGGTCAGGGATGAGGGCATGTGCAGGTGGCGGCAAATGAAGGCTCCAACTATTGCATGGATGACATGTGGGCCCTATGGGTCAATGTCGAGGTTGGTGATGCCACGTAGGTAAGGTGTTGGCGTGGGTAACATGGACCTAGGTGAACCATTTGACAAGTTTAATGATCTAGAATGTGTTTTTAGAGTTCATCGACCTAAGTACCTAAGTGCCACACCGTGACAAGTTCATGGACTGATGGTGTATTTAACTCTAAGATAAATTACCTACCAACCTGTGACCTTTATCCTCCATCGAGTGAGATCTTCTCTAACCTCTTGCGTTTTGAACACCGTTACTGCTGACAATAACATATTTTTTTGCTTTATATATCTTTCTGATGGAAGATTTCAGCCAAAAGTCTTATTCCGGTGCCGAGACCAGACCCAGAGGTGGTTGCTATGCTAACATCAGGATTGACCGCATCCATCGCTCTTGAAAAGGTTCTATTTCTCTCCAGATTTGTCTGTTTTTTCCACCATTGGCATATGCCATGTATTTTGAGGCCTATTGTGTTCACATAAGATTCAAATTCCAAGTTTGAAGATATAATTTTCTTCCTTGCTTATGTGGATTCGTTTATTCTGCATTTCTTCCATTAGGCTGGTCAAATGACATCTGGGCAGGTTGTTTTAGTCACTGCAGCTGCTGGTGGAACAGGACAATTTGCTGTTCAGGTGAGCTGATGACACTTATGAACTATTTTTTTTTGAACGCAATGGCAGGGAGCTCTGTCTTTCAATTAAGGTAGGGAAAGATAGTTTATGTACAAGCAAGGACACTCCAGATGAGGGTTTCAAGCCCCCCCCCCCCCCCCCCCGAAGCAGGTAAAGGAGGGAAACACACACCCCAATGGGGGAACAACAGCTAAACATAAGCGAGTGCTCTCTTCCTTTGCTCTATGTCTTCCTTTATTCTTGTGGCTACTTGCGGCACCGTTTCTATTTTGTTGTTGAAAATTCTCCTATTTCTCTCTTTCCAAATATTCCAGAAGGTGTAGATTGCTACCCTATTAAGTCGTCTATGTTCAGATCTTGGCACTTTCCTTGCCGCCTCTTCCCACCATGCCCTGATATGGATGGGGTCTGCCTGTGGTTGCTGTTGCAGGTGAGTGAAGTTTTCCTAAGAGAGGATTTGATCCCAAACCGTCTTAGCAAAAGGGACAACATAGGCATAGGTGGAGGCCGGTTTCTAAGGGACCGTTGCACAATACGCAGTGTTGTTGGTGTGGCCACCCTCTCTTTTGTAGGTTTTGCGCCGTAAGAATTTTATCTTGCACTAAAATCCAGGCGAAGATCTTGCATCTGTTCTCCACCTGTGCTTTCCAAATTAGTTCCGTACGGAAGTGGACGAGCGAGCCTTTGAATTGAATTATATAAGCTGAGCGGGTGGAGTAAATCCCATTCTAGGGTCCATTGCCAGATGATGGAGTCCTGAACGCCCTATTGTAGGTGCACGTCATGTATTCGTATCCAAAGGGACACAAACTCCTCTATGTGGACAGCCGAGGTGATTTTCCTTCCTAGCGAGTAGCATCCAATTGTTATTCCGGAGCTCTTGTTGCACCGTTCGGTTTCTCCTTGAAACAAGGCGAAACAAGTTCGGTGCTAGGTACCTTGGAGCTTGTCCATCAAGCCAATTATGGTGCCAAAACTTAGTCTTTGCACCATCCCCCGAAGTTATAATGATTGAGGAGTTGAAGAGGAGACGATCTGCTCCAAGGCTTCGAGTCGTCCACCCATTCTTGCCAAAGCCAGCGCAACCGGAGGGCTCTCCCAAATCTATCAAGGTCAGGAACGCCTAAACCACCAAGGTCTTTCGGTCTGGTAACTGTTGGCCAGTTAACCAGGCAGTGACCGTCATTGGCATCCTCCTCCCCCGTTCCACAAGAAATATCTCCTGATTTTGTCGATCTTTTTCTTAGCCCATGCCGCTAAGGGAAACACTGTGAGGTGGTAGGTTGGCATGGAGGAGAGGACATAAGTTACTAGAGTGAGGCGTCCCGCTTTGTTTAGCCATCTTTCTTTCCATTTGGGTAACCTTTGTCCAATACGCTCAATGAGAGGTTGCACATGGACCTTTTGCAGTGATTTGATGTGGAGTTGCAGCCCCAAATATTTGCATGGAAAGTCACCTCTACTACCGGTGAAGTGTGATAGGACTTGGTCTAGGTCGACATTTCCACAACTGATTGGATGCACTGAGCTATTTTCTAGATTAATATGGAGTCCCAAGAATGTGCCAAAAGCCTGTAGGATGATTTTGATGGCTTCTACATCGTCTTTTATTGGATTGATGAAAATAGCCGCATCGTTTGCATACATAGAGGTTCTCCATTTTGCCGCCGTGATGGGTAAGGGGGTGAGTATCCCATGTTGGGTTGCTTGGTCAAGCAATCGTTGAAGCGGGCCCATAGTTAGGATGAAGAGCATGGGTGAAAGCGGATCTCCCTGCCTGGACGCCTCTGGCATGGCTAAAAGTGGCTCCTTGCCGCCCATTAAGCAAGGCTGTCGAAGTGGATGTACGTAGGAGAATAGAGATCCATTCACGCTAGCGTGGTCCGAAGCCCAGAGCCTACAGAATCTCAAGCAAGTACCCCCAATTTACCAGTGTCAAAAGCTTTGTGGATGTCTAGTTTCATGAACAAAGCCGGTATCTTCTGCCTGTGTAGCCTTTGTACTGCTCCCTGGACGTAAAGAAAATTATCATGGATACTTCTCTTTTTTATAAATGCGCTCTGGCAGTTGGAGATGAGGGAGTTCAAGTCGAGGGGCAAGTCTGTTAGCTAACAATTTGGAGAAGATCTTTGCAATGCTATGGATGAGGTTGATGGGTCTAAAATCTGTAACTCTCGTTGCATCCGTTTTTTTGGGTAGAAGGATGATGCAAGCCGAGTTTAGTCATTCAAAACCCTGGGCATTCAATGTGAATAGGCTGTTCATGGCTGCCATAACATCCTCTTTAATGATTTTCCCAACAAGCTTTGAAGAAGGCACCCGTGAAGCCATCCGGGCCTAGCGCTTTGTCGGAAGGCATGGAATTTATAGTATTTTTTACCTCATCATGGGAGAAAGGCACCTCCAAGTCGGAGAGATCATGTTGAGTGTAGCCAAGGGATCGCCAACTGATTGTCGAAGTTCTCGGAACCACGGAGCCAATGTGATTTTTAAAATAATCTCCTATCACCTTTTCTTTTTCTTCATGAGCAACCGCAATCCCCCCATCCGTATGCAGACAATATATGTAATTCTTTCTCCGGCGTGCACTGGCTCTAATGTGGAAGAATTTGGTGTTAGCATCTCCACAACGGATCTATGTGAACCTCGATCTCTGTCTGATTCTTGATTTTTCAATGGCTGTGACTCTGTGAGGCCCGTGCTACGGGCTTTGAGGCGCCGACATAGGTCAAGCTCCATGTCAGTGAGCAACCTATGCTCTTGGGCTGCTTCTAATTGTAACAATACTTCCTTCACTATTGCGAGCTGCAGCTTCGTATCCCCTATTTTATCTTTTTTCCAACGCTTGATTCCTTTTGCCACACGCGCCATTTTGATATGCAAGCGTTTCATAGGAAGAGCAGAGGCGACCGGGCTATTCCAAATGTTTTGGACAAGATCTCGGAAGCCTTCCATTTTAGTCCAGAAATTTTCGAAGCGGAAGGACGTGTTGTGATGGTGGTCAAGCTCTCCCTGCAGTAGTAGCGGGGTATGGTCCGACATGAGTGATGGCAGGGAATGCAAGAGGCACGCGGGGAATATCAGTTCCCACTCTGGGGTACATAGTAGTCTATCAATTCTAGTGAGCGTCGGGTTCTTCTGTTGATTGCTCCAAGTGAAGCGGCGTCCATTTAGCTTGATTTCTTTGAGCCGCAAATGATCGATTGTCGCCTTAAATGCCTCCACGAGGCGCCGATTTAGATTGGAGTTCTTGTCTTCTGCCTGGTAGATGAGATTGAAATCTCCCAGGATGAGCCATCTATTGTGTTCTGGCGGAGGAATGTTCTTCAATTCTTGGAGGAATTGAAGTTTGACTGCCTCTCCTTGCGGGCCGTATACCACTGTAATTTGCCACTTTATTCCATCCGCCCTCATGTTAATTTGCACGGTTATAGCGTTCGAGGTAAGTTCAATGTCGGAGAGGTCGAAGAAGTCTTCATTCACAGCAAGGAGAATGCCTCCTCGAGTCTGTTCCGCCGAGAGCACAATATAGGAGTTAACAAAATTTTGCTCGTACTGTGCGGCGCACCACATTATGGGGCTGTGGTACTGGCAGGAAGAACAAAGTTAATCACATTGAGACACATGGTCATGAAAGCAGCAAATTGGAGTCGCCAATTCATCTGAATGCCAGTGGCTGTCGGCGCAGTGATACAATGCAAGAGTTTCTTTCATACAGAGCTGTTGCTACAATGAACTGCTAGTTGGAGGAGCGTTCCAGTCTGATGGGGAGGCGACTGTAGGCCTCTAGCTATCGCCCCACCCAAGCACCATGATTGGAAGCTCACAAACCGAAGGTGGACTCTAGATGTGAAACTCCTAGAGTGGTGATTTTCCACTATCATTAGTACATTGAGTTACCCATCGCAGTGAGCAGCTATCTAAACGTGCGGAGTGGAAAGCGCTGCTGCTGCGTTGAGGCCACACAATGCCGTCAGAGCCTTCACGGCGGCGTCGGTGAGTGGTCCCTTGAATAGGCTGAAGTAGCGCAGCAACACCTCGTCGTGGCTGAGTCCTTCCTCGTCGAGGATGCCAAGCCTTTTCATGAGCACCTGTCTGGCCTTCGCTTGAGTATCACCTCTGGGCCAGTTCATGGCTGCAATGCGCACGCTCCTGCGTGCCGGAACCACAGCCCTCTTGCATCGCTGTGGCGGGATGGCTCGGCGCGATGGAACCTGCAAGATGGGTTGGGGCAGAGGGTGTGAGATCCCCTCTAGAAATTCTGACATCGACGTTGCAGTCGCAGGCATGTTGTGGACAACTTCCTGTACCTCCAGTGCTACGCTGGCCTGCTCCGGACGTTGCCGCTGGAGTCCATTTGCCATGCGTTGACGGCGCGAGCAGATGGTGGCTTGTCCGTGGGCGCAACGTCTGGAGTAGACGAGTCCAGGGCGGAACCGCACCACCTGTGCGCTCCCTGCTGGTTGCGCCTGTAGCCGGTGTGGGGGGGAGCACTTGGCCGCCTGGAGTAGACACGTCCCGTGCGGACGCGGCATTCTGCAGCAAGGTGTGAGCGCTGTTGTGTCGCGATGACGGGGTCGCTGTCAGGGAGAACCTGCAATTCAGACGAGCATGAGAAAGGTGCAGCGGCCGTCAGTGGCTCCGATGAAGAGTTGTTCAGTGATGCGTCGTCAGGTTGGGCGTCCGGCTTCCAGATTGGAGAGGTTGTGGGTGGTGGAGTCATTGCCTGATCATCCAATTGACTTTGGTTAGCACGCACCTTGGGAGGACTTGGCGATGGGTGATGGTTGTCGCCGTTGCCACCACTGAAGTCAGGCGACTTGCAGCGCAGGTGTGGTGACGGGGACTTTGAGCGCGCCGTTGTGGGCCTCGGCTCCGATCGCGCGTGCCTGTGGAGCCTGCGGTGGGACGTCTGCTCCCTGCTCCGACCCAGGGTTCGGCGATGGACATCCACCGGGCGACCGGGGTCAGCGGGCTTGGCGAGCTGCTATCGAGTCCTCGTGTCGCCGCCTGCATTGTTGCTTGGGACAGAGAGGCGGGCGCCATGGCCAGCAGCGATGTTGTCCAGTGGGCGTCGACGACCTTCGTGCCCGGGGCTCCGGTGTCGACGACCACCGTGCCTCGACTCCGAACACTCCCGCTCCCGGTCCTTGGGTGCACGCGAAAGGCTACGGGTGAGACGCGAGTACTAGTTGTCGCCCTAACGTTCACGGCACCCACGACGGTCGTCGTCGTCGTCGCGACGGCTGCCGCGGACGTCAGCGGGCGGAGGGTCGTGGCGGTCATGCGGCGTCCTCTCCCCATCAACGACACCGTAGTGCCACGTGTATTCACGGGGAGCAGCAGCACGTCCATCTCTGCCCGGTGGGTCCTCCACCAGGTCAAGGTGCACCAGCACCCTGAAGGTGAGTCCCCGATGGCCGCGAGCAGCTTGTGAACTGTGAAACTCTGCTTTCTTGCATGATAAGGTTAGCTAGGTTACCTTTGGAATGTCGGACGGGTTGTGCGTCCATGCCCAGACACAGAGTGCCCTTGTGTCCTCTCGGTCCAGCGAAGACTTCTCGACGTAGTCAAGGTCGCAAGCTCTGGCGACTGCCCTCTTGGCGATGCTCTCGTTCCAGGCGTGAAGTGGGATGCCCTCCAGGCACAGACGAACGCGGTACTTGAGGTCGTAGATGTCACCGTGCGTGACCAGCTGCCACGGCCTTGTGTGGATGTCGAGATTGCGATAGGGGAAGGTCCCCTGGGCCACAACCTCGTCACGGTGGTGACGGTGCTTGAAGTCGATGAAGAAGTCCTTGGGGAAGTGCTTGACGACGGTGACATCCTCCGGGCGAACCGGAAAATGGTGGCAGATGGCCCTCTTGATGACCTCTGGCTCCACCACCGGCCGGTTCCCCCCCCCCCCCAGCCAGGCCACCATGCCATGCATGGAGAGGCGGTCGAGCTCGTGGTCCATGTCATCAACAGAGAAGGCCACAACACAGGTGTCTAGAAGGCGGACAGAGGGGTCCCTGGGCCTGGCCATCGCGGTCCTTCCCAGAGGGGGAAAGTTGCTGTCGTCGAATGGTGGAGGAGCAGCCTTGGGCAGGGGAGCTTGTTGCCGGGAGGATGAAGGTCTGCCTTTGCACACTCTGCTTTTATGCCCCCAGCGGCCACAAGAGAAGCACCGCACCGGATCCCTGCATCCGTCGCAGCGTGGCCAGGGGAGAGACATCTGAAGCATTTACCTCTCATGCGCCTCAGCAGTTCATCGCTGTGGTGGTAATGCGTCGATTTGACCTCGGTGGTTGAGGGAGTTGAATGCATCGTGCCTTTGAACTCAGGGAGACGCCACCAGCGCCTCAGGCGCACCATGGACCAACCACCTTCATCTTCTTACACGAGGTGCGCGCGTGAATGCGCCCCATCGGCCTGCTGGCTTGCCCCGGTGACGGCCCTGAGCCACCCCCCTCGGGAAGGAAAACCACCATCAATGCAGGGCGCTGCAGCCTGGAGGGGGAGAGTTGAATGCTCAGCGGATGGAGCACCAGAGGCATGCTTCACTGCTGCGGATCTGAGGCAAGATCTCGTGGACGAAGTGCCGTTGGAGTAGTAACACCTCACAGAATGGTTGCAGAGGGGAGGCGAACTTCACGCGCTTACCAGACGTGCTCCCTGTCTTGTCCGACGAGCTGGAAGTAGCAGCGGGCGCGCCGAGTCGGATTTCCGGCCCCACGGCGACTGATTTGGGGGCTGGGCGACTCCCTGTCTTGTCCGACGCGCCAGAAGCAGCAGCAGGCGCAGCAGTGGGCGCGCCGAGCCGGATTTCTGGCCCCACGGCGACTGATTTGGGGACTGGGCGATGGGGAGGCGACGCACAAGGCGTCCGGCGGCGGGAGACGGGCTCGATCTGTGGCTGTGGGGCACTGCTAGCTGGGCGAGTGGGATGAGGAGGACGGCCGCGGGGTGGGGAACGCGCTGTAGCGCACGACGACTGGGGGCCGCGGCCGGCCGCGGTGGATTTGGGCTGGGGAGCGGCGTGAGGGGGCGGGGGCGGAGCAGGAGCGGGGGAGCGTAACGGTTCCATCGCGCTTATTCCGTTACACTTATGAACTATGATTATGCATGTTTTATGCAATGCTCCATTGCTTGTCTACTTCTGTAGTTTAATAAATGTGGTGCAATTATGTGTTCTGCGTTATTTTTTGAATTTGCACATGATAACTGTATCATGAAAGCTGGAACGCATCTTTCCTAGTTAACTAATGCTTAGGATCTTGTTCTGGCCACTTGCATTATCTTTTCGCTGCATTCAACATGATATTCGGAGGATACAGGTAAATTTATCTTATTTTGTTCTTCTCCTTTGTGTTTATGATTCTCTATTTTTAAGAAAATTTCATAAACTTTGAAGTCTAAATGTCCTTTTGTTCTGAATATACAGCTTGCAAAACTAGCAGGCAACAAGGTTGTAGCCACTTGTGGAGGTGAAAGTAAATCTACGTTTGTGACTTCCTTAGGAGTTGATCGAGTTATCAACTACCGAAGTGAAAAGATCAAAGATGTAAGTTTTTGTTCCAGCCTTTCGTATTTATCTTTCATACTCCAGCTGTTTATAATGCATAGTTTGTTGTTTATATTTCAAATGTTTAAGCTCTATAACATTTCTTTTGGTTCCTTTTATTTATTGATATTCTAGTGTACATTTATGTTGTCTGGTTGCGTTCCTACTTACCAGGTAGCAGGGTAAAATCCTGAAAGTAACGTACTCCTTACACTTGAACGACCTTTGACCATGTGTAGTGCATGATTTTTTTCTTGAGCGTGCTTGAATTACATATTTACATTTATACTCAAATCCATATAGAATATATACACTCAGTCAGAGTGTTGTTCAATAAGGACTGTTCTAATGTTCAATTCCAGGTTCTGAAGAAAGAGTTTCCAAGAGGGGTCGACATCATATACGAATCAGTAGGTGGAGCAACGTTTGATGTGTGTCTGAATGCCCTAGCAGTCTATGGGCGTCTCATTGTAATTGGTATGATCTCTCAGGTATACTTTTGAATTTTGGCAGGCTCTGTACCTTGCATTCATCGATTTATCGTATGCTCTGAGTGGTGACTCCAGTGGGTAAATACAGAATAAGTCAAAATTATTGTGCTTCAAAAAAAATCGCATATTAAGAGCACTGAGGAGTTGAGGAGCTGATCTGCACAAAGTGATTAGTCACTACACTACAGGTGCTTTAGAAATCGTACAGTTTTCATCCGGTGCAGTTAATGAACATGCTTTGCAGTGTTTTTAAGGCGTCGCTTAAGCGCCAAGGCGCTCCACGCGGGACGCCACAGCAGACGACTCGCCTTAGATTCATATGGCGTCCGCCTTACGACCGTGGCGTCCAGAAATTGTCGCTTTGGCGTCCGATTCGCGCCAAATCGTGCATGGTGGGCGCCATACGCAGGAGATGGAACGGGCAGGAGAAAAACGAAAGAGGGCAAGCACGAGGGAGAAAAAGTCGCGCGTAGATGGAACGGGCGCGCGGGAGACCAACTAGTGAGCGGGAGAGCGAGAGAGGAATAGGAAGCCGCAGCTCGCTCGCCCGCGCCGCTGCATCCCCCCGGTGCCATGGGAAGTTGCCGCCTACCCGCCCGCAGCCGATCCATGCAGCCGTGTCCTCTTCCCCCTCAAGAACAGCTTCCCCCTCTGGTCAAGTTTCGCGAGGAGCAGCCGCCTGCGAACCGCGGCCACCTCCCAATCGGCGCTGGCCTACAGGAGAGAGGGGAGCAAGAGACGGAGAGAGGGATTTGGGAGAGAGTTGCGGCGGCGCTGAGGAGAGAGGAATTAGAGAGATATGAAGACGTGCGGGGCACATGGGCTGCTGGTGGGCTGGACCAGACCACTTCTTACTCCTCCTCTGTTCTTTTTTCGTTTTTCCTTTTCTGTTTTTCTTCACCATTTACTGCTCTAAGCTGTTGTTTTAAATTTTCCTTAAATTGTTAAGGCGTCGCCTCGCCTTACGCCTTACTCGCTTAATCGTAAGGCGGTAGTCAGTCGCCACGCCCCGCCTTACCGCCTTGAAAACATTGATGCTTTGGGCTTATACCATCTGTTCCTAGGAAAGATTATTGATAAAATTGAGATCATGCTTACAGTTACCTGAGCTTGTGTTGAAAGATTTATGAGGATACTGTACATTGTAGCGGAAAATACGCCAGTTGGTAGTGAATAATGTTTTATATGTTTTCAGTATCAAGGAGAGGAAGGATGGAAGCCACAGAATTACACAGGATTATGTGAGAAGATTCTTGGGAAAAGTCAGACTGTGGTATGTGCTTGCTGAATAACACCAGAAGTCCAGAACTCAATATGAATGCACTGCCCTTAGTATGCTGCATTTTACTTAATAATTGTTGACAAAGTGGCAATGCCATTTCAAAATTTTGATGTTCGTTAGTCATATTGATTTGCTGATTTGCTCAAAACTGCATACATGCACTTCGCATTAAATGGGACCGATCCTGAGGCTTTTACACAGATCATAGTTATCACACACTGAATCTAGTATAATGCAAATTCTAAAAGTATGCCTCTCGCTGATTACCACAACCTGATCTAGAAAAAGAAGTGCTTGCAAAGCCACTGCAAGGATAAATGAAGCCTAAAATTGTGAGATCTTATCTTTCTAATTTCAGGCTGGATTTTTCCTGATTCAATATGCGCACCTGTGGAAAGATCATCTTGAAAAACTGTTTAACCTCTATGCTTCTGGAAAGCTAAAGGTATGGTACAAACTTGTGCCTCTTTTGCTACAACGAGCGATGGTTCCTTGCTTCATGCAAAACCATGACCTTTTCTTTGTTCGTTTTGTGTTTGTGAAACCATACTCGTCTTATGTTTTCAAACTTAAACTTACTGCACGCTGCATATAACAGGTTTTCGTTGACCCCAAGAAATTCGTGGGTGTTACTTCCGTGGCAGATGCAGTAGAATATCTCCATTCTGGCAGGAGTGTTGGCAAGGTACGAAGGTTTCTACAAGCCTAACATCATAGCAACAGATGAATCTATTATTGTTGTAGTAAAGCAACTTGCAATTTTCAATGTTATCTTTTCAGGTCGTTGTTTGCATCGATCCATCCTATGGCCAGACCCTTGCTAAGCTATAATGTGTACTTTGGAGCATATGAGCTGCAATTTCAGCAGAAGATTCTTCTTCAGGTTTACTGTGTACTGATGCGCAGAGTTACGCTACGCCGTATGGTCGGAATTGGCACATAGCTCGCTTGTCCGAGTTTGCAATGCACGCGACTAGGACGGGCGAAAATTGGAAGGAAATCGAATAAGCCAGGTGACTGTTTAAATAAAGTCCTCTGCTCAATTGTGAACATGTATTAAATCTCATTTGGACCCCTGGAACTTTCTCAAAATCTTACGGTGTTTTCAATTGTTTCGGTGAAATTCCTATGAATATTTGTGTATCGAACAAACCATTACAGTACTGTTTTACGAGACAAGGAGACAATTTCTTCTTTACTCTTCAGGAAGGAAAAGTGTTTGTGGGCCTGCCTGAATGCCTTGTACTCTTTTTCATGATATATGAACGGAGAACCGACAAATTGAACACAGCAACAAGTTACAACTTTTCCTTTCTGGACTACACACACACAAGGACATGTTAACCACAGACACACTAAGTTACACGCGACACAATGTCCACTGACGTACGTACAAGGTTGAGCCTTCACATGATTAGCCATCTCGTGAGCATAATTACAGCTAAGGGGAGCGTTACACGGTAAGCAACTTTTACAAGAGAAATAAAGACAGAAGAGGACACGAGGCGCGACCTCTTGGATCTGACAGTTGACTGGCCATTGCGTTGCGGGATCGTGTCATGGCCCCACCCGGACCCACTCGTACCGACCGTCCATGGGAGCGTCCTTGACGACGTCATAGTTGTACCTTGAACAACACGACCAAGAGATCCAAATGTTACACACTGGTTTTAACGCACTGCCAACATATGAAGCTGTGAACAGCTTGTTCCGATTCGGCAAAGGAGAGATGGACAGACTAAAGAGACGAAGTGAATTTTGGGTTTTTAGAAAGGAGGAAATGAAAAGGAAACAGAAAAAAAAAAGGGGGGGGGGGGGGGGGGGGGGGTGCTATTGGCCTGTGGAAAGCTTCACAGCCTGTGCCAACGCGAAAAGGCCCAGTGTCAAGTTGGAGACATCATCATCTCAGGATCCCAAAAAGGCTGCATTTCTTTTGCACAAGAGGCCACCACACCTCGTTTTGGCTCAATTCAGCAGGAAGGCAGGAACAGAGAGCGGTACAGTAACTTCGTTTTGTAGGAGTACTAGTACACTATTTTTTACTGTCTCCTACTGCAGGTGTGGACGGATCAGCCCTGTATTTTTCTCTCATAATAAAAGAGAATAAGCCGGCTTATAAGCTACGGATACTAAGAGAACAGGGTGCACACTGACAGCTTCAGACTTTGAGAGCTTGAGCAGAAGCCGCACAGGCCCACGGGTTGTGCTAGCTATAAATAAATGGAACCATGGAAGGTTCCAAACAGGCCCTCGCGCAGAGGTGGGGGAAGCCGGGAAGGCGGAGCTGAGAGACCGAGGCGTACTGTGATACTCACTTGGCTGCGAAGCGCCGCGCCATGCCGCTCTCCGCTGCGGCGAGGAACGCCTCCACCTCCTCCGCCGGCGGCGAGGACCTCCCCATCTTTCCCTTCTTCGGTCTGCGCAAGTGCAACACAGAGGAAGGTAGGACGCATTAGCTACGGCGCCGCGCACGGAATTGTTTAAGCACACGGGATCGACCCGTGTGCACAGCTGCTGAGCTGAGCAAGCACAGCTTCGGAGAGCTAGCTTAGCTTTGGTCAGCTCCGCTGCTTTCTGGAGGAGACAGGAGAGAAGCACGAAGGTGGAAGAGGTGAGAGAGGGAGACTGACGTGCCGGCGATGCCCGCAATGTCGCCCTCGCGCTTGCTGCATCTCGGCACCGCCGTCGTCGCCGTGGCAGCGGCGGCGGCCATACTTTTCTGCTTCGTCGCGCTCGCTCGCGTAGTCTGTGTCTCAAGGTCCTCTCTCTCTCTCGGGCGGGCGGGCGGGCAGTTGCGTGCGTGCCTGTGGGCGGTGAGGGACTGTTGGGTGTTACGGGTCCGGGTGGGTGCCGGTGGGAGGAGATAACGATAGGGATTGGGTGGGGAACGGCGCCGAAACCCCGCGGTTACTTATGCTACTCGCCCGCCTCCGGCCTCCTGGCTGTCCTGTCCTGGGTCTGGGTCGGTGGACGGTGGGCCGTGGAGCTGGAGCGAGATTCCCTTGGAGGCTGGAGGCTGGAGCCTGGAGCAGGGGCATGGACCGTGGAGTCGTCGGAAGTGATAACAGCAGCTTGGCACGGACGGGACGGGGAAAAGTGAGTAGCCGCCGGGGTGGGCGGCCCTGTCGGCCGGCGCGGGGGGTGGGCGGCCCTGTACGTGCGCTGTCAGTCACGGCTGTACTTGGTGGGTGCGCGGGCGCGCCAGGCTGCCGAGCGCCGATACTTGCCGAGCTCGAGTGCGCCGGGTGGGGTTGGTTCATGGGTGGAGTGCCCAGTGGGGGCGCCCCGTGAACCGTGGACGGGAACGGGAACCTGTGAATCTGTGATGGTCCAGGCGGACGGGCATGGGCGCGGGGGAATGGGGATGGCGGGTGCCGTCGGTCGAGTCGGATGAGGTTCGTAGCGCGATGCTTGCTTGCTGCGTGGTGGTCGTGGAGCGAGCTCGCCGCCCGCCCGCGGGCCTGCGGTAGACTGGCAGCGTGACCCGGGGAACCACGACTGGAAGGGAATCTTGTGGGAATGTACCGCGCGGAACGGGTATCACTGGTCGGCGATTGCTACGGACGAATCCCATGTGCCGACGTGCACTCTCCTGGTCCCGTTATGACATTCGCTGACGTGATCCAGTTTTTTCATAAAGGAAATATTTTATTAATTCAAGATCATTGCATGGAGTAGGTACAATAATCTAGGATCTACTTTCTTCTGGCTTCTGTAAAAGTACATTTCCTAAAAAAGAAAAAGAAAAAAGCCTAGCAACTAGATTACCGCTATACGTGCCAGGGGGAGTGGTGGCAAGGTAACCCTCCCCACGGGAGCCAGGCCCCGTGTCGCTCCCACGCGAGCGACATGGGCGGCGACCCAATCCCAGCCACGTCGCCCCTTCTCTGTGCCTCTCCCGTCACGCCGCCGCCGGAGCAGACCACCGGCATGGCTGCGTGGTGTAACACCTCTGGTGTTACGGACTTAGTTAGCACTGAGGTTAGGCCTAATAAACCCTAGCGTATGCATTTTCTAGGATTTTAAAATAAATTCTCACATGAAATGGTAAGGTGAACCTGGTGGACTTACTTTTGTGAATAAAAGAATCAAATAAGTGTTGCTAATCAATTTTTCTTTGGTACTTAAAAGCTTTTAAATAATCTTAGGGACAAAAGTTGTTTAGGGTTTGTTTTGGAAAAGTATGAAGAAAGTGCTTAAAATGCCTGATAACAATTCTAGCAAATAAATAGTGAGTGGCTTCTCCTATTTGATTAAGCATGAAAAATAATTTTTATAAACAAAAATAAAATATAACCTGTATTTAGTACTTAAATAAAATTTAAAGTACAAGTTTAGTAGATGAAAATGCAACTTTTATTTTGGTGAATAGATGTTGTTCAATAGTATTTTTGATAGCTCGAGAATTGAATGTGGAATTCAATTTCAGCTTCTAGAACTAAAATGACCTGTCTAAAAACCTAATGACGATGTCGTTTCGGCATTTAAATTTTGATTAAATTTCTTAAACACTAGATCTATGTTTTTGTACTGTTGGTTGCACCATAACGAGTACCTTGACATGGTGTAGTTCATGGACTAGTTTGGTTTTGTGTTGGCGTTGCAAAAATTGCCCGAACTTCGTTGAAACAAGCTGTAGATCATGTTGTTAGCGCTCTGTTCGCGAACCGGTGTTCAGCGTGACGAACTCATGTTGGCATCCTTTTATCTCCCTCTCTGGTTGCTCTTTGGTCATGACAATTGCTTTGCTAGGTCTCTGTTAGTATCAGCTTAGGGTTAGTATCAGCTTAGGGTTAGTGGAATTGGTTGAACCCCTTTGCTTCGCTTTAAAATTCGTGTGCAACTAGTTTCTAGTCGCTCAGCCTAGAGTGCGCGGTCACCGCGTTCCGGTGCTCGTCGTGGCCACGCTCGGCCGCCCTCGGCTTGGCCGTGGCCTGGCCGTCTTTGGCCGCAGCGCCCACTGCTGGCCGCGGGCCGCATGCACAGCCAGCCGCTGCCGCCTACAGCGCGGCTGCCCCATCTGTCACCGCACTACTGCTACCGCTGTCCTCCCTGCCTCGTGCTGCGACGTTGCTGTTGTCCTGCTCGCCACCACGCACGTGGCCTTGCCCCTGCTACCGATGTCGTCGCCTCGCCATTTATGGCACTGCGCCCGCACATGCCGTGCCCGACCGTGGATGCGCACATTTTGTCCGTAGCTGCTGCACGCATGTCGCACTGATAGCTCCACCCCCGTTCCGTCAAGGCAAGGATGAGCCGAGCTTTGACCTACCCCCTTCCTTCTCTGCATCCCGACCGGTGGACCTCGCTCACCAAATTCGGCTTGGAGAGGTCACCTGAAAGCTCTAGTTTGGTTTTGGTTAATTGATGAAACCCTAAGTGCTAACCTAGTTTATCAAGATGATTATGAGATATGTAGCACTACTCCAAGTGATGAAGCAATGACGAAGATCATGACAATAGTGATGGCATGGTGATGGTCAAATGCTTAAACTTGGAAAAGAAGAAAGAAAAAAACAAAAGGCTCAAGGCAAAGGTATAAAATATAGGAGTCATTTTGTTTTAGTGATCAAGACACTTAGTGATTGTGATCATATTTAGGATAGATAGCCGTACTATTAAGAGGAGTGAAACTCGTATCGAAATGTGGTTGTCAAAGTGCCACTAGATGTTCTAACTCATTGCATATGCATTTAGGATCTAGTGGATCACTAACACCCTTGAAAACATTTGTAAAAATATGCTAACACATGTGCACAAGGTGATATACTTGGTGGTTAGCACATTTGAGCAAGGGTGAAGAAGACAGAGGAGATGTCAGCATCGATCAAGTGACCGGACGCTGGATCTGAATGCACCTGGACGCTGACTGCCATGCGTCCGGTCCGGCTGACTAGGCGGTAACAGTAGCTAGGGTATACCACCGGACGCTGGGCTATGTCCGATCGAGGTGGACCGACGATGTCCGATCGGGGAAAATGGATTTGGACCCTTACTGTACTCGACCGGACGCTGAGGCTCCTAGCGTCCTGATCAGTTTAGCCGGAGCGTCCAGGTCAGCACTTAGCCGTTGTGATCTGACAGTTCAGTTTTAACTCAGAGTGACACATGGCATAAATCAGTGGACCTGGACGCTGAGTCCAGGGTTCGGTCAGTATGACCGGAGCGTCCGGTCAGAGCGCAGTTTTATCCAGTGAAGGGGTATAACGACTCTATTCCATGGGGGCTTCTATTTAAGCCCCATGGCCGGTTGTAGCTCCAACGCTTGCATATTTTCATTAACATAGCAACCTTGTGAGCTTAGCCAAAGCACTCCCACTCATCTCCATCATTGATCCATCATCATTGTGAGATTGGGAGAGAATCCAAGTGCATTGCTTGAGTGATTGCATCTAGAGGCACTTGGTATTCGTGTTGCGCTGCGGATTTCGCTTGTTACTCTTGGTGGTTGCCACCACCTAGATGGCTCGGTGCAGCGGTGGAGGATCGACACGAGTTGGTGATTGTTCGTGGCCGTCTCTGGTGATTGTGAGGGGAGTTGTACCTTCCCTGGTGGAGTGCCAAAAGGTAACTCTAGTAAATTGCTTATGTCATTGAGTTACCTCACCTGTGGGTCGGTTCTTGCGGTGTCCTATCATGTGGACGAGGTTTGTGAAACACCTCTTAGCCGCCGAACCACCAAGTGTTGGTCGACACAACGGGGACTAGCGTGTTGGCAAGCACGTGAACCTTGGGAGAAAAATTGGTTGTCTCTTGTCATTTGCATTCTTTCGGTGATTGGCTTAATCTTCATCTTGTGATTGGTTCATCCCCTACACGACGGTATAATCATCCTACTCACCTATTTACATTCTTGTAAACTAATTGATACAAGCTCTTTAGTGTAATTAGAATTGAGAGCTTGCTTTATTACTTACATTCATCTAGTTGAGCTCTTTAGAGTAGCGAGTTTGAGAGCTCTTAGTGAGTAGTTACATAGCAAGTTTGGGTGCCTAAGTAATCATTGCAACTAGAATTGTTGGATAGGTGGCTTGCAACCCTTGTAGAGCTAGAGCAAGTTTGCATTACACTATTTGTCATACTAATCAAATTGCTCTAGTTGATTTATAGATTTTTAAATAGGCTATTCACCCCCCCCCTCTAGCCATATTAGGACCTTTCAAGTGGTATCGGAGCCAGTGGTCACCATTTGATTGAAGGCTTAACAACCTCAGTGTCAAATTATGGCTCAAGTTGTGTTCAACCATGTGGGGGGGCAAACCACCGTTCTTTGATGGCACATGCTATGATTATTGGAAGAGAAAGATGAGGATGTATCTTAGGTTCAATCAATGATCAAGTATGGGAATTGACCAAGAATGACTATGCTATCATTGATCCCGATGATCCAACCAACCAAGATAAGATCAATAAGCAATGCAATACAATGGCTCTCAACACCATATACAATGCCATTGATTCCAAGGTGTTTGAGCAAATCAAGGATTGTGAAAGAGCAAATGAGGTGTGGAAGAGATTGTAGGAAACATATGAGGGCACACCGGCGGTGAAGAGTGCCAAGTTGTACATCCTCAAGGACAAGTTGACAAGTTTCAAGATGAAGGATGATGAGAGCATTCCAGAGATGTTCCATCGGCTATAAGTAATTATCAATGACTTGAAGGCTTTAGGGAGAAAAGATCAAGGATGATGATGTCTCCCATCGATTCTTGATGTGCTTACCTTCAAGATTTGAGATGTTGAGATTGCTCATCATAAGAGGAGGATTGAAGGATATTACCCCTAACCAAGTACTAGGTGATGTCATGACACAAAAGATATACCATGTGGAAAGGGAGGTGGATGACAAGGATGACAAGAAGGAAGAAGAAGACAAGAAGAAGAAAAGCATAGCATTCAAGGCTAGCTCATCATCATCAAAGAACAAGGGCAAGTCCAAGAAAGAATCAAGTGATGATGATGATCTTAGTGATATTGATGATGAAGCTATAGCTCTCTTTGTGCGCAAGATGGGAAAATTCATGAAGAAGAAGGGATATGGTGTAAGAAAGAGAAGAGATCACACCAAGAAGAAAGAGTATGTGAGAAGATGCTACAATTGCAAAAGCCCCAATCATGTAGTAGCAAACTGTTCATACAATAGTGACAATGATGAGGATGAGAAGAAGAAGCACAAGGAGGATAAGAAAGAAAAGAAGGAGAAGAAGGAGAAGAGAATGACCTTCCAAAAGAAGAAGAAGGGTGGAGGCTATTTGGTCACATGGGATAGTGATGGCTCTTTGGATAGTGATAGCTCTAGTGATGATGACAAGAAATCTATCAAGAGAGCACTAGCAAGCATCACCATCAACAATAAGCCCTCCATCTTCGACACTCCATCGACGTGCCTCATGGCAAAACCTACCAAGGTAAAATATGATGTGAGTGATGATGATAAATATGAAAGTGATGCTTGTAGGAGTGATGATGATGAGGAGGAGTACTCCAAGGAGGAGCTCATGGACATGTGTGAGCAAGTGCATACTTGCTTTGAGATGAAGAGAAAGGAGTATAAGGAATTGAATAAGAAAGTCAAATTTCTTGAGCAATCCCTTGATGAGCTCAATGCCACTCATGAGAGGCTAATGGAAGCCCGTGAGAAGCTTGGCAAAGCTCACTCCAAGCTTGAAAAGACTCACTCCTCTCTCATTGAGTAAGTCAAAGTGGAGGAAGCCAAGAAGGAGCAAGTGATCATATCATGTGATGTGGGACTAACATGTGATCTTATTGATGAATCTATTCTTGTTGCTCCCACTAACACTTCTTGTAGCACTACTACTTCCACTTCACCCTTGAGTGATGGTCTCACTTGTGATGACTCACTTATGGTGGAAAATGAAACCCTCAAGAAGGAGGTGAATGAGATCACTCGTGCCTTAGGCAATGCCTTTGGTGGAGAAGCCCACTTGCTAAAGTGCTTGGGTAGCCAAAGATTTTCTCTCAACAAAGAGGGATTAGGCTATACCCCCAAGAAAGGCAAGGCAACCTTTGTCACTCCCAAAGCTAGCTTTATGAAGGGCAATGGTCGGTTTTGCAATAGATGCAAGCAAGTTGGGCATATAGAGCAAAATTGTAAGACTAACAAGAACAAGCTACCTAATGTATCCTCAATCAAATTTGATTCTTGTTACATGCTTTATAAGGGTGCCAATGGTGTGAAGGCTAAGTTCATTGGTACACCAATTGTGGGCCCAAAGAAGAAGGTCATTTGGGTACCAAAGTCCTTGGTGACTAACCTACAAGGACCCAAGCAAGTTTGGGTACCTAAAAAGATTTGATCTTCTTTTGTAGATAAATTATAAAGCTAGAGGAAGGCATTATGTGCTTGATAGTGGGTGCACACAACACATGACCGATGATCCAAGAATGTTCAATTCAATCAATGAAAACAAGAGCAATGAGATTGATAGTATCATATTTGATGACAATGGCAAAGGCAAGGTCAAAGGGCTTGGTAAGATTGTAATATCCAATGACTTGAGCATTTCCAATGTGCTATTAGTAGAGAGCTTGAACTTCAACCTATTGTCGGTAGCTCAATTATGTGATCTTGGTTTCAAGTGCATATTTGGTGTGAATGATGTAGAGATCATAAGTGTATATGGCTCTAACTTGATATTCAAAGGATTTAGATATGAGAATCTATACTTAGTTGATTTCAATGCTAGAGAAGCTCAATTGTTAACATGTTTGATCACTAAGTCTAGCATGGGTTGGTTATGGCATAGAAGGCTTGGTCATATTGGAATGAAACAATTGAACAAGTTGATTAAGCATGACTTAGTTAGAGACTTAAAAGATGTCACATTTGAAAAGGATAAGCTATGTAGTGCATGTCAAGCCGGAAAACAAGTTGGTAACACACATCCTAAGAAGAGCATGATGAGCACATCCAAGGCATTTGAGTTGATGCACATGGACTTGTTTGGACCAACCACATACACTAGCATTGGAGGAAATAAATATGGATTTATGATTGTGGATGATTTCACTAGATACACATGGGTATTCTTTCTTGGTGACATGAGTGATGTGTTTGCAATATTCAAATCATTTGTCAAGGGCATTCACAATGAGTTTAAAACAACCATCAAGAAAGTTAGAAGTGATAATGGTAGTGAATTCAAGAACACTAGAATTGATGAGTTATGTGATGAATTTGGAATTAGATATCAATTCTTGGCCAAGTACACTCCTCAATCAAATGGACTAGTTGAAAGAAAGAATAGAACCTTGATTGATATGGCAAGATCAATGTTGAGTGAGTACAATGTGAGTCATTCATTTTGGGCCGAAGCAATCAATACGGCTTGCTACTATAGCAACCGACTCTATTGTCACCCCATGATGGAAAAGACACCTTATGAGCTATTGAATGGAAGAAAGCCCAACATAGCATACTTTAGGATCTTTGGTTGTAAATGCTATATATTGAAGAAAGGCACTAGATTGAGCAAGTTTGAAAAGAAATATGATGAAGGTTTCTTGCTTGGTTACTCCACTACTAGCAAGGCTTATAGAGTTTGGAATTTGGCTAGTGGCACTTTTGAGGAGGTTCATGATGTGGAGTTTGATGAAACAAATGGTTTCCAAGAGGAAGATGTGAATCTAGATGATGTAAGAGGCACTCAATTGGTCAATGCAATGAAGAACATGGACATTGATGAGTTAAGGCCTAGAGAGGTGATTGATGTTGAAGATGATAAGAATCAAGTGCTCTCTAATTCAAATGTGCAAGCTAGTGGTTCTCATGATCAAATCCAAGCAAGCACTAGTAATGGCAATGTGCAAAATCAACAAATGGCTAGTTCATCATCTCAACCAAGTGATCAATCAAATGCTAGCAATCAAGTGCAAGTGCTTCAACCAACCAATGTTGCAAGAGATCATCCATTGGACACTATCATTGGTGATATTTCAAGAGGTGTGCGAACAAGATCAAGATTGGCCTCATTTTGTGAGCATTTCTCATTTGTGTCATCCATTGAACCCAAGAAGATAGATGAAGCTTTAAGGGATGTTGATTGGATCAATGCTATGCATGAAGAGCTAAACAACTTCACAAGAAACCAAGTATGGGATTTAGTTGAGAGGCCTAAGGATCATAATGTGATTGGAACTAAGTGGATCTTTCAAAACAAGCAAGATCAAGATGGGATAATAATAAGGAACAAAGTAAGATTAGTGGCTCAAGGTTACACTCAAGTTGAAGGTCTTGACTTTGGAGAAACATATGCCCCGGTTGCAAGATTGGAAGCAATTAGGATCTTGCTAGCTTATGCTTGTGCCCACAACATCAAGTTGTACCAAATGGATGTGAAAAGTGTATTTCTAAATGGGTACATCAATGAGCTTGTGTATGTTGAGCAACCTCCTGGTTTTGAAGATGAGAAGAAGCCCAACCATGTCTATAAGTTGAGAAAGGCATTGTATGGATTGAAACAAGCACCTAGAGCATGGTATGAGAGATTGAGGGATTTCCTACTCTCTAAGGGATTCAAGATGGGAAAGGTTGACACCACTCTCTTCATCAAGAAGCTTAGAAATGACTTGTTTGTAATGCAAATCTATGTTGATGATATCATCTTTGGATCAACAAATCAAGAATTTTATGAGGAGTTTGGCAAGATGATGGCAAGTGAGTTTGAGATGTCTATGATTGGAGAGCTTAGTTACTTCCTTGGTCTTCAAATCAAGCAAATGAAGTATGGCACATTTGTGAGTCAAGGCAAGTATATCAAGGACATGCTCAAGAAGTTTGGAATGGATGATGCTAAAGCTATTAGTATACCAATAGGGACAAGTGGAAGCTTAGATAGTGATGCTAGTGGCAACATGGTGGATCAAAAGATGTATCAGTCTATGATTGGAAGTCTACTCTATGTGACCGCATCAAGACCGGATGTGATGTTTAGTATATGCATGTGTGCTAGATTTCAAGCCTCACTAAGAGAAAGTCATTTGAAGTCAACTAAGAGAATATTGAGGTACTTGAAGCATACACAACATGTTGGATTATGGTATCCCAAAGGAGCAAGATTTGAGTTGATTGGATATTCGAATTCTGATTATGCGGGATGCAAAGTTGAGAGAAAGAGCACATCGGGCACATGTCAACTATTGGGAAGATCATTTGTATCTTGGTCATCAAAGAAGCAAAATGGTGTAGCACTTTCAACCACCGAAGCGGAGTACATTTCGGCCGGTAGTTGTTGTGCTCAATTACTTTGGATGAAGGCTACCTTGAGTGACTTTGGAATCAAGTTCAAGCAAGTGCCATTGTTATGTGATAATGAAAGTGCCATAAAGCTCACCAACAACCTAGTTCAATACTCAAGAACAAAGCATATTGATGTCCGCCATCATTTCATAAGAGATCACCAACAAAAAGGGGACATTTGCATAGAGAGTATGGGCACCGATGATCAACTTGCCGACATATTCACCAAGCCACTTGATGAAAAGAGGTTTTATAAGCTAAGGAATGAATTGAACATACTTGACTTCTCCAATATGTGTTGATGCACCCCCACTATATGGCATGCCTTTCTTTCGAGCCAAGCAAGGTAAAGTTGATTGACATGTCATCCATCCATTGCTAAGGACATGATTAGTGCATCTAGACATATTTCACATTTGAATAGGCTCATTCATGAAAATCAAATAAATTTGATGCTTATATGGTACCACTATTGCTTGTATGTTTGAAATGATCTAGTGGTAGCATATGACACGTTTGTGGGCTTGTAAACCTAGTGTTTGATTTAGAAAATGAGCTATAAGTGTTTAACTCAACATGGTACAAGATAACACTTATTTGGAGGTGTGAAGAAGCTTGTCCTTGGATCAAACCGAGTTAAACATCTTTTGTAAGTAATCTAGATTGAACCAAATTGGGAAAATGATCCTCATTTCACATGGTTTCACCCCAACATATCCATAATTTGAGGTCACCTTTTGGGTAAATTGTTGACATTAATAATCCTACCCTATTTATACTTTAAGCCTTTATGGTCATTGATGACAAAGGGGGAGAAATAGTGTACAAAGATAGTGAAACAAAAGGGGAGAAATAATATATGACAAAGGAAGGGGATCAATTAAAATTTGGAGCATACAAATAGGGGGAGCAAGCTCATGAACTTGTATGGTAAATTTGTATGTGCATTCCATATGTTTGCTTGCATGGCATAAGTTTTAATTTCAAATATCCATGCTTGTGTGGTGTATGCTAGTTATAGGTTTGCATGATGAAATGAAAAACTAGCATGCATAGGCTAAAGTAACTAGACTTATGTTCGTTCTATGGAAACTAGACCCTTGCATGTAATGTTGATCTCATGGGGTATTCTAGTTTTTATGTATGTCTAGTTACTAATGGTGCTAAGGATGGTATAATGGTGCACTCCGATTGGTATCATGCTTCAAAGGACCATCTCTTATACCTTAGCATCATTTGGTAGAAATTGTCTCCTATATTTCCTATCTAATCATATGTGCAAAGCTTCAATCCAAACTCTTAGCACATATGTAGGGGGAGCAATTGCTATCATATGGAGTTCATGAAACTTGCCCATATCCTTTACACATGGTAAATATGCTTGGGCAAGCAACATGGATTCAAATGTACTTTAATTAATATCTTTGTATAAGGGTTGTCATCAATTACCAAAAAGGGGGAGATTGAAAGCTCTAGTTTGATTTTGGTTAATTGATGAAACCCTAAGTGCTAACCTAGTTTATCAAGATGATTATGAGATAGGTAGCACTACTCCAAGTGATGAAGCAATGGCGAAGATCATGACAATGGTGATGGCATGGTGATGGTCAAATGCTTAAACTTAGAAAAGAAGAAAGAGAAAAACAAAAGGCTCAAGGCAAAGGTATAAAATGTAGGAGACATTTTGTTTTAGTGATCAAGACACTTAGTGAGTGTGATCACATTTAGGATAGATAGCCGTACTATTAAAAGGAGTGAAACTCGTATCAAAATGCGGTTGTCAAAGTGCCACTAGATGTTCTAACTCATTGCATATGCATTTAGGATCTAGTGGATCACTAACACCCTTGAAAACATTTGTGAAAATATGCTAACACATGTGCACAAGGTGATACACTTGGTGGTTAGCACATTTGAGCAAGGGTGAAGAAGACAGAGGAGATGTCAGCATCGATCAAGTGACCAAACGCTGGATCTAAATGCACCGGACGCTGACTACTTGCGTCCGGTCACACTGACTTGGTGGTACAGTAGCTAGGGTATACCACCGGACACTGGGTTGTGTCTGGTCGAGGTGGACCGGACGCGTCCGGTCGGGGAAAAATGGATTTGGACCCTTACTGTACTCGATCGAACGCTAAGGCTCCAGCGTCCGGTCAGTTTAGCCGAAGCGTTCGGTCAGCACTTAGCCGTTGTGATCTGACGGTTCAGTTTTAACTCAGAGTGACACATGGCATAAATTAGTGGACCGGACGCTGAGTCCAGGGTCCGGTCAGTATGACCGGAGTGTCCGGTCAGAGCGCGTTTTGCCCGGTAAAGGGGTATAACGGCTCTATTCCATGGAGGCTTCTATTTAAGCCCCATGGCCGGTTATAGCTCCAACACTTGCATATTTTCATTAACATAGCAACCTTGTGAGCTTAGCCAAAGCACTCATACTCATCTCCATCATTGATCCATCATCATTGTGAGATTGGGAGAGAATCCAAGTGCATTGCTTGAGTGATTGCATCTAGAGGCACTTGGTATTCATGTTGCACTGTGGATTTCGCTTGTTACTCTTGGTGGTTGCCACCACCTAGATGGCTTGGTGCAGCGGTGGAGGATCAGCACGAGTTGGTGATTGTTTGTGGCCATCTCCAATGATTGTGAGGGGAGTTGTACCTTCCCCGGCGGAGTGCCAAAAGGTAACTCTAGTAAATTGCTTGTGTCATTGAGTTACCTCACTTGTGGGTCGGTTCTTGCAGTGTCCTATCATGTGGACGAGGTTTGTGAAACACCTCTTAGCCGTCGAACCACCAAGTATTGGTCGACACAACGGGGACTAGCGTGTTGGCAAGCACATGAACTTCGGGAGAAAAATCGGTTGTCTCTTGTCATTTGCATTCTCTCGGTGATTGGCTTAATCTTCATCTTGTGATTGGTTCATCCCCTACACGGCAGTATAATCACCCTACTCACCTATTTACATTCTTGCAAACTAGTTGATACAAGCTCTTTAGTGTAATTAGAATTGAGAGCTTGCTTTATTACTTACATTCATCTAGTTGAGCTCTTTAGAGTAGCGAGTTTGAGAGCTCTTAGTGAGTAGTTACATAGCAAGTTTGGGTGCCTAAGTAATCATTGCAACTAGAATTGTTGGATAGGTGGCTTGCAACCCTTGTAGAGTTAGAGCAAGTTTGCATTACGCTATTTGTCATACTAATCAAATTGCTCTAGTTGATTTGTAGATTTTTAAATAGGCTATTCACCCCCCCTCTAGCCATATTAGGACCTTTCATCACCTCGACTCGATTTGTCGCGTCTCATGCTTCGCCGTTAAGTCACCTGTTCACCCGTCCCCACCCTACCTTGAATCGCGCCCGGCCAAGCTCCAAATTGGATGTTTCCTCGCCGCCGGGCCAATAAGGCCATGATCGGTAGGTGCCAATGGTAGCCCTCTAGCCAACCATCTAGAGCCAATCGGCTGCACTACTAGCTTAGCCAAGAACTCCTCTTCCTTCTACGCCCCTTAGCCTTACCGCTACCGCCACCCTAGAGTCACTAACACGGCCGTGTTCGCCGCGGTACGTCGCCGCACCGTTTGGTCGCACATGGCTAGCCCTGCTCAGGTAGTCTTCAACCAAACCATCACCTCAGCTAGGTCTATGGTAAGCCCTGATGCTTCTCCAATACCTCTATTGCTCCGTTAGCACCGTAGCTCTCCGAAACGGCTATGCCACCATCGTGGATGACCGTGCACCGTGGCCGACCGCTCTGGTGTGTCCTACTACATCTCACCGTCGCTTAGTATAGGCGCTAGGGCCATAGGTGGAGGTCAACATGTTAGCTAGGCTTGCGCGAGCCTCTAGTGGCCGGCGTAACCGCCCCGTGCCATCGCCCGCCGCACCACCGTGCACAAAGTCGTCGGGGCATGCGTGAGAAAATTCGAGTAAAGCCAGGGGGTTAAATGAATTCATCAGAGAGACATAGCAATAGTGTTGTGGGTTTAGGTGTAATTCCGGATAAGCTCAAGGTCTCTTTTACAAAAACGCCATTGTGCGGGGGCTTCCTTCCTCGGGCCATCTCGCGTGTGGGCCGCGTCCGCACGGGCCGCGAGTAAATGGGCCGCGCGGCTGAAATCATTTTTCTTTTTCGTAGGAATTGGTTAATGCTTTTCTAATTTAATTTCTGAGCTAAACTTGTAGACTTAATATAAAGTCGTATTGGTGTCCAAAAATTATGAAACTAATTTTGTTAGGTTCCTAAAATCATTATCTACCTATTAATATATCTTGTTCACATAATTTCATAGTATTTTTAGGAGTTATCTAATTGAATTAAGATGCTTAATATTATTAAGACATAAACTTGTAGGAAATTTTGTAATAAATTGGTAATAGTGTTGGCTCTAAAAATTCCACAGTAAATTCTTAATATTATTAGGTGCTCACTGTAATTTTTGCAGCTCCATAATAAGTGGCTTGCTAAGATGGCTAAGGAGCCCTAGTTCGAATATATATATATATATATATATATATATATATATATATATATATATATATTAAACAATGAAATAAAGAAACACCTTGAAAGTCTAAAGCTAAAACACTTGTTAGAAAATAACGCCTTATTTGACAACATGGATACGTGGCATAGTACGTTAGTTATTAGAGCTAGCTCGTTAGCGTGAGAGGCGTAAACGTACTTTAAGAGTTACGGTTGCCGTTGATTAATTACGTCTCTATGTTGCATCCACGTATATCATAATAGGAATAATGACGGATCATAGAGTCAATCGGAGAAGCAGAAAAGATGGCGCCTTGATGATCATGCCACCATGATGAAGTGCTAACTTTTGCTTATATCTTACCCAGGCAAGCCTCGTTGCATAATCCCTATTATTCTGCACTTTATTTTATGTTTATGCATTAAGTTTTAAGGAGTTGAATGAAACCCACTTGCATATATATATCCTTATCCTATGAGTCTTACTAGTATGGTAGGATCATGTAGCTGCTATGCTATAGGATCCCGGTAGAAGTCGAGTGATTACCTGTCACTCACAAGAGATAGGAAAAATATTATTATTGTTATTATCATATTACTATCACATGAAATATATATGGATGATAATTGGAGACTAGACAGGATTGTACATTGCATTTGGACTTGGTTAGGCATCTGAGCGAGGCTCTGGTTGCATTTGTCTCGCCTGAGTCGATTAAGGACCGTCCGTTGCTGTGGATGGTAGTTAGGTCGTAAACTTATTATCCTGAGCACATACTTGCTTATGGGAGCAGAAAGACTTGTTACTCTCTTGTCATGGGTTCTGACTTTTAGGGGTGGGTACTAGGTGGAGGTCTAAGCACCATACTGAGACCAGGTCTCAGGTGTTGGGGGCATGGAGTCCAAGTTTAGATGGGGACCTGGACCCCGTGACAAGAGTAGAATGGGTTGGTCTTGTTTATGCCTGGGGCACAAGCGAGGCATGTATTTCCAGGTACCCAGCTGGGATACATTGATTCATGAATTGCCGTTTCTTTTAAGATGGTACCGACTTGGCTATGGTCTAACACCATAGTAAGAACTTGAATATGAAAGATGGTAAAATAGTTCTGATTGCTTACCACATGCTTGAAAGTAGCTTAGGTGCTTGCTTAGAATGATTAGCTAATTAACTAAAAATAACTTCTAAAAACTTTGAACATAAGGATGCAACATTAGTAATGCTTCCTGCAAATGCAATAAACCAGCAAGCCAAATAAGCCTTGCATATCCATGGAGTCTTTTATTTTTCTCCTATCGGGTAAGTCTTGCTGAGTACAATCGAGTACTTAGGGTTTTATTCCCCCTGTTACAGGTGACAGGTGGATACTAGAGCTGACTCTTATGTGTGGAAACCTTCTAGTGGACTTAGAGAGGATTCCTTTCATGCTATGATTATAGTGTTTATTTATAACCCTCACTAAAGGTTTTCATAAGAAAAGATGTAAAATCTGCTAGCATATCTTGTATAGAAATGTCCACTACGTTAATGCTTCACCATATCATTAGATAAATCTTTGTTTTTGCTTTAACTCTGATCATATGCTTAATTTCTGCTGTTGTATTCAACTTATTTAAGTACTCTAATGTTGTAATAAAGTGATGTAAGAAATGGCTAAGAATGTTGTAAGCTTTATCCTCTCGTTTATGATCCTGATGAAAGATGTGGATTTTCAAGTTCTCCTATTGGATGTCCTTGATGGAACAATCTAAATTAGTGCGCTTCCCTAGGTACTTGGTGTCTAATGGTAGACAGGTACTCTTGGGAGGGCATTAGCTTAGGAGGTTCTACCACACGTGGGTTGTCGGGAAGGCGGCGGGGGGCTCCTTCGTGGTGCAGGCAGTGGAAGACGGTGTCGTGCTCGAGCACGACCGAGGGAGCACAACACGGCCGCTAGGCAGCGGTGGCCTGGGGCTTGGATCCGAGGGCCCTAGTGCTAGATCTATGGGGGCTGGGGTAGTTCGCTCCTAGGTGACGCCCACAGTGGCGGCGGCAATGGTAGGTTGTCCCTGGGCGCCGGGAGCGGCAATGACACTGTAGGGGGGGGGGGCGGCGCCATGCCCTAGCCATGACGACGGCCCATGCGATGTCAAGATGGGTGGCCCCCTTCCCCGGTAGCTGGATCTGGCAGTCCGGGGGCCGGATCCATGTGGTGCCGGTGTGGGGTGGACAGCGGGCGTTGGGGCAGCTCCGGGCAGTAGTTCTGGTGCTGTTGAGCTGGCAGCAGCGTGCAGCACCGGCGATGTGGATGGAGGCTAGAGTTAGCTTTGAAGACAGCGGCCAACATCGACGTTGGTGATAGCGGGCGATGTCCGTGAAGTGGAGGCTCATGTCGATGACCTAATTCGACCGGGTGAGGTGAAGGTGAAAGCTCTAGTTTGGTTTTGGTGAATTGATGAAACCCTAAGTGCTAACCTAGTTTATTAAGTGATCAAGAGATAGGTAGCACATTCCAAATGGTGAAGCAAATGAAGATCATGACATGATGATGGCAATGACATGGTGATGATCAAGTGCTTGGACTCGAAAAGAAGAAAGAGAAAAACAAAAGGCTCAAGGCAAAGGTATAAATGGTAGGATCCATTTTGTTTCGGTGATCAAGACACTTAGTGAGTGTGATCACATTTAGGATTGATAGCCATACTATTAAGAGGGGTAAAACTCGTATCGAAATGCGGTTATCAAAGTGCCACTAGATGCTCTAACTCATTGCATATGCATTTAGGATCTAGTGGAGTGCTAACACCCTTGAAAATATTTGTGAAAATATGCTAACACATGTGCACAAGGTGATACACTTGGTGGTTGGTACATTTGAGCAAGGGTTAGTAACTTCATCAGTGGAGTGTCTGCCCATAAAGTGCGGACAGTCCAACGGTGCCACCGGCGCTCTATATAGAAAAGACGGAGGTCACTGTAAGTGACCGGACGCTGGTCTCAGTAGGACCGGCGCGTCTGGTCAGTGGAAGCATGAAGACACTAGCGTCAGTCTTCGACCAAATGCTGGGTCACTTAGTGACCGGACACTGATGGGGTGCATCCGGTCTTGCTGATGTGGCAGCACACAGAGGAGACACCGAGTGATCAGACACTGGGTGAGTCCGGTCGAGCATGATTTTTCGCTTCTAGATGCTTGCTAGAAACGACCGGACGCTGGTGTTGGAGCGTCCGGTTACTTCAAAGCAGTGCGTCTGGTTACAACTTAAATGTACTAATGACCATTGAGATCAGGTGATCAACGTTTGAATTAAGGGACACGTGGTGTGCATTGCGTGATCGGACGTTGAGGTCCAGTGTTCGGTCAATCTGACCGGCGCGTCCGGTCGGCCTGTGTTCAGTGTAGTGAGGAGACCAACGGCTCTATTCATCGAGGCTCTCTATTTAAGCCCCATGGCTAGCTCAAGCTCACTCTCTTGGCCATTTTGCATTGACATTGCAACCTTGTGAGCTTAGTCAAAGTCCTCCTACTCATCTCCATCATAGATTCAACATCTTTGTGATATTGGGAGTGAATCCAAATGCATTGCTTGAGTGTTTGTATCTAGAGGCACTTGGTGTTCATGTTTCGCTGTGGGATTCGCTTGTTACTCTTGGTGGTTGCCGCCACCTAGACAGTTTGGAGTAGCGTGGATCGTCGAGCAGAGGTTGGTGATTGTCTCCGGCTCTGACTGTATTGATTGTGAGGGGTTCTTTGTCACAGAACCGACCAATTTATAAGAGCACAAGTACAAAAACAATCGCCGAAACGATCAAATTCTTGAACTTGAGCCCATATAAACCCGGTAGTCAACTGAAATCTCAAAGGATTTCAAACCAACTTGCAGACAACCAAGATCACAGTAATTCAATATAATATATCATACGTTACAACATTTCGTAGATGTTTGCAAATAGATTACATAATCACAAAGTCATCGTTATTACAAAACAAGTCTTGTAAAGTACGCGGAAGCAATAAGTTTAACTTACACACCTGAGTTCAAATACAAATACTAGTTTGCTGATCACAACTCGCAAAAGCATTCAGATAAGAGAAACAGAGATCATGCCCATGATCTAGTCTTCATCATCCGCCGGGTGGAGATAATACTTAAAGAATCCCTGATATAGAAGGTCATCTGCAACAAAAGGGAATAAACCCTGAGTACGAAAATGTACTCAGCTAGACTTACTCGTCGAAAACCAAAACAAATGACACCAAGGATTATGCATAGCTTAATTTAGTGGATCTGGCTGACACTTTCTTTTTATAGAAAAGCATAAGTAATAATAATCAACTCTTAACCTGAACTAGCAGTGACTTTTAGCCATTAGCCTATCATCTATATTAGCACCTATACTAAGCAATCATTTTATTAGGGTGCAAACATTAATAACCATATCAGGTATACATTGTGGCAACCTTATCATCATCATCCATTTAACCATATCGTTAAATTAATTGAATCTACGTTGCCGCTGCTTAGTCAAGTTCTCACTATCCGGGAGAGATGGTGATTCGAATCGATTCCTATCCAGCTAGAGGGGTATTCCTAACACAGACCCTACTTCCCTCATTAGGGACACAAACAAGTCACCTTTGGTACGATTCAGGAGTCGCGAGTCCAAACAGACCGACATTCTTAGAGAACCACTCTGCCAAGGTTGTTTGGGACTCTAACTCGCCTTGGACTTATGCCAATGGCTCTCCGCACATCCTTACTACCTCCAGAATGCACGCCACTGCTCATGTCCCCAGCCTAAGTTGAGCTACTAGGCTTCGTGGTTAGAACGACTTATCTAGCTAGCTAAGTGTTAGGCTGTTTTCAACATGACATAAGGACGTACAGCGTATCGGTCCTTAAACGACTCAGATGGAGTCACTATGTCCAAACCTACACAAGACTCTGCCTGGTCTTACTTCATTATTAACATAGTTCTTTTCCACGATAGCAAATATAGCCAACCATGATCCACCTCATCCTAAAGCTCGTAGGTGATAGGAAATCACCTGACTTCTACCGCACTAAGCATGGCTAAGCATTTAACCCGTTCTTGAACTTAAATAGGATTCCAGTGCGATATCTGAACAAGGAAGGATATATAATGCAATAATTGGTTCTAACCAATTCCTATACTTAATGCATCATCAATGAATAAAAGATACTCAATATATTTGTGAAAACATAGGAGGCTTAAGATGCTCCGGGGCTTGCCTTTTAGGAAAGAGGAAGGCTGGTGGTCAGGGCACTCGGGCAACTCCTCCACGGCGGCTGTTTCGTCGGCTTCCTGCACCTCGGGCTCCTCCTCCTGGTTGGCTCCCTCGAACTCCAGCAACGTCACTCCCTCCGGCACACCTATTGCATGAATGCGCAAGATAAATATCATGGATTTACATGAACGAAGTCAAGGATGCTCGGGGAATGCACATGTTCACTGTAGTCTGCATATTCCACTTAAGCTCTATTCAAATCACTTTACTTACCAAGTTTATATAACCTAATGTATAATTGCTCATCTTCAGTTAATGACCTAGCACCTGCACCTAAGCATGTTCTCAAGTTAGGCTAGCCCTTAAACAATCAACGAGGGCGTGGCAACGAAGCATACACTCAAGCATTTGTATTTCAGCAAAATAGAGACTATATAGCGGTACAGTAAACTGGCCATAACAGGAGATTTATAAATCCAAATGACATGCAACAAGACAATTTGGAAAGCTTATGAAATTGTCTACAATTCATTTTCAGACCTCTAAGCATGATTCCAACCTTTACTAGGTCGAATTCCTCAATTAACAGAACTCTGTCTTCACAAGACAGAGAATAGGCAAAACTGGAACCTAACCTTAAACAGCTGTAGTTCCTAAACTACTAGGCCAAATGCTATCAAATTTTGACAGAAGCTAGATACATAAATTATCTACAACTTTTGTATTCATCACATTCACAGCAAACCAAAATATCATGGGAAACTGTATAAAGTCCCAAGATCTGTCTAGAGGGACATAATGCCAACAAAATAATTATTAACTTATGATGTAAACACATAATTAGACAAAACTAACTCTACTCACTTATTACACATATCACAAGAACACCAGAAAGTAGGGTGTTCCTCACCAATTTCTTTTAACAACTTTTATAATTTATTTAATTAATTAGAGGAAATGGTAAACATATATGAAAACTACACCATTAAATCTACAAAAATTACAGTAGATACTACATGCTCTAAGTAGACCCCCATAAAAATTTCACACCATTTGAGCAAGTATCACAGCCTACACAAAAATGATAAGACATAATGGCTTAAAATGACATAATTAGGAAACCTTAGTGAAAAGTGTCAAGCAACAAATTTCATATTTTTCCTAGCATCCTTAAGGTACTAGGATACTACTCACAAAGTTTCATGGTCATAGGATTCCTAGATAATTTACAAAAATTTACACAAGTATCAATCAATGATAAAAGGAAAATCTATAACTCAAAAACCATACATGCAATGGCTCTTAAATTTTTACCAGAGCGTCTACTAAGCAAGAATAGCTTACCCACAAAATGTCATAATTTTTGGATCATAGAAACTCAAGATATAATTTAAACAAGTTTGCATACATTTAAAAACACATTTCAAGTTCCTATTTAATTCATCCAAAATTTCTACATCATGTGCTCATGTCATTTTTCTTAAATACTAGACTTCACTGTGAGTCTAACAAAATTTGAATCACACCATTTGGATCTACACATTTGGAGTTACAAAATTCACAAACAGCATCCAAACTGAATTTAATTGAACTAGATTATGACTCAGTAGTCACTGACGCGTGGCACCCGCGTGTCAGCCGGGCCCGCTAGTCAGTGAGACGGAATAGGCGCGACGGCGCGGCGGTGGTCTAGCTCGCCAATGGCGAGGACTCCGGCGACACTGAGGACACCTACGTGCTCTACGTGATGAGGTGAGTTGATTGGTGCTACCGGCAAGACCCAAGGTTCAATGGAGGTGGCACATCGCCGGTGAAGGCGGCACGGTAGAGCTCTGACGCGAGTCGCCGATGACAGCGAGCCCCTGCTGCCTCATCCGAGCTCGGTATGAGCTCCACGAGGTCACTATGGAGCTATTTAAGCAGAAATAGGAGGACAAGAAGGTCTCGGTGGTGGTTGGCCGCGGTGAGCTCCGCTCTGGTGAGGCGCGGCCATGGAGACGGCGGTGGAAAAATGGCCAATGGCCCTCACCTAGGGCACGGACGGCTCGGCTAGGCGGTCGATGAGGTAGAGGAGGACACGGCGGAGCTATGGTCGAGCTAGGGTTCATGTTTTTGCAGTGGCGAGCGAGCTAGGCGATGGCAGAGCTTGCTTGGGAATGGCGGAGCCGGCGCTGCGCTGCTGCTGCGCGCGGTGGAGGCGAAGGAAATGAAATTTGGACTGGTGAGCTGGTCGGGCAGGCGCGTGGGGGGTTCAAGTCGTGGCCTGCAACGCTAGGACGGCCACGACACATGGCTACATGGTCAGGCGGGCGGCAACGAGTGTCCTCCACGTGGCCGTTGATTTCTAAAATCGGTCAGGCACTGTAGCACGCCATTCAGTCACCCTTCGACGCCTGACAGAGCTTCTTCATCGTGTTGAAACGACTAATCCGTTGATCAACAGCGAAAACCGTGTACATGAAAGTTGTAGAGCTAAGATAGGGCTACAACAATGCTTCAGAAATCATCAACTAAAACTCAACGGATCATGAGTTATATCAAGCCAAAGTCAGCTCGATCAAACTAACATTGCATTTAGGACTTAGAAATTTTTCTAAGTGTTGAATCAGCCCTCAACACTGACTTGTGGGCCCTTTTTGAGCATGTTGTGCACATTTTCATGACTTGGATTATAAACAAAGTTTGTTCCTTATAAAATTTGCTACAACTTTGCTTTAGGTTGCTCAGACATACAAATACTCTAAGCTACACTTTTTAAACAGTCAAACAAAAGGGTTCGGGAGTCAAAACAAGTCAAACCACTATTTGAAATCATAATTAGGCAACATGATCAATATAAACAATATTCCAAATGACATTCTAGGTGTCACTAAGTTGTTTAAGAGAACTATTAGCCACACCACACATTGGTCACACAAGAATCAAGCATTGTATGTACAGAAACAATGAAAAATACATGAAATGTTACATTTATTTCATAGTCATGTTTCACATGTTTCATGATCTTGTTGCATGGTACTAACTAGCTTTGTTTCACTAAAGTGAGTTGCACATGTTGCACTTAAGTGTTGCACACTATTCATTTCATAAAAGAAACAACACACATGAAATATGCAACATGTTGCAATGTTTCGAAATCATGTTTCATGTGATATAAGCTTATGAATGGATGAATGATGCTCATGTTTATGAAATGCAAGTGCAAATGTGGAAGCCAAACACCTAGGGTGTTACAGCCCTCCCCCTTATAAAAATCTCATCCCAAGATTTGAAAAGCATACCATTGTTGATAGAATTCCTTATAACCGTCCCTCAAATAATCTTCTCTTTCCCACATTGCATCACGTTCACTACTCTGATTACTCCACATGACTTTGTAAAACTTGACCACCCGACTCCGAGTCACTCGCTCACGAGTGTCGATCACTCGGACCAGCTTTTCTTCAAAGGTCAAATCTGATTTTAACTCAATATCCCCCAATGGAACTCTCTCTTCAGGGATGCGAAGACATTTCTTCAATTGGGATACATAAAGACATTGAAGATAGCACTCATCTTAGGAGGTAATTGAATCTTGTACGCCACCTTACCACTTTGTCCAATGATTTTCAAACGGACCAACATATCTCGGCGCAAGCTTTCGCTTCACACCAAAGCGTTGGACACTCTTCATGGGTGAGACTTTTAGATAAACGAAGTCTCCAACTTCAAACTCAATAGGTTTTCTACGTCGATCAGCATAACTTTTCTGCCTAGCTTGAGCTGCGGCCATGTGGGTTTGGATTGTACAAGACTTGTTCTTCGGCTTTCTTGAACAAAATCAATTCCATAGTATCTCCTTTCACTGGCTTCTACCTAATTCAATGGGGTTCTACACTTTCGGCCATACAAAGCTTCAAACGGTACCATCTTGATACTATCTTGATAACTATTATTATACGAGAATTTAGCTAGGGGCAACCATTTTTCCCATGAACCCTTAGCTGAGATGACACATGCTCTCAACATATCTTCTAAGATTTGATTCACTCGTTCAGTTTGTCCATTGGTTTGAGGATGATAGGCAGAACTTCTTACTAACTTAGTTCCTAATAATCCGTGTAAGTGCTCCTAAAAGCGAGCAGTGAACTGTGGTCCTCTATCCGAGATAATAGTACGAGGGATCCCATGAAGTCGGGCTATTTGATTAAAGTACAACTCCGCATAGTCGGTTGGACGGAAATCTATGCGGACAGGAAAAAAGTGTGCAGACTTGGTCAGTCGGTCTATAATCACCCAAATGGAGTTAAAATTCCTCTTAGTAGTAGGGAGTCCAACTATAAAATCCATACTTATCTCCTCCTATTTCCAACTTGGAATAGAGAGTGGCTGAAGTAAACCAGCTTTCATGTGCACAGCTTTGACTCGACAACAAGTGTCACACCTTGCCACATAAGTGGCTATCTCTTTCTTCATTTTGGTCCACCAAAAGCGAGGCTTCAAATCATGATACATTTTGCTACTACCAGGATGAATAGATAATTTAGAGGAATGGGCTTTGAATATGATTTGATTTCTAAGCTCTCTATCCTTCGGAACCACCAACCTATCCTTGAACCATAACACGCCATCCTCATCTACTTGAAAATGTTTGGTTTCTTGCTCTTTCATCTTGCACTTGATGTGGAACACACCTGCATCTGTCTTCTGTAGCTCAATAATTCAACTCTGTAGAGTACAACTAACAGTGATGTTGTATAGGACTGTAGGATGAAGGAGTTTTGACAAATGGACATCACTCTCAATCAATGAGTGGCAATAAGATTTTCTATTTAAGGCATCCGCTACGACGTTTGCCTTGCCAGGGTGATAGTGCACTTGGAGGTTATAATCCTTGATCAACTCGAGCCATCTTCTCTGACGCATATTCAACTCTGGTTGAGTGAAGATGTACTTGAGACTTTTATGATCAGTGTAGATGTTGCACACATTGCCGAGCAAATAATGTCTCTAGGTCTTCAAAGCATGAACAACAGCAGCGAGTTCCAAGTCATGCGTTGGATAATTCACTTCATGCTTCCGAAGTTGGCGAGAGGTATAAGCAATGACTCTACCCTCTTGCATAAGAACACCTCCTAACCCAATACCTGATGCATCGCAGAACACATCAAAAGGTTTCTCGATATCCGGTTGTGCCAAAACCAGAGCCAAAGTTAGAAGAGTTCATAGGGTATGGAAAGCCGCATCACACTCGGGAGTCCTAGACAAACTTCATGTCTTTTTGCAGCAACCGAGTCATAGGCTTGGCTATTTTAGAGAAATCTAGGAATGAAGCGACGATAATAGCTAGCCAACCCAGAAAACTCCAAACCTCGTGCACCGAGATTGGAAGCCTTCCAGTTCAACACTTCTTGCACCTTGGTGGGATCAACCATAATTCCACCATCGGACAACACGTGTCCAAGAAAAGGTACCTCACGAAGCCAGAATTCACATTTGCTGAACTTTGCATAAAGTTGGTGTTCTCGCAACCTAGTGAGAACCACTCGCAAATGTTCAACATGGTCTTCTTCGTTTTCCGAATAAACTAGGATATCATCTATAAATACCACCTACAAATTTGTCCAACTCAGGCATAAACACCGAAATTCATCAGATACATAAAATGTGCGGGGGCATTGGTCAATCCAAAAGACATAACAAGGTACTCATACAGACCATATCTTGTAGAGAATGCAATTTTTGGGACATCTCAGGCCAAATCTTGATTTGATGATAACCAGATCTCAAATCAATCTTGGAAAAGACTTTCGCTTTAGACAACTGATCAAATAAGATATCTATACATGGCAGAGGGTACTTATTCTTGATTGTAACCTACATTCAAGGGTCTATAATCTACGCACATGCGTAGGGATTGATCCTTCTTCTTCACAAAGATAGCTGGGCACCCCCATGGAGATGAACTAGGATGGATAAGGCCTTTCTTTAGAAGTTCATTCAACTGGGTCTTAAGTTCGGCTAGTTCATTAGGAGGCATTCTATATGGCCTTCTAGAGATGGGCGCTATACTAGGAAGCAACTCTATCTTGAACTCCACTGTCTCAATCCGGGGGCAATCCAGGCAAATCATTAGGGAAAAACATCTGGAAAGTCACACATGATAGGGATATCTGCCAAAGACTTTGCTTGCACCGCATTAGTCGTGCAAGAAAGATTGATGTCCCTGGGTAACTGTACTAGAAAACCCTCCTGATTACCCAGATCTCTGAGCATGACTACTCTAGTCGATGTATCAATAAGCACTCCATGACTGCTCATCCAGTTCATTCCCAATATCACATCGATACCCTAGCCCCGGCAAAACTACCTAGATCAACCTGATAACTTCGCCCCTCTATCTCAAATTGTACATCCCCAACTACCAGCTTGGTTGGGATATACCACTGGCAGCCCTAATGCAATAACCCTCACCCTCAACAGTATATGTTTTCTGCATAAACTTGGATGCAAATGCTGGACTACATAAAGGAATGCGAAGCACCCGAATCAAATAGTACAACTAGCGGGGTGTTGATCAACAGAAACTTACCAGCAGTCACTACCTCTCCTGAAGGAATCTCAGTAATATTAGTGTGGTTCACCTGCCCCTGATGGCCACCTTGGTAGTTATTCTTCTTAGGGTAAGGGCACTCCCTTGCCTAGTGGCCTGTCTTGTTGCAGTTCTAGCACTGGCATGTTGCTTGGAGGGGCCTTGGAACTGCCCTGACTGGTAGTGCCCTTAGGGAAGAGCAACAGTAAAGGCCTTGCGAAATTCAGTTCTGCCTGGATTCTTCTTCTGCGGTGGGCGGGAATTTAGCAGCTGATGCTAGGAGGGCGACTAGGAGCCCTCGGTGCGACGAGAGCCTTGGATTGTGAGGCACCCACCTCATAGCCCTCTTATGACGTTTTCGAAGCAGCATACACAAGCATTGTTGTTCTCTTGTGATAAAGCATCACTCACAAACTCATTAAAAAGAGCACACTTACATTTCCTATGGTCTTCATCAATTTGGGGCTAAGTCCCCACTTGAAACTAGTCAATCTTTTTGGCATCGGTGTCCACAAACTCGGTAGCATACCTTGCAAGGTTGTTGAAAGCCTATAGGTATTCATTCAAGCTCTTGTTCCCCTAGGTCAGCTTCATGAACTCTAGTATGCTTGATTGCCATGAGACCAGGAGGAATATAATTTCCCCTGAAAGCAGACTTGAACTGATCCCAAGTGATTTGGGCATTAGCGGGCATAGTGGACCGATGATGACTCCACCAAATGCTAGCTGGCCCATGTAGTTGGTGAGATGCATACTCAGTCTTCAGCACCTCAGTCAAGCGGAGCAGACGGAACTTCTGCTCGAGAGTATTCAACCACTCATCAGCTTGTAGGGGCTCCTCAGCCTCCTTGAAGATCGGGGTTTCGTGTCAAGGAAATCCTTGAAGTCACTGTATTGATTTGGTTCTGGTCCTTGGCGTGCACCCACGACCATCACGATTCGCAATCGTATGGAGAGCCTCAGCCATAGTGCGCTGTCCTTCTACAAGAATTGCCATCAATTCCATTGGTGTGGGTGGTGGTGGCGGTGGAAGGATCATCATCATCACCCGCACCGGTGGAACGAGTACGAGGCATCTGCACAAGTACGCATAATCAGTAATTATTGATGATGTTATCACATTGGAGAGGAACAATGTAATTGTGTCAAACTGAATTACTGACGAGAATGAAAACTTCATACAATAAACAGAGGCAATAATTCATTCTCCAATCACCACATCATCAATTAGATTACTAGCGTCATATGCAGTGCATTCCAATCATGACAAGTTTTAAACTTAACCATCATGATACGCATCCCGAAGGAAGCGAATTAAAGTACATTACATGCCAAGTTCGAATTAAAAAGGTACATCCAACATCAGTCATCGTACTTAAGTCCATTACATCAATGACTACAAAGCTTAAACTAGTGAGACTTGCTAACTAGCTACTCATCGAAGTGATCGCTGTCCACATCGGAGACACCTTGGACTTCTTCGAGGTTCTTCCTCTTCTTCTTCATCTTGCAGGCTCAGCTACATTGTCATCCATCTGCACGTATCCTCTTCTTCGTCATTGGCCTCAATCACTTGAGGTCCACCCACATTTGGATACCTTGGTATGGGGCGAGGAATAAGAAATAGATGGTTGTGCAGTTGATGGTCGCTCAACCTAAAGCTCTTCAAGCTATTCTTGTAGCGCTTGCTCCCTTTGAAAGGCGTTTATGGTTAGCCAAAATCCAACCCCGACGTCTTCTTCTGCTAACTCTAAAGCTGCATCTATGTGATGGGTCCACATGATCCAACTCTTGTGCTGCCTCATCTCTCTCAATAGTGAGGTTCATCAGCTAGTTAGTGAAGCTCGTCTCTCTCGCATGCGGTTGTTGACCCCACTGTTGTAGGCGATAATTTGTAATACCATCGAATCTCATCCGCTTCTTGCTGAGCTCTCCCACATGCATCTGCCCTACGCGATACTTGCGGGCACGCAACCTGAACATTGTGTGGGCTAGCCATTGCTTTGCCAGCTTCATCTAGCACACTAGAAAGGGTGTTTTTGCCTGACTCAACAAAGCTTCAAGACTACCATCAAGCACTCATTCTAGCATTGTTGCTCTACACACGTTCACCATGCCTTCGAACCAAGGCATGGCCAACGTCCTGAGTCCACTCAGCCTCAGTAGAAGCCACTTGGGGAATGGATGAAGCATGGTCCACCCACTAACTCGTCCTCGAAGCTTGTGCTATATCCATCAGCACATTAAGGGTAGCAACTTGAGCGGCTTCCATGGGCTTTGCCCATCAGTCTCAATGCTCCACCCATGCCACAATGGTCTTGTGGGTTTTGTGGCACTATAAAGGTCACTACGTACCATGGTACATCTCCCAATGGTATAGTCCTGCCTCCACGTGTAGCTAGGTGCCTCCAGGTACCCAACTGAACTGAGCACCCTCCAGAGCAAGGTGGGAGTACCGAACTGGTCCAAAAAGGTGCTGCTACCAGTAGGAAACACGGCGCGGCCATCTGTATAAAAAGGGATGCAATTCACTTGTGAGAGGATTATTTTGCTGAGAGGTTACACTTTATACTTGGGATAAGCAATTATAAGGGAGAGAGTAATGCAATATGAATGACATGAGTGAATATGATGCATGCTCGTTCCGTACGTCCTCACAAACCTAAGAAAATTTAAGCTTTAGCGGAATATACGGTGGCATACATACGTTCTCTCAATTAGCAACTAGTCGATCTACATGGTGCGTTGTTAGCGTACCTAGAAAACTTCATTGCAGCCCAACCCAACAAGATATAATGCTAATAACACAAGTAGTAACTAAGATACTCTCCATATATACATCCCCAGATATATATACTTCGGTATCCAAACTACCCGAGATGTACCCACAATTAAGTACCTTCATATATACATGTATGCAACATGTAAATACTCCAGTAACCACAACTAGCTCTCCCCTAGACCGACGGTTGGACGGTCATGCTCTCGCAACTCACACTTACCTTAGCGTAGAGGCAATTGATCCATACATTACCATTCAATACCCTCTTGCATAAGAACACCTCCTAACCCAATACCTGATGCATCGCAGAACACATCAAAAGGTTTCTAGATATCCGGTTATGCCAAAACCAGAGCCAAAGTTAGAAGAGTTCATAGGGTATGGAAAGCCGCATCACACTCGGGAGTCTAGACAACTTCACAGTCTTTTTGCAGCAACCGAGTCATAGGCTGGGCTATTTTAGAGAAATCTAGGAATGAAGCGACGACAATAGCTAGCCAACCCCAGAAAACTCCAAACATTGTGCACCGAGATTGAAGCCTTCTAGTTCAACACTTCTTGCACCATGGTGGGATCAACCATAATTCCACCATCGGACAACACGTGTCCAAGAAAAAGGTACCTCACGAAGCCAGAATTCACATTTGCTGAAACTTTGCATAAAGTTGGTGTTCTCGCAACCTAGTGAGAACCACTCAGCAAATGTTCAACATGGTCTTCTTCGTTTTCCAAATAAACTAGGATATCATCTATAAATACCACTACAAATTTGTCCAACTCAGGCATAAACACCGAAATTCATCAGATACATAAAATGTGCGGGGGCATTGGTCAATCCAAAAGACACAACAAGGTACTCATACAGACCATATCTTAGTAGAGAATGCAATTTTTGGGACATTCTCAGGCCGAATCTTGATTTGATGATAACCAAATCTCAAATCAATCTTGGAAAAGACTTTCGCTTTAGACAACTGATCAAATAAGATATCTATACATGGCAGAGGGTACTTATTCTTGATTGTAACCACATTCAAGGGTCTATAATCTACGCACATACGTAGGGATTGATCCTTCTTCTTCACAAAGATAGCTGGGCACCCCCATGGAGATGAACTAGGATGGATAAGGCCTTTCTTTAGAAGTTCATTCAACTGGGTCTTAAGTTCGGCTAGTTCATTAGGAGGCATTCTATATGGCCTTCTAGAGATGGGCGCTATACTAGGAAGCAACTCTATCTTGAACTCCATGTCTCAATCCGGGGGCAATCCAGGCAAATCATTAGGAAAAACATCTGGAAAGTCACACATGATAGGGATATCTGCCAAAGACTTTGCTTGCACCGCATTAGTCGTGCAAGAAAGATTGATGTCCTTGGGTAACTGTACTAGAAAACCCTCCTGATTACCCAGATCTCTGAGCATGACTACTCTAGTCGATGTATCAATAAGCACTCCATGACTGCTCATCCAGTTCATTCCCAATATCACATCGATACCCAGCCCCTGGCAAAACTACCAGATCAACCTGATAACTTCGACCCTCTATCTCAAATTGTACATCCCCAACTACCAGCTTGGTTGGGATAATACCACTGGCAGCCCTAATGCAATAACCCTCACCCTCAACAGTATATGTTTTTTGCATAAACTTGGATGCAAATGCTGGACTAATAAAGGAATGCGAAGCACCCGAATCAAATAGTACAACTGCGGGGTGTTGATCAACCAGAAACTTATCAGCAGTCACTACCTCTCTTGAAGGAATCTTAGTAATATTAGTGTGGTTCACCTGCCCCTGACGGCCACCTTGGTAGTTATTCTTCTTAGGGTAAGGGCACTCCCTTGCCTAGTGGCCTGTCTTGTTACAGTTCTAGCATGGTATGTTGCTTGGAGGGGCCTTGGAACTGCCCTGACTGGTAGTGCCCTTAGGAAGAGCAACAGTAAAGGCCTTGCGAAATTCAGTTCTGCCTGGATTCTTCTTCTGCGGTGGGCGGGATTTAGCAGCTGATGTAGGAGGGTGGACTAGAGCCCTCGGTGCGACGAGAGCCTTGGATTGTGAGGCACCCACCTCATAGGCCCTCTTACGAGTTTTCAAAGCAGCATACAAAGCATTGTTGTTCTCTTGTGATAAAGCATCACTCACAAACTCATTAAAAAGAGCACACTTACAGTTTCCTATGGTCTTCATCAATTTGGGGCTAAGTCCCCACTTGAAACTAGTAATCTTTTTGGCATCGGTGTCCACAAACTCGGTAGCATACCTAGCAAGGTTGTTGAAAGCCTGTAGGTATTCATTCAAGCTCTTGTTCCCTAGGATCAGCTTTATGAACTCTATATGCTTTATTGCCATGAGACCCGAAGGAATATAATTTCCCCTGAAAGCAGACTTGAACTGATCCCAAGTGATTTGGGCATTAGCGGGCATAGTGGACCGATGATGACTCCACCAAATGCTAGCTGGCCCATGTAGTTGGTGAGATGCATACTTCGTCTTCAGCACCTCAGTCAAGCGGAGCAGACGGAACTTCTGTTCGAGAGTGTTCAACCACTCATCAGCTTGTAGGGGCTCCTCAGCCTCCTTGAAGATCGGGGGTTTCGTGTCAAGGAAATCTTTAAAGTCACTGTATTGATTTGGTTCTGGTCCTTGGCATGCCCCATGACCATCACGATTCGCAATCGTATGGAGAGCCTCAGCCATAGTGCGCTGTCCTTCTACAAGAATTGTCATCAATTCCATTGGTGTGGGTGGTGGTATTGGTGGAAGGTCATCATCATCACCCGCACCGGTGGAACGAGTACGAGGCATCTACAGTAATGCATAATCAGTAATTATTGATGATGTTATCACATTGGAGAGGAACAATGTAATTGTGTCAAACTGAATTTACTGACGAGAATGAAAACTTCATACAATAAACAGAGGCAATAATTCATTCTCCAATCACCACATCATCAATTAGATTACTAGCGTCATATGCAGTGCATTCCAATCATGACAAGTTTTAAACTTAACCATCATGATACGCATCCCGAAGGAAGCGAATTAAAGTACATTACATGCCAAGTTCGAGTTAAAAAGGTACATCCAACATCAGTCATCGTACTTAAGTCCATTACATCAATGACTACAAAAGCTTAAACTAGTGAGACTTGCTAACTAGCTACTCATCGAAGTGATCGCTGTCCACATCGGAGACACCTTGGACTTCTTCGAGGTCTTCCTCTTCTTCTTCATTTGCAGGCTCAGCTACATTGTCATCCATCTACACATCCTCTTCTTCGTCATCGGCCTCAATCACTTGAGGTCCACCCACATTTGGATACCTTAGGTATGGGGCGAGGAATAGGAAACAGATGGTTGTGCAGTTGATGGTGCTCAACCTGAAGCTCTTCAAGCTGTTCTTGTAGCGCTTGCTCCCTTTGAAAGGCGTTATGGTTAGCCAAAATCCAACCCCGACATCTTTCTTCTGCTAACTCTAAAGCTGCATCTCTGTGACGGGTCACATGATCCAACTCTTGTGCTGCCTCATCTCTCTCAATAGTGAGGTTCATCAGCTGGTTATGAAGCTCATCTCTCTCGCGTGCTGTTTGACCCCACTATTGTAGGCGATAATTTGTAATACCATGAATCTCATCCACTTCTTGCTGAGCTCTCCCACATGCATCCGCCCTACAATGATACTTGCGGGCACGCAACCTGAACATGTGCTGGGCTGCCATTGCTTTGCCAGCTTCATCTAGCACACTAGGAAAGGGTGTTTTGCCTGACTCAACAAAGCTTCAAGACTACCATCAAAGCACTCATTCTAGCATTGTTGCTCTACACACGTTCGCCATGGCCTCGAACCAAGGCATGGCCAACGTCCTGAGTCCACTCAGCCTCAGTAGGAGACACTTGGGGAATGGATGAAGCTGGTCCACCCACTAACTCGTCCTCGAAGCTCTGTGCTATATCCATCAGCACATTAAGGGTAGCAACTTGAGCGGCTTCCCATGGGCTTTGCCCATCAGTCTCAATGCTCCACCCATGCCACAATGGTCTTGTGGGGTTTTGTGGCACTATAAAGGTCACTACGTACCATGGTACATCTCCCAATGGTACTAGTCTGCCTCCACGTGTAGCTAGGTGCCTCCTAGGTACCCAACTGAACTGAGCACCCTCCAGAGCAAGGTGGGAGTACCGAACTGGTCCAAAAAGGTGCTGCTACCAGTAGGAAACACTGGGCGCGGCCATCTGTATAAAAAAGGGATGCAATTCACGTGAGAGGATTATTTTGCTGAGAGGTTACACTTTATACTTGGGATAAGCAATTATAAGGGAGAGAGTAATGCAATATGAATGACATGAGTGAATATGATGCATGCTCGTTCCGTACGTCCTCACAAACCTAAGAAAATTTAAGCTTTAGCGGAATATACGGTGACATACATATGTTCTCTCAATTAGCAGTAACTAGTCGATCTACATGGTGCGTTGTTAGCGTACCTACAGAAAACTTCATTGCAGCCCAACCCAACAAGATATAATGCTAATTAACACAAGTAGTAACTAAGATACCCTCCATATATACATCCCCAGATATATATACTTTGGTATCCAAACTACCCGATAGATGTACCCACAATTAAGTACCTTCATATATACATGTATGCAACAAATAAATACTCCAGTAACCACAACTAGCTCTCCCCTAGACCGACAGTTGGATGGTCATGCTTCTCGCAACTCACACTTACCCTTGGCGTAGAGGCAATTGATCCATACATTACCATTCAAACGAATGGCACCCATGCAATATCATGCTGCATGGACGATGAAATAGAAACAATCAATTTCCCCCAAGTTAGTAATTATATATAAGCCACCTAGAAGTCCTTAAGTGGGCTACAAGGGATGTGATCACCAGTACACCATAAAAATTTTGATTTTTGAACACTTATATATAACTATAAGTTGGAAAACCATTTTCACAACAAAAGCTTTTGTTTTAAATAGCTATAAGACATATTTAATGTTGAATCTAGCTCTAATGCCAGCTGTCATAGAACTGACCAATTTATAAGAGCACAAGTACAAAAACAATCACCGAAACTGATCAAATTCTCGAACTTGAGCCCATATAAACCCGATAGTCAACTGAAATCTTGAAGGATTTCAAACCAACTTGCATACAACCAAGATAACAGTAATTCAACATAACATATCATACGTTACAACATTTTGTAGACGTTTGCAAATAGATTACATCATCACAGAGTCATCGTTATTACAAAACAAATCTTGTAAAGTACGCGGAAGCAATTAGTTTAACTTACACACCTGAGTTCAAATACAAATACTGGTTTGCTGATCACAACCCGCAAAAGCATTCAGATAAGAGAAACAGAGATCATGCCCATGATCTAGTCTTCATCACCCACCGGGTGGAGACAATACTTACAGAATCCCTGATATAGAAGGTCATCTGCAATAAGAGGGAATAAACCCTAAGTACGAGAATGTACTCAGCTAGACTTACCCGTCAGAAACCAAAACAAATGACACCAAGGATTATGCATAGCTTAATTTAGTGGATCTGACTGAACACTTTCTTTTTGCAGAAAAGCATAAGTAATAATGATCAACTCTTAACCTGAACTAGCAGTGACTTTTAGCCATTAGCATGTCATCTATATTAGCACCTGTACTAAGCAATCATTTTATTAGGGTGCAAACATTAATAACCATATCAGGTATACATTGTGGCAACCTTATCATCATAATCCATTTAACCATATCTTTAAATTAATTGAATCTATGTTGCCGCTGCTCAGTCAAGTTCACACTATCCGGGAGAGACGGCGATTCGAATCGATTCCTATCCAGCTGGAGGGGTATTCCTAACACAAACCCTGCTTCCCCCGTCAGGGTCGCAAACAAGTCACCATTTGGTACGATTCAGGAGTCACAAGTCCAAATAGATCAACATCCTTAGACAACCACTCTGCTAAGGTTGTTTAGGAATCTAACCTGCCTTCGACTTTAACTCGCCTTGGACTTATGCTAATGGCTCTCCGCACATCCTTACTACCTCTAGAATGCATGCCACTGCTTGCGTCCCCGGCCTGAGTCGAGCTACTAGGCTTCATGGTCAGAACGACTTATTCGGCTAGCTAAGTGTTAGGCTGTGTTCAACATGACATAAGGACGTACAACGTATTGGTCCTTAAACAACTCAGACGGAGTCACTATGTCCAAACCTACATAAGACTCCGTCCGGTCTTACTTCATTATTAACATGGTTCTTTTCCACGATAGCAAATATAGCCAACCGTGATGCACCTCATCCTAAAGCTCGCAGGTGATAGGAAATCACCTAACTTCTACCGCACTAAGCATGGCTAAGCATTTAACCCGTTCCTAACTTAAATAGGATTCTAGTGCGATTTCTAGACAAGGAAGGATATATAATGCAACAATTGGTTCCAACTAATTCCTATACTTAATGCATCAACAATGAATAAAAGATACTCAATGTATTTGTAAAAACATGGGAGGCTTAAGATGCTCCGGGGCTTGCCTTTCAGGAAAGAGGAAGGCTGGTGGTCAGGGCACTTGGGCAACTCCTCCACGGCGGCTGCTTCGTCGGCTTCCTGCACCTTGGGCTCCTCCTCCTAGTTGGCTCCCTTGAACTTTAGCAACGCCACTCCCTCCGACACACCTATTGCATGAATACACAAGATAAATATCATGGATGCACAATTCATTTTCAGACCTCTAAGCATGATTCCAACCTTTACCAGGTCAAATTCCTCAATTAACAGAACTCTATCTTCACAAGACAGAGAGTAGGCAAAACTGGAATCTAACTTTAAACAGCTGTAGTTCCTAAACTACTAGGCCAAATGCTATCAAAGTTTGACAGGAGCTAGATACATAAATTATCTACAACTTTTGTATTCATCACATTCACAGCAAACCAAAATATCATGGGAAACTTTATAAAGTCCCCAGATCTGTCCAGAGGGACATAATGCCAACAAAATAATTATTAACTTATAATGTAAACACATAATTGGACAAAACTAACTCTACTCACTTATTACACATATCACAAGAACACCAAAAAGTAGGGTGTTCCTCACCAAAACATTTCTTTTAACAACTTTCATAATTTATTTAATTAATTAGAGGAAATGGTAAACATATATGAAAACTACACCATTAAATCTACAAAAATTACAGTAGATACTACATGCTCTAAGTAGACCCCCTATAAAAATTTCACACCATTTGAGCAAGTATCACAGCCTACACAAAAATGATAAGACATAATGGCTTAAAATAACATAATTAGGAAATCCTTAGTAAAAAGTGTCAAGCAATAGATTTCATATTTTTCCTAGCATCCTTAAGGTACTAGGATACTACCCACAAAGTTTCATGGTCATAGGATTGCTAGATAATTTACAAAAATTTACACAAGTATCAATCAATGATAAAATGAAAATCTATAACTCAAAAACCATACATGAAATGGACTCTCAAATTTTTACCAGAGCTTTTACTAAGCAAGAATAGCTTACCCACAAAATTTCATAATTTTTGGATCACAGAAACTCAAGATATAATTTAAACAAGTTTGCATGCATTTAAAACACATTTCAAGTTCCTATTTAATTCATCCAAAATTTCTACATCATGTGCTCATAGTCATATTTTTATTAAATACTAGACTTCACCTGTGAGTCTAACAAAATTTTAATAACACCATTTAGATCTACACATTTGGAGTTACAAAATTTACAAAATAGCATCCAAACTAAATTTAATTGAACTAGCTTATGACTGCAGTAGTCACTGACGCGTGGGACCCGCGTGTCAGCCGAGCCTGCTGGTCAGTGAGACAGGAATAGGGGAGACGGCACTGCGATGGTGCAGCGCTGGTCTAGCTCGCCGACGACGAGGACTTCGGTGACACCGAGGACACCTACGTGCTCTACGTGATGAGGTGAATCGATTGGTGCTACCGGCAAGACCTAAGGTTCAACGGAGGTGGCACGTTGCCGCTAAGGCGGCACATGCAGAGCTCCGGCGCAAGTCGCCGACGACGGCGAGCCCTTGCTGCCTCATCCGAGCTCGGTATGAGCTCCACGAGGTCACTACAGAGCTATTCAAGCAGAAATAGGAGGACGAGAAGGTCTCGGTGGTGGTTGGCCGCGGTGAGCTCCGCTCCGGTGAGGCACGGCCATGGAGACGACGGCGAAAAAAACAGCCAATGGCCCTCACCTAGGGCATGGACGGCTCGGCTAGGCGGTCGACGAGGTAGAGGAGGATACGATGGAGCTGTGGTCGAGCTAGGGTTCACGTTTTTGCGGCGGCGAGCGAGCTATGCGATGGCGGAGCTTGCTCGGCAATGGTGGAGCCGGCGCTGCGCTGCTGCTATGCACGGTGGAGGCGAAGGAAATGAAATTTGGACTGGCGAGCTGGTCGGGCAGGCGCGTGGGGTATTCAAGTCGTGGCCTACAACGCCAAGACGGCCACGGCGCATGGCTGCGCGGTCAGGCGGACCGGCGGCGAGTGTCCTCCACGTGACCGTCGATTTTTGAAATTGGTCAGGCACTATAGCATGCCATTCAGTCACCCTTCGACGCCTGATAGAGCATCTTCATCGTGTTGAAACGACTAATCCGTTGATCAACAGCGAAAACCGTGTACATAAAAGTTGTAGAGCTAAGATAGGGCTACAACAATGCTTCAGAAATCACCAACTAAAACTCAACGGATCACGAGTTATATCAAGCCAAAGTCAGCTCGATCAAACTGACATTGCATTTAGGACATAGAAATTTTTCTAAGTGTTGAATCAGCCCTCAACACTGACTTGTGGACCCTTTTTGAGCATGTTGTGCATATTTTTATGACTTGGCTTCTAAACAAAGTTTGTTCCTTATAAAATTTGCTACAACTTTGCTTTAGGTTGCTCAGACATGCAAATACTCTAAGCTACACTTTTTAAATAGTCAAACAAAAGGGTTCAGGAGTCAAAACAAGTCAAACCACTATTTGAAATCATAATTAGGCATCATGATCAATATGAACAATGTTCCAAATGACATTCTAGGTGTCACTAAGTTGTTTAAGAGAACTATTAGCCACACCAAACATTGGTCACACAAGAATCAAGCATTGTATGTACAGAAACAATGAAAAACACATGAAATGTTACATTTGTTTCATAGTCATGTTTCACATGTTTCATGATCTTGTTGCATGGTACTAACTAGCTTTGTTTCACTAAAGTGAGTTGCACATGTTGCACTTAAGTGTTGCACACTATTCATTTCATAAAAGAAACAACACACATGAAATATGCAACATGTTGCAATGTCTCAAAATCATGTTTCATGTGATATAAGCTTATGAATGGATGAATGATGCTCATGTTTATGAAATGCAAGTGCAAATGTGGAAGCCAAACACCTAGGGTGTTATATTCTTGACCTTTCCCCTAGCGGAGAGCCAAAAGATACTCTAGTGAGTTGCTCATGGCTTGTGTGATCCTCATCTTGTGTTGGTTGTGCGACACCCTATTGAGGGTTTGGCATGTGTGATGTCAATTAGCGCGTGAACCTCCAAGTGAGTGAATCACCACAATGAGGACTAGCTTGTCAGCAAGCAAGTGAACCTCGGTAAAAAAACATTGTGTCATCATTTGATTCTGAGGTGATTGGATCTTAATTGGTATTCATCCTTGTGATTGATTGGTTCACTCCTCGACACGGCGATATAACTATCTTGCTCTCTCTCTCTTTACATTACCACAAACTAGTTATCAAGCTCTTTAGTAGTAGCTAGTTGTGAGAGCTTGTTAGTTTGGTTAGTGTGGCTCTTTAGTTAGCTTTTGAGAGCACTACTAACTTAGTATAGTGCCATAGCCATTGTGTGGTTAGAGACAATAGAAACTAGAATTGTGGTAGGTGGCTTGCATTTTTGGTAGGCTAGCGCAACACTTGCTTTCGTCTCATAATTGTCTAACCGGTTTGTTAAGTGTTGTTGTAGAAATTTTTAATAGGCTATTCACCCCCCTCTAGCCATTAGGACCTTTCAAGTGATATCAGAGCCGAGGTCACCGTGATTTGAGGCTTAACAACCTTCGGTGTAAAAATGGCTCAAATCAACAACACTAAGAAGCCACCCCAATTTGATGGATCAAACTATCCCTTTTGAAAGGCTAAGATGACAACTTATATCAAGTCAATCAATAGGAAGGTTTGGAAGGTGGTAGAGACTAAGATTGAGATTGATGATGAAGAGGCTACCACCACCGCCGAAGAAATACTACTCTAAAATAATGACATTGCTCTTAGTGCCATCCTTGATGCTTTAGGATGAAAGAACATTTAAGCAAATCAAGAATATTGAGAGAGCTCATGAGGCATAGAAGAAATTGGAGGAATCATTTGAAGGCACTCAAGCCATGAAGGGTGCAAAGGCATATATTCTCAAAGAGAAGTTCGCAAGCTTCAAGATGAAGGAAGATGAGAGTGTGCTGGAGATGTTCCATAGGCTTCAAGTGCTTGTCAATGATCTCAAAGCACTTGGAGAAGAGATGAAGGACAAGGACTTCTCCCATAAGTTCTTGAGATGTTTGCCTTCAAGATTTGGCACATTGGTCACTATTCTAGTGAGGAGTGGTTTGGACACCATGACACCAAACCAAGTGTTGGGAGATATAATGACTGATGATATATATAGAGATGAAGATGAGAAGGACGAAAAGAAGGAGAAGAAAGATGAGAAGAAGGATGAGAAGAAGAAGAGCGTGGCATGCAAGGCCACATCATCTAAGGGCAAGGCAAAGCAAGATACATCAAGTGAAGATGATGGCTCATGTGATGATAATGATGATGAAAAGATGGCTCTCTTTGTCAAGAGATTTGGGAAGTTTATGATGAAGAAAGGATATCATGCTAGAAGGAAGAAATTTTCATCCAAAAATAAGGAAGAGTCAAGAAGGTGCTTCAATTGTGGAAGCAAAGATCATCTTGTTGCTCAATGCCCATACAATAGTGACAAAGATGATGACAAGAAGAATAAGAAGAAGGACAAGAAGAAAAAGAAAGAGAAGAAGGACAAGATGACCTTCAAGAAGAAGAAGGGTGGTTCATATGTGGTCACTTAGGATAGTGATGCTTCCTCAAGTGATGATGATGATAGTGACTGATGACAAGACCACCAAGAAGAAGACACTTGCAAGCATTGCTATCAATGAGAAGCCTTCTCTCTTCGACACTCCATCATGCTTCATGACTAAGGCCACTAAGGTACAAATTTGTGATGATGGAAGTGATGAGGAACATGATAATGAAAATAAAAATGAAAGTGATAGTGATGATGATGATGATGATGAACCTACTAAGGATGAACTATTTGACATGCTAGAAGATGCTAAAGAACACTTTGGTATTAAGAGAAGGGAATGCAAAAGCTTGCGTAAGGAACTAAAAGCCCTTAAGCAAGCCTTTGATGAGCTAAATGCATCTCATGAGAGGCTAGAGGAAGCCCATGAGAAGCTTGGTAAGGCTCACAAAAAGCTTGAAAAGGCTCATTCCTCTTTGCTTGATGAGCAAAATAAAAAGAAGCATGTTGAAACTTGCAATATAGGCTTAACTTGTGATATAATTGATGAATCATTATCTATGTCTATCATTGTTGCTCCCGCTAACCCTTCTTGTAGTACTTCTATTTCCACCTCATCTAGTAGTGATGGTCTCACTTGTGATGCCTCACTAATGGTTGAGAATGAGAACCTGAAGAAGGAGGTCAACAAGCTCACTCACACCTTGGCTAAGGCCTATGGTGGTGAGGATCGCTTGCTTATGTGCTTAGGGTAGCCAAAGAGCTTCTCTCTACAAAGAGGGATTGGGCTATACCCCTAAGAAAGGCAAGGCGGCCTTTGCTCCTCACAAGACTAGTTTTGTGAAGAATAATTGTCGGTTTTGCACTAGTTGCAAGCAAGTTGGTCATAATGCAATAAGAGCAAAAATGCTAATGTATCCTCCATTAAGCTTGATTCTTTCTATATGCTTACCAAGGGTGCAAATGGTGTAAAGGCTAAGTTCATTGGTAAACCATGGATGGGTTCAAAGAAGAAAGCCATTTGGGTGCCAAAGAGCTTGGTCACTAACCTTCAAGGACCCAAGCAAGTTTGGGTACCTAAAAAAAATTGATCCTCTTTTGTAGGTCAATTATAAAGCCAGAGGAAGGCATTGGGTTCTTGATAGTGGGTGCACTCAACACATGACTGGTGATGCAAGAATGTTAACTCAATCAACACCAATGGCAATGATGGTTATGATAGTATCACATTTAGTGACAATGGCAAAGGCAAGGTCAAAGGGCTTGGTAAGATTGCAATATCCAATGACATGAGCATATCCAATATATTGCTAGTAGAGAGCTTGAACTTCAATTTGCTATCCGTGTCTCAATTGTGTGATCTTGGATTCAAATGCATATTTGGGGTAGATGATGTAGAGATCATAAGTGTAGATGGCTCTAACTTGATCTTCAAAGGCTTTAGATATGAGAATCTATACTTGGTTGATTTCAATACTAGTGAAGCTCAATTATCTATATGTTTGTTCACTAAGTCTAGCATGGGTTGGTTATGACATAGAAGGCTTGGTCATGTTGGAATGAAACAATTGAATAGATTGGTTAAGCATGACTTGGTTAGAGGCTTGAAAGATGTTGTGTTTGAGAAGGATAAGCTTTGTAGCTCTTGTCAAGCCGGCAAACTAAGTTGAAAACACCCATCCTAAGAAAAGCATGATGAGCACTAGTAAAGCATTTGAGTTATTGCACATGGATTTGTTTGAGCCAACTCAATACACTAGCATTGGTGGTAACAAATATGACTTTGTGATAGTGGATGACTATACTAGATACACTTGGGTATTCTTTCTAGTGGACAAAAGTGATGTATTTGCAACATTCAAATTATTTATCAAGGGCATTCACAATGAGTTTGAAAGAACCATCAAGAGAGTTAGAAGTGACAATGGTAGTGATTTCAAGAACACTAGAATTGATGAGTTGTGTGATGAATTTAGAATTAGACATCAATTCTCGGCCAAGTACACTCTATAATCAAATGGCCTTGTTGAGAGGAAGAATAGAACACTCATTGATATGGTAAGGTCTATGCTTAGTGAGTACAATGTTAGTCAATCTTTTTGGGCCAAAGCTATCAACACGGCTTGCTATTGTAGCAACCACCTCTATTGTCACCCATTGAAAGAGAAGACACCATATGAGCTCTTGAATGGTAGAAATCCCAACATTGCATATTTTAGGGTCTTTGGGTGCAAATGCTATATCTTGAAGAAAGGCACTAGATTGGGCAAGTTTGACAAGAAATGTGATGAAGGATTTCTACTTGGTTATTCCACTACAAGCAAAGCATATAGAGTTTGGAATTTAGATAGTGGTACTCTTGAGGAAGTTCATGATGTTGAATTTGATGAAACCAAGGGTTTACAAGAAGAGAATGAGAACTTGGAAGATGTTAGAGGCATTCAACTTTCAAATGCTAGGAAGAACATGGATGTTGGTAAATTGAGGCCTAGGCAAGTGAATGATGATGAAGATGATCAAGTGCAAGTGCTCTCTAACTTAAATATGCAAGATGATACAAATCAAGCTAGTACAAGTGACTCTCATGACAATGAACAAGATCAAGTGGCTAGTACATCATCTCAACCCAATGATCAAGTAAATACAAGCAATCAAGTTCCAATGCTCCAACCAACCAATATTGTAAGGGATCATCCATTGAACACTATAATTGGTGATATTTCTAAAGGTGTACAAACTAAGATCAAGATTGGCTTCATTTTGTGAGCATTTCTCATTTGTGTCATCCATTGAACCAAAGAAGATAGATGAAGTATTGAAGGATGTTGATTGGGTGAATGCTATGCATAAAGAATTGAATAACTTCATAAGAAATCAAGTATGGGAATTAGTAGAGAGACCAAAGGAACACAATAGTGATTGGAACTAAATGGGTCTTTAGAAACAAGCAAGATCAAGATGGGATAGTGGTAAGGAACAAAGCAAGAATGGTAGCATAAGGCTATACACAAGTTGAAGGTCTTGACTTTGGAGAAACATATGCCCTGGTTGCTAGATTAGAAGCAATTAGAATCTTGCTAGCCTATGCTTGCGCCCCACAATATCAAACTCTATCAAATGGATGTTAAGAGTGCATTTTTCAATGGTTACATTAATGAAGAAGTATATATTGAGCAACCTCCTGGTTTTGAAAATGACAAGAAGCCCGACCATGTGTACAAGTTAAAGAAGGCATTGTATGGCTTGAAGCAAGCACCTAGAGCATGGTATGAGAGATTGAGGGACTTTCTACTCTCTAAAGGGTTCATGATAGGCAAGGTTGACACCACTCTTTTCATCAAGAAGATTAGAAAGATTTATTTGTGTTGCAAATCTATGTTGATGACATCATATTTGGATCAACCAATCAAGACTTTTTGTGAAGAATTTGGAAAGATGATGGCTAATGAGTTTGAGATGTCCATGATTGGAGAGTTAAGTTACTTCCTTGGTCTTCAAATCAAGCAAATGAAGAATAGGTACATTTGTGAGTCAAGGCAAGTATATCAAGGACATGAATCAAGAAGTTTGGCATGAGTGATAGCAAAGTCATTAGCACACCAATGGGAACAAATAGCAACTTAGATAGTGATGCAAGTGGTAATATAGTGGATTAAAAATTGTATCGGTCTATTATTGGAAGCCTACTCTATGTGACCGCATCAAGGCCGGATGTCATGTTTAGTGTATGCATGTGTGCAAGATTTCAAGCCTTTCCAAAGAGTCATTTGAAGGCTACAAAGAGAATATTAAGGTACTTGAAGCATACACACAATGTTGGTTTGTGGTATCCCAAAGGAGCAAAGTTTGAGCTAGTTGGTTACTTCGACTCAAATTATGCGGGATGCAAGGTTGAAAGAAAGAGCACCTTGGGCACATGTTAATTGTTGGGAAGATCACTTGTTTCATGGTCATCAAAGAAGCAAAATAGTATTGCATTATCAACCGTCGAAGCCGAATACATATCCGCCGGTAGTTGTTGTGCACAAATACTTTGGATGAAGGCCACTTTGAGTGACTTTGGAATCAAGTTCAAGAAAGTACCATTGCTATGTGACAATGAGAGTGCAATCAAGTTAACCAACAATCCGGTTCAATATGCAAGAACAAAGCACATTGATGTCCGCCACCATTTAATAAGAGATCACCAACAAAAAGGGGACATTTGCATTGAGAGTGTAGGCACTGAAAATCAACTTGCCGACATATTCACTAAGCCATTGAATGAGAAAAGGTTTTGCAAGCTAAGGAATGAGTTGAACATATTGGATTTCTCAAATATGTGTTGATGCACCCCCCACTCATATAACATGCCTCTCCTTCGAGCAACCTAAGGTAAAAGTTGATTGGCATGGCATACATCCTTGCTAAGGACTTGTTTAGTGCATCTAGACATCTTTCATATTTAATAGGCTCATTCATGAAAATCAAATGAATTTAATGATTGTATGGTACCACTATTGCTTCTATGCTTATTTTGATATAGTGGTAGCATATGACATGTTTGTGGGTTTGTAAACCTAGTGTTTGATCTAGAAAATGAGCTCTAAGTGTTTAACTCAATATGGTACAAGATAACCCTTATTTGGAGGTATGAAGAAGCTTGTCCTTGGATCAAACCGAGTTAAATGTCTTTGACAAGTATTCTAGATTGGACCAAATTTGGGAAATTGATCCTCACCCCATTGATTGACATTGATAATCTTAACTGATCTACATTTTGAACCTTTGTGGTCATTGATGACAAAGGGGGAGAAAAATAAAGATATTAGTGATATTAGTACATGGGGAGAAAAACAAAGATATTAGTGTACTAAGATAGTGAAAAGATAACAAAGGGAGAAAGAAATAAAGATATAAGTGATAGGGGGAGAATTCGACATAGGGGGAGAGATATGACAAAGGATATGGATCAATTAAAATTTTGAGCACACAAGTAGGGGGGCAAGCTCATGAACTTGTATGGTGCATTTAAATGTGAATTTCATATGTTTGCTTGCATGGTACAAGTTTTAAATTTCAATATCCATGCTTGTGTGGTGTATGCTAGTTGTAGGTTTGAATGATGAAATGAAAAACTACCATGCATAGGTTATCTAGTGATTTCATTTCAAGTGGTATAGAGCTAACCATGATGCTAAGGATGGTATATTGGTGCACTCCGATTGGTATCACGCTTCAAAGGTCCATCTTTTATACCTTAGCATCATTTGGTAGACATTGTCTCCTATATTTCATATCTAAGCATATGTGCAAGCTACAATCCAAACTCTTAGCACATATGTAGGGGGAACAATTGCTACCATTTGGGGTTCATGAAACTTGTCCATATCCTTTACACATGGTAAATATGCTTGGGCAAGCAACATGGATTCAATTGAATTTTAATTCATATCTTTGTGAAAGGGTTGTCATCAATTACCAAAAAGTGAGAGATTGAAAGCTCTAGTTTAGTTTTGGTGAATTGATGAAACCCTAAGTGCTAACCTAGTTTATCAAGTGATCATGAGATAGGTAGCACATTCCAAATGGTGAAGCAAATGAAGATCATGACATGATAATGGCGATGACATGGTGATGATCAAGTGCTTGGACTTGAAAAGAAGAAAGAGAAAAACAAAAGGCTCAAGGCAAATATATAAATGGTAGGAGCTATTTTGTTTCGGTGATCAAGACACTTAGTGAGTGTGATCACATTTAGGATTGATAGCCGTACTATTAAGAGGGGTAAAACTCGTATCGAAATGTGGTTATCAAAGTGTCACTAGATGCTCTAACTCATTGCATATGCATTTAGGATCTAGTGGAGTGCTAACACCCTTGAAAATATTTGTGAAAATATGCTAACACATGTGCACAAGGTGATACACTTGGTGGTTGGCACATTTGAGCAAGGGTTAGTAACTTCACCGGCGGAGTGTCCGCCCTGTAAAGTGCGGACAGTTCCGACGGTGCCACTGGCTGCTCTATACAGAAAAGTCGGATGTCACTGTAAGTGACCGGACGCTGGTCTCGGTAGAACCAGCTGCGTCCGGTCAGTGGAAGCGTGAAGACGCTAGCGTCGATCTTCGACCAAATGCTGGATCACTTAGTGACCGGATGTTGATGGGGTGTGTCCGGTCTTGTTGATGTGGCAGCGCATAGAGGAGACACCGAGTGACCGGACGCTGGGTGAGTCTAGTCGAGCATGACCGGACGTGTTTGGTCATGATTTTTTTGCTTCTGGATGCTTACTGAAAACGACCAGGCGCTGGTGTTGGAGCGGCCGGTCACTTCGAAGCAGCGCGTCCGGTCATAACTTAAATGTACTAATGACCATTGAGATCGGGCGATCAACATTTAAATTAAGGGACACGTGGCGTGCATCGCACGACTGGACTATGAGGTCCAGCGTTCGATCAATCTGACCGGCGTGTCCGGTCGGCCCGTGTTCAGTGCAGTGAGGAGACCAACGGCTCTATTTGTGGGGGGTCTCTATTTAAGCCCCATGGCTGGCTCAAGCTGACTCTCTTGGCCATTTTGCATTGACATAGCAACCTTGTGTGCTTAGCCAAAGTCCTCCCACTCATCTCTATCATAGATTCAACATCTTTGTGAGATTGGGAGTGAATCCAAGTGCATTGCTTGAGTGTTTTTATCTAGAGGCACTTGGTGTTCATGTTTTGCTGTGGGATTCGCTTGTTACTCTTGGTGGTTGCCACCACCTAGACGGCTTAGAGAAGTGAGGATCGTCGAGCGGAGGTTGGTGATTGTCTCCGGCTCTGATCATGGTGATTGTGATGGGTTCTTGACCTTTCCCTGGCGGAGAGCCAAAAGATACTATAGTGAATTGCTCGTGGCTTGTGTGATTCTCATCTTGTGTTGGTTGTGCGGCACCCTATTGAGGGTTTGGCGTGTGATGTCAATTAGCGCGTGAACCTCTAAGTGAGTGAATCGCCACAACGAGGACTAGCTTGTCGACAAGCAAGTGAACCTCGGTAAAAAAATCATTATGTCATCATTTGATTCCGAGGTGATTGGTCTTCATTGGTATTCATCCTTGTGATTGATTGGTTCACTCCTCGACACGACGGTATAACTATCTTGCTCTCTCTCTTTACATTACCGCAAATTAGTTGTCATAGCCATTGTGTGGTTAGAGACAAGCAAGTGAACCTCGGTAAAAAAATCATTATGTCATCATTTGATTTCGAGGTGATTGGTCTTCATTGGTATTCATCCTTGTGATTGATTGGTTCACTCCTCGACACGACGGTATAACTAGCTTGTTAGTTTGGTTAGTGTGGCTCTTTAGTTAGCTTTTGAGAGCACACTAACTTAGTGTAGTGTCATAGCCATTGTGTGGTTAGAGACAACAGAAACTAGAATTATGGTAGGTGGCTTGCATTTTTTGTAGGCTAGCGCAACACTTGCTTCGCCTCATAATTGTCTAACCAGCTTGTTAAGTGTTGTTGTAGAAATTTTTAATAGGCTATTCACCCCCCCTCTAGCCATTAGGACCTTTCAGAAGGCCAAGGTGTGAAGCTATGTCTCTGGAAGCTTTGTGTCCGTGCACGTGATGCAACTGCGATTTCGGTGGCGGCACGACGAAGGTGAAGCTATTGGAGAGGCTCGGTGGTACCAAGTCACCCTCGACGACGAAGCAAGCCCGAATCCTCTAAGAGTCCAGCGGTGGGAGTGGCGAGGCCCCCGTGCGCTTTAAGGTGGTATGTCTGAGGAGTGTTACGATGGTGGATGTGGCGAGGCCCCCACACGTTTGAGTTGGCTTGGAGGTCTAGGATCTGATATGGTGTTTCGATCATTTGGTGTGTAAGGTGCAGCAGCGGTACTTCGGCAAGGGGTCCTGCATGACGGTGGCCTCTTTGGTGCGGTGCGGTGGGCTCTCTTCTGACTTTTGCCAACGCATGGCCGTGGTTGGGAGATCAACGATCGTGTGTGCGTGACGTGAAGACGATGGTGGCATGGTGGATTCTAGCGGCATGGTTACTATGGGTAGCGGGCGACTTGGCGATGATCAGAGGCAGTTGTCCGTGCTTTAGGCTTGGCAGCTTGCAGCAGACTGTAGTGGCTAGCCTTGCACAACAAGGGTTAGTCCGGTGCGGGACAACGTCGACAAGCGGCGCAAGCGAAGGCGATAGGCAGGATGGCTAGATGGCTTGTAGCGGATCATGGCGGTTAGCCCTGCAAGGCAGCGGTTGACTTGGTGTGGTACATCGTCGGTAAACGACGGCGCAGCCGATGACGATGATGTATCTTTGTGCCGCTTTTTCGCCCTTTGTTGCTGTTGCATCGTGTGGTGGCTAGTTGTGGTTTTTAGTGATGTTGCTCGGCGCGTGTTGAGGTCTCAATCCAACCGGCCATTGTTGATAGTTGAGTTTGTTGCTTCTGTTGTTTTTTTAGGTTTCGTTGCTTTCAGTCGTTGTTGTCGTAGCTCTGTTGTAATGCCCAGACTAGGTTCTTCTTCTTTTTAATATAGTCAGCAACTCTCCTGCCTGATTCATTTAAAAAACGTGCCAAGGGAAAAACATCTTGGTTAGCAATATCTATTTCTGCAATAATACGAGTACAACCAAATGCATGTATACTGGATAAGTCATGTAGAGTACAATTATATATTTATAATGTTGTAGTTAAGTTATTTTGTAGGTATAAAGAATATTGATGGCCATGTCATCCCATCAAAGCTATGGTGGCATAAATCATTGAAGTTCGGCCACTAGTTACTAATTATATTTAATTCATAGCGTAGGACTCTCAACATTGGCAAAATATGGTAGGGTAGTCATCTAGGTCACCTCGGTTTGAGTTCCAACTAATGTTGTATAATTAACTTATTAATTTGATAAGACCTGCAACATATTGTCCTACCTCTACTCAACTTACCGCTCGTAGATTTCATCTACCTCCTTCCCACGAGATCTGCCAGTGCTGTGGAGGGTTTTTTTTATCGGCGTTGCTGTTGGAGGTTGACGTGAGGCTTGCCATACATGCCGATGCACGGCATGATGCGGAGGAGCGGGTGCGGTGTGGGCGCAAGCTATGGAGATTGGCACGGACGTGATGTGGAAGAAGCCATCCCGTCAGTGACAGTTAGAGTGAATACTTTTCTATTGGGAAAGATTCTAACTCTCTCTTTATTCGAGACGAGATGTAGGAGATATCAGCAGCCACAGAAAAGAGGATGATTAGAAGACGGTTGAAGCAAGTAAAAAAAGGCTATCTCTCTAAATATGATAGTTTTATGAAAATGAGGAGTAATTTAGAGATGCTACACCTAATTTTCACCTTTCCTATCTACCCGTCACTTGTTTTTTTTTAGTTCAGGCAATGCATTGGTCGTTGATCTACTTGATTTTCTGTGCTTCAGCAGCCTCTCTCTCTGTATCGCATCTGTTTTGGATTTGGATCTGTTAGCTCTCGCCTGAAAATTTCAGACACCTATAATATAGTAGGTCCCATTTTTCAATACTTCGTCTCATTGTCATGCAACTATCATATTGTCAAAGAACTATCGTGTTGAAGGAGATGGATATTTTTTTCTTGCTCCAACAATCTCGGCTAAGCTTTTCTTTTATTTTTTAGCGATCAGTCTCAAATAAAGGGCCCGGCCCAACTGTCAGTCTGAGCCATCCTTTTCCCCCACGCGCTAGCGGGCGTCCGTGCCGCCAGCCGCCGCGGCGGCCACCGCCCGTGCGATCCGCCGTCAGTCGCCGCCCCAACGAGCCCCTCCTCGTCCTCTTCCCGCCGGCCCCGTTGAGGCCTTTACTCGTCAGCCAGCTCTAGCGAGCTCCACGCTGCCCACCCTCTTCCTGGTAGTTCACCCTGCTGGTTGCATATCGTGGGGGAAGACACGGCACCTTGGGCGGCGGACACGCCTTGGGGAAGGCGACCCCAACCAACGGCGGTCGTCGATTCTCTCGGCATCGCCCTCTACTCCATCGCCTCCTCCCAGCTCAACCCCTATCCGTGGCGGTGGCAACCGATAGATCCAGCCCAGCCCCTCCGACAGGTCTGCTCGTTCTCCTGTTGCTGCAGTCATGCGTCGTTGCCTATTCGGCCTACTGGTGTTGTGTCTTCGATAGGTGATGCCTCATGCATCCTCTATGTAATTATGTATTTGAAAAATCTAGATTGTTGGGTATTGTGTCATCTGATGCCGTGATTTAGCTACTTTGAGCTTGTCAAAATTTGTGCTTTTGCAATCAAATGGGAAAAATCCAATTGCAGTTGCTATCTCACAAATTAACAAACTGCTCATGTTGGCATGCCAAATTAACATACTGCTGAAACCTCCTTTGTTGTTATTATAAGCTGCTCATGCTTGACAAAAAATTGGTTTGCATGATTGGTTGACCAATCCGTTTGCTTACATGAGGACCTTCTGCACTGCATGGCAAAAATTTGTATGTGAGCATGTTTGCGTGATATGTCCACTAGCTGTTTCACACTGACAAAGTTTCAGTTTTGTACAATTTTTTTTTTAATAAAGTCTTGTGATGTCCTTTGGCTGTGGTTTCACAATGGTAAAAATTTGAGTCTTGTATATTTTTTTATTAAAGTCTTGTACAGTTTTGATAGTGCGATTTTTTATCTGTTCACTTGAGGTTTACTGGGAATACCATTCACACTATTTTCACATGATTATCCAGATGCAACGGTAGGCAGCATTGTATATATTTTAATCTCAATATGAACTTTTGTTGCAAATGGAGTTGTCATGGTGTCTGTATGGATGTAGAGAGAAACATATGAATTATTGTGATTTGCAAATGGAGTTGTCATGGTGTCTGTATGGAAATGTAGAGAGAAATACAAGAATGGATTATTGGGGACAGGATATTGGTGATCTGCAAAAACATCTCACCCAATAATCCAAAATGTTGTATTGGGCCATCCCCATACCACCTTATTTGGGGAGTTGTAGGGAGTTGCTGGAGATGCTCTAACCCTAACCACACCCTCCTTGCTCCCATCCCAGCCGCCACACGCTGGACGCTGCAGACAGCTACCGCTCGCCCTCTCCCTGTCTCCCGACTCTCTCCTGGCCACTGTTTCCCCTTCCCCTGTCCGCACGCGAGGGTGTGAGGTAAATCTGCGACCCTCTCCCAGTCTCCTGCAGTTCGACTCAGCCCTCTCCCATCTCCCGCTCGGCCTCTTCCCCTTCGCTTGTCGCTCGCGGCTCACCTCGTGCTCCCACAACGAACTCGGGTTGGGGAGGCACGGAGCCCTTCGCGTTAGGCAGCGCCCCTGCACTGGCTCCTCGTCTCAGGTGTTAAGTAAAGCTGAAGGTTGCGCTGCACATCCCCCTACACCTTCAACCGAGTCCTCACTCCTTAGTCCTCCAAAGGTTGGTGAGCCCCATGTCCCCAATCCCCGACCCATTGTTATGTCAACCTTGATGGTTTGATCTTAGCTTGTCTATTTGCTTAAACCTTAGAAGAATGTAGTTGCTCTTCTGGTTCAAGTAAATTTTATACTAGTCATGTGATGTAGTCTTGTGATGGTTTTAGATGAAAACCTGAAATATACAGTTATGGTCACATGATCATGACGACATGGTTGAATGTTGGATGGTTTGTTCTACCCTCCCAATAGGTTTTTAAGATAACAAATGTTAAATTTGGAATTTTGTGAAAGAACCCTTGTACGGAAGCTTGTGTTTCTGGTGTCTGGCTGCATATCAAGTGGTTTTGGGAATTGTGGTGATTCTGGCTGCTCTCTATCTAATGATTTGAGGTGTGTTGGTGATTTTTAGTTTGTTTGCTGTTCCTGAACTAAAATTTAAGTCGTGTACCTCTTTGTAACACTGATCTCAGCAGAGATGGACCAAATATAAATAGAGGATGCATTTGTTGGTTCAAACCAAGACCTGTTTCCCTGATAAAAAGAGTTTTCCTTAGATTAAAAATCTGCAATAAAATAAGACAACATGCATTGCTTTATATTCATTCACAATGTTATCGCCAGAAAGAATTGTTTGGTCATATATTACATTCACGTGCCTGAACCGTGACTAGGGGCTCATGTTGGGTTTCAACTTTAGCCTACCCCAACTTGCTTAGGACTAAAAGGCTTTGTTGCTGTTGTTGTGTTGTTGTATATATTACATTCAAGAATCAAGATTTGTTAGATATATTTTATACTTATTGTTTTTTACCCCTGCATACAGTGGTCCAGTTTCCACTATGGTTCCAAGCAGCAATATTTCCGTTCAGAAAACCTTGTATGAGGTTTTATCGGTGAGTGAAGGTGCTACATATGATGAGATTCGTGCAGCATACAAGTCTGCTGCTCTGAACACACACCCTGACAAAGCACAGACAACTCTTGAGTCATTGCCTTCCACTGAGCAACAAGAATTTTCTAGTGTGCAGAAAGCATGGGAAATCCTACGCCATCCTACATCTAGAGCAGACTATGATAAGCAGCTGCAATCATCCAGACAGAACATTGAGATCATTGCGTCTGAAATCGAAGTTGGGGATATGATCATCGAGAGCACTGCTGACACTCTAGAGCTGTTGTACCCATGCAGGTGTGGTGATTATTTTTCCATCACTTCGTGTGAACTTAGTGAGATGGGAATTTTCGTCAGTGGAGATGGAGAAGTAGAACTGCAGGCGTCTGATTCTGCATCAGCTTCTGTTGTTCTTGGCTGTGGCTCTTGTTCTCTGAAAACACGGTTGGTTATAAATGAAACTTCATGATAGTTCATTTCAGACTCTGGCTGTACGTTGTTCAGCATTCAGCAATGATCACTTTAAAGTTCAACAGCCACCACAGTTTCTCAAACAGTATGCGCCTTCTAGTCTGCTGGAAATAGTGCAGCTTAACCTTATTTGTTCTTATTTCTGGGAAATATTAGGTTTGTAACCTGATGGTGGTTGCATTGTGATAAATGACATTTTTGACCGTAGTAATCAGCTAACCACCACCATTGTCAAATCCAGCTGCTGGGAATTTAAAGACTTCTCGGTGGTGGTTATTTGGTAGATCTTTAGTTAATCAGCCTGTTCGCATGTTGGTTTTTGCCAGGGCTTATCAGCCAGTCAACAGTGTTTTTCTCTCACAGCAAATCAGCACAAGCCGGGCTTATCAGTCCAGAAACCAACCAGCGAACAGGCTCAATGTTGTTTATAGGCCGAATTAATGGTCTCATCTGTCAGCCATTCACCTAAACAATAGCTAAATGAATGCCTGATGTTTTTGTCTTTTTGAGAGTTGATAGTAGTTCCTTGATGAGAAACCAGTTGTAGTTGCGGCCGTTGCCCGTTGCTGTATTGAATAACTTGTTGTGACTGTATCTGTGCTGCTAAGCATGGACAACATACTACAATGCAGAATCAGAACGGCCGTGTATCTTTCTTACAATTATTAGTGGCAGAGGATAATGTTTCAGCATATGATATGTGTCAAATTGTGCCTGCCGTTACCGGCAAGTCATTTGTACAAGACAACGAGGTCGCATCTCGTTTGTTCTACTCCCAGTGTTTTTTTTGGGGGGGGGTCTTTGCTGATGTAATTACATATGGTTCTTTCAGCAACTGCTTGCCATTCACGGCAAAGAAGCTGTTCAGCATCCTCAGATAAAAAATCCCCGTCGTTTTCCTTCTGTGCGATCATTGGAGCATTCGATCTCGAGCAGTTCAATTCGGAACCAGATCCTCACGCACTTGATATCGCATCGACAAAAGATATTTGCGCATCCTGATCTTTCATTCTCCGTGCCCCTGAAAGTTACATCAAACCACCATCAGAAAACGTTGCGCTGCGTTTTGCTTTCCCCCTTGTCTCAGTCTCTCTCTTGCTCGAGAAGGGTGCACTTGTTCTGCACCTCGGTGCTCGATGACCTCACCGTCGATGACCTCTCAGTCTCAGTCTCTCTCTCTTGCTCGCCTCACACTCGGCAGAGGAGTGCGTTCGGGGCTACGGGTGAGCGGTTGGTTTAGCGTTTGCTTCAAAAGAAAGCGAAAACAACGGCCACGACCAGCGCATTTCGCCGCGAGGACGAGGACGAGGACGAGCGGGATATTATGATATATGTGCTTGCCGGCTTGTTGTTCTGGTTCTGATGCCACCACGACAACCGCCGGCGCACTTCGTGTTTCGTATGCCGGCGCGCGCGGCTCCGAAGTCTGAGGTGTCGCTGTCGCTCTCGTCACCGAACGCTGGCGCGCTCGGCAAGCCCGCAAATGTTGCGCATTCATGAGTAGGCTGCAGGGTTAGCGCTCGGTAGTCCTCGATTCGTCGTGTGGATCACAGGATCGACGAGTGCTGGCCGGTCTGAGTGTATAGATAGTCCTGTTAGAAATTTAGACATTTTTATTATCATTTTAATCTAGAAAAGTAATATGACCAAGTTCGTGACGGTATATATGTGCATGTGTATATCTCTAATGAACACTACAGCATACAGTAATAACATACAGATGAACACATTAGTTGCGAGTACAGTAATCACAGAGATTAGAGTGTACCCAGCGGAGGGTCCCATGCCGAGGGCTCCATTCGCACTAGTCGACATAGTGCGTTGCTTGAAGTCGTGGATCACAGTCGGTGCAGGACGATGTTCGCAGTGTAGTCCCATGAACGGATCACCAGGAAGAAGACGCATGTTCGCAGTGCAGTTACCAGAAAGAAGATGTACGAGGACGAGCAGTCGCGGGTCGCTCCCCAAAAACCTAATCGTCGCTCACCCTGTGCAGGGTTCTCAGGCGGACGAGGGTTCTGGAGGCACCTGCTCTCCCGCTACTCCGTGCGCACGGAACGGGGAAACCAGAAGGTTGCGGAGATGTAGTTCTCTCGGGAGTGGTTGCGGAAGGATACGCTCGCCGCCCGCCTGCCTGCCACGCCTTGGCCCGGCCGACGGCGGCGGCGCATGCGCGCGTATGGCATGCCTTTGTCCTTTTCTCAGCTTCTCAATTTAGATGAATAATTTCCAACCATATAAGCTGAGTCAACATTCAGTTAAAAACCCGTATGGTATTAAACCATGCAACGCTTAATGTTACACACTATAGAGTTTTATTTGATTCGTTAAATATTATATGGGCCAAGCCCATATTATATCTAACAATCCCCACTAAATTCTAGGGTTTGTAACGAAGTAGTCTCAGAATCACATTTTTTTATATACCAGTGTTTCGATGAAGACTGTTAAGTTGAACATCCATCTAGAACAATAGTTTTACTCAGTCACAACTGAACAATGGACTAAGCCTTGAATTGACAGTTTTGTGTGAGGTGAATGTCACTAAAGTCCTTAGCTGATACTGGACAACAAAAGACATCCCCTCTATTTGAAGCATATAAGTCATACTTCAGTGCCTTTCATGAGTAACCCAAATCTCATAGACTGTGACCAGCAGTCTGACTCATATAAATGTGTTTCTCAAAAGATATTCTGTAGGACATCTTTACTTTGACAAGCCACTTAGAACGCATTAAGGCAAAAGCCAACCTGCCTTACAGAAAGGAAAGATATGTATCAAAAATGAGTCTTGCTAAGGATCTTTCCTCATAATTTACTACTAGCTTATTTTACCGTCCTACTTCACGAGATCTCCGATCACATAGAACAGATTACCACTATAGTAAGTTTCAAGTGAGTCTCAAACCCATCTCTCTCGATGCACTTTCTATCACATTGCGTGATAGACCTTTAGTGAACTGATCTGTCAGATTGTTAGACGTGTGGACATAGTCCAACGCTATTACTTTGGAGTTTCTCAATTTTCTGACAGATTTTAATCGTCTCATGACGTGCCTTGTTGACTTCATATTATTCTTAGAACTGTTAACTTTCGTAATTACAGTCTGGTTATCACAGTTTATAGAAATAGCCGGTATGGGTTTTTCAACAACCGATAAATCCATAATGAGATCACGAAGCCACTCGGCCTCAGAGCCAGCGGTGTCTAATGCTGTGAGTTCTGCTTTCTATTGTAGACTTCGTTAAGATAGTCTGCTTGCAAGACTTCCAGAAAACAGCGCCACCTCTAAGCGAAAACACATATCCACTTGTGGCATAAAGCTCATCTGCATCAGAGATCTAGTTGGCATCACAATAGCCTTCCAACACCTTTGGATGTCCGGTATAACGAATACCGTAGCTCATGATGCCTTTCAGATAGCGCATCACTCTCTCAAGAGCACACCAGTGATCATCTCTCGGGTTTGACACAAATCGGCTCAGTTTGCACACAGCAAATGAGATGTCAGGCCTTATTGCACTAGCAAGATACATGAGCTGAGCCAATGATCTAGGAATATCTCAACTGAATCCCTTTACTATTCTTTGATTTTTCCTCAATATCACACTAGGGTCATAAGGTGTAGGAGCAGGTGCACAGTCACTGAACCCAAAGTGACTTAGTACCTTTTTCATATAGTGGGTTTGTAACAGAGTTACCCCACCATCACCTTCTCTTAGAAGCTTGATATTAAGAATAACATCAGCCTCTTCCAAATCTTTCATCTCAAAATTTTATAGATAGAAATTCCTTCATCTCCTCGATCACTTTGATGCTAGATCCAAAGATCAATATGTCATCAATATATAAGCACAAAATGACTCATTCACCCCTACCATACCGATAGTACACACATTTGTCAGCTTCATTGACAACAAAGCTAGCAGATGTTAAAGTTTTGTCGAACTTCTTATGTCATTGCTTAGGAGCTTGTTTTAGGTCGTATAATGACTTTAATAGTTTACACACCTTGTCTTGTTGACCATTTGCTACAAATCCATCCGGCTGATCCATATAGATCTCCTTCTCCAACTCTCTGTTTAGGAAAGCTGTCTTAACGTCCATTTGATGAACGATAAGACCATAAGAGGCTGCCAAAGAAAGCAAAACTTGAATTGTGGTCAATCGGGCAACCGGTAAATAAGTATCAAAGAAATCATCACCTTCCTTTTGAGTATAACCCTTAGCCACAAGCCTTGTCTTGTACCTCTCAATAGTACCATCAGGCCTAAGCTTTTTCTTGAACACCCATTTACAACATATAGTCTTGCACCCATAGGGACGATCAACTATTTCCTAAGTTCCATTAGATATAATAGAATCCATCTCACTCCGTACAGCTTCCTTCCAAAAGTCAGCATTATGAAGAGAAATATGCCTCTTCAATGGTCATTGGTGTGTCATCCACTAAGGTACACAATATAGTCATCACCAAAAGACTTTACAGCCCTCTGTCTCTTACTTTTCCTGGTGACTATAATATTATCCTCCTCAGGATTTTGCATATACGGGTTCCTCAATTTATTTTATCAGAATAAAATTTTCATGCTCATGGGGAATTATAAATTTATGACCAGTTGTGCTAGGTGCATTTTTCATGGGAAACTCATTCTCAAAAAATGTAGCAGTCTCTAGATTTCATGATTGTATCAACAGCCATCTCAGGAACACTAGAGTTTATAATTAAAAATCTATAACCCACGCTGTGAATAGCATAACCAAGAAAGACACTATCAACAGTCTTTGGTTCAAGCTTTCACTTTTTGTTTATTGGTATATTCACCTTTGTCTAAACAACCCTAAGTTCGCAGGTAAGAGAGATTTAATCTCTTCTTCTCCTATTCCTCGAATGATGTGATTTCTTTGTTCTTTGTGGGCACTCTATTTAGGACATGACATACTGTCAATATAGCCTCACCCCTATCATTCCTTAGATAGTCCCGTAGTCTTCAACATGGCATTAACCAAATCAGTTAGACTGCGGTTCTTTCTCTCTGCAATCCTATTGGACTGTGGTGAGTATGGTGGCGTCTTCTTATGAATAATTCCATGCACCGCGTAAAACTCAGAAAATTCATTTGAGAAATATTCTCCCCCGTGATCGAACCGCAAACGCTTGATTTTCTTCTCAAGTTGATTTTCTACCTCAGCTTTATAGACTTTAAAATAATGCACCGCTTCATCTTTTGTTTTTAACAAATACACGTAGCAGAATCTAGTGCTAATCGTCTATAAATATCATGAAGTTTCGTCTATCCGCCTTTAGTCAATTCGCCATTCATTTCGCATAAATCAGAATGAACGAGTTCTAATGGTGCCAAGTTCCTCGCCTCAGCAACCTTGTGAGGCTTGCGCGGTTGCTTCGATTGCACACACACCTAGTACTTAGAATCTTTGACTAAGTTAAATTTCGGGATTAAATTCAGATTTGCAAGCCGCGTGAGATAGCCAAAATTAATGTGACAAAGTCGTGAATGCCATATATTCGACTCATCCGAAACATTAACATTGTTCACCACTTTATTACACACATCATCAAGCAAAGATAAGCGAAACAAGCCTCTGCAATCATAACCTTTTCCAACAAATGTTCCATGTCTCGACACAACATATTTATTGGACTCAAGTACAATTTTAAAGCCATCGCTGACACATCTGAGAAGCGCTAACAAGATTTTTCTTGATGGAGGAGACATGCTGCACGTTCTTTAATAGCACCGTTTTTCTCGAAGTAAACTTCAGAACGACAGTACCAGCACCAAGAACATACGCATGCGAACTATTTTCCCATCAGCAAGGCTCCACTCTTGCTGGCTTGATAGGAAATAAACAAAGAAACTATTAGCACACACACGTGAATATTAGCACCACTGTTCATCCACCACTCAGGTGAAAGACAAACTAAAAGAATAAAAGGTAAAGAATTACCATACCCAGATGTTCCTCCTCCAGTCTCGTTAATGACCACGTTTGCTGATTTCTTTTTTTGCTTATATTTGCGGTCTGGGCACGCACTTGCCCAATGCTCATCACTCCCGCAAACAAAGCATCCTTCAGCTTTCTTATTGTTTTTCTTCTTAAACTGTGCAGTCTGCTTAGGCTTTGTATTGTTGTTCTCTTGCATGTTCTTCTTCTTTTTATTACGAGATGCAAATAAGTTTTTCTTCCGCATCATATTGGTGGCGGAAGACTCAACTCCTTTTCCACGGTTGTCTTTTGCTCTTGCCCTCTCCTCAACATCAAGAGATCCAACAAGCTCAGCCACGCTAAACTCTTGTCTCTTTTGTTTTAGAGAAGTAGCAAAATCCTCCTAAGAAGGTGGTAGCTTAGCGATTATACTGTCGGCCACAAACTTGTCGGGTAACAGATATGGAAATGTTCTAGTTCCTTCGCTAGCGCCTGTATCTCATGAGCCTGTTCGACCATAGAACTGGTTTTCAGCTATTTTATAGTCATACAGCTATTCCATAAGGTACAACTCACTGTCAGCATCAGAAACCCCAAACTTTGCCTCAAGAGCATCCCATATAACTCTTTGCCTGATGTGCAAGATATATAGTTTTTCTCATACTTGGGATGAGGTGCACTAATCACGACACCTCGAAACAGGTTATCGGCAGCCAAGAACTTTCGCTCCTCCTAAGGAGTAAACTGTTCAGGCTTCCCCTGTGTGACGTGATAGCAGTTCATCGCAGTCAACCACAATACCATCTTGCCACGCCATATCATGAAATTCTTGCCATCAAAACTATTTGGCTTCAAAGCAGCAGCAAAACCACTGATAAAAAATTGCCTATTATTAGATTTTTGAATTGTTAGAAATTTAGGCATTTTCATTATCAGTTTAATCCAGAAAAGTAACATCAGCAAGTTCAGTGACGATATATATGTGCATGTGTATATCTCTAATGAACACTACAGCATGCAGTGATAACATACAGATGAACACTGTAGCAGCTGAGTACAGTAATCACAGAGATTAGAGTGTATCCAGCGGAGAGTCCCATACCGAGGGCATCGGAGGCTCCATTCGCTACTAGTCGACATAGTGCGTTGCTTAAAGTCGTGGACCACAGTCGGTGCAGGACGATGTTCGTAGTGCAGTCCCATGAATGGATCACCAGGAAGAAGACGCATGTTCGTAGTGCAGTCACAAGAAAGAAGATGTACGAGGACGAGTAGTCGCGGATCGCTCTCCAAAAACCTAATCACCGCTCACCCCGTGCAGGGTTCTTAGGCGGATGAGGGTTCCGGAGGCACCTGCTCTCCCGCTACTCCGTGCGCGTAGAGATACGGGACAGGGAAACTAGAAGGTTGTGGAGATGTAGTTCTCTCGGGAGTGGTTACGGAAGGACTTTATCTAGACTGACGGAGGACTCGATATATGGATAGGGAGAAGAGAGGCAGCGGAGAATCCCAGGAGATGGAAGCGGAAGAGACGGTAACTGTCGTGATCAGTTCGCCTCCACCATCAAGGGGAGTAACTCCCGCTATTATGTGGATTAAGTGGCAAAAGACTGGCCACGCCCGCCCGCTCGCTTGCCTACCACGCCCACAGCCTTGGCCTGGCCCGGGCGCCGGCGGCGACAGCGGCGCGCGCGCGTGGCACGCCTTTGTCCTTTTCTCAGCTTCTCAATTTAGATGAATAATTTCAACCATATAAGCTGAGTTAAAACCCCGTATGGTATAAAACCATGCAACGCTTAATGTTACACACCATAGAATTTTATTTGATTCATTAAATATTATTTAGGGCCAAGCCCATATTATATCCTATAGTCCCTACGGGAGTTTATCTGAGCCACGACGTTTCACCGATAAAAGCTATAGCAGTTTGGTGCCTCGACCCTGGGACCGAATCGTGTTAATTTAGAGAACAATGCTAGTGTTGTGTACTTTTTGAGAGAAAAAAGAACGCACTCCTAGTTTCACAAGGAATCTAAAATTTGGGTTATGTTTATATAAACAATATCAATATTTATGAATCGGATCCCATAATATGAAACGGAAATGCTCGGAACATGGGCACAGGGCTTCCTACTGTCCGAACGCCGCTTCCTAGACGTAGAAATGACCACGCTGTCCGCTCGCTCCTGCCTTCGCCACATAGCCCTGCCACCATCCGCTCGCTCCATCCTCCGCGCCGTGCAGCTCCCCCATCCCGCGTCGCGTCCCCCGCCATGCCGCGCTCCATCTCCCATGCGGGCCCCACTCCGCCTCATGGCCTTCTCCACCGGAGCGGCACGCTCTGTGCCACCAGCGAGCAGTACACTGGTGAACTCCATACACCAACGAGCCTCCATTCCCAAGCAACAAGGAGATGTTGCGCTGAAAGCGTATGTTGCAAACATATATTTTAGGTGTTTTAGATATTTTAGAGGTATGTTGCAATTGTTTCGTATTGGTGTTGAAAGTAGATCGGGATGTTGCACATGTTGCAATGGTTATACGTGTATGTTTCAGTGTATGTTCCAAATGTTTCATATATGTTGCAGGTGTTTTCATCTAGATGTTGCAAAAGTAAATCTGGATATTGCATATGTATGCATGTTGCAAGCGTATGTTTCAAGTGTTTTAGGTGTTTCATACGCATATTGCAAGTGTTTCATCTAGATGTTGCATATGTTTGCAATAGTTTTCACGTGTTTTTACAAGTGTTTGGGACGCATGTTTCAAGTGTTTCATCTGCCTTCTTTTGTATGTTGCAATTGGATGTTTTAAAAGTAGATTGTGATGTTCCACATGTTGCAAGGGCTATACATGTATGTTTCATGTGTATGTTCTAGATGTTTCATCTATCAGACGTATGTTGTAAGTATTTTTATCTCGATGTTGTAAAAGTAGATCTAGATGTTGCATATACATGCATATTGCAAGCCTATATTTCAAGTGTTTCATACGTCTATTACAAGTGTTTCATCTAGATGTTGCATATGTTTGCAATGGTTATCATGTATTTTTACAAGTGTTTCGGACGCATATTTAAGTGTTTCATTTGTCTTCTTTTATATGTTGCAACTGTTATATGTGGATGTTTCAAAAGTAGATCAGTGGTGTTACATGTGGGAAGCGGCTAGCGGCGTGGCCCACTACACAGGGGCGCTCGCTCATAGGCCCGACGTGCTGGGGTGCTCGCTCGCTCGCTGAACGGGTACCGTCTGATGCTAGCGCCCGGGGATCGGATGTTCGGACACTGGCAAGTCCAAATATAAAAATATATTTTATGGTAAATTTAATATACTTATTTTGTATCATGAAAATATTAATGTTTAGCTTTTTATATAAGATTTGTTAAACTTAAAGATGGTTTAGATTAGGATAAAATCAGAATGCATTTTTTTTGAAAGCGGTGCAAGAGTACTATTTGTATACTATTTAAGGCTTGTTTGAACCCCTTTAGATCGTAGGAATTTTGATAAAATAATCTCTAGATGGTCCAAACACTCGATATATGTATTATTATACTATTAATAGTTCATCTTAAACAGTTTACTGGAATCCTATAGTCCATCTTAAACCTGTTAATAGCATATTATGGCCCTGTTCGGCTTATCCCATATTCGGCTTGTTCAGCTTCTTTTTTCAGCCAGAACAGTGCTTTTCTCTCACAATAATTCAGTCGCAACAGTGTTTTTCAGCCAGTTTCAGCCAAGTTTCAGACCAGTGAATGGGGCCTATAAGTGCTCAATAGAGACCAAATCATGTAATGCAACGCCTATAGTCTAGGGATACAAACAACCTAAATTATTATAATCCATAATCCAAATTATTATGATCACATTCACAATCCAGATTCCAATAATCCAAGATGATCTACAAGGACCTTTAAAAAAGTTAGGTTTCTCATGTTGGACTTTTCCACACCAAACCGTTGGGGATTTGTTCGAATTCGTTTGAAATACATGATATATTCATATGTGAGTTTGTTGAAGTCAGGAAAGTGATTACTACATGGCAATGAACTATTTCGGCTTATATTGCTACTGCTATGATCATTCGCAAAGAGTACTTCCTATGGATCGATATATAGCGCGTAGCACAAGACCCTGTTCTTTTTTCTAAAAAAAAAAATCTTTAACCCTTAATATCTAAGTTCGTTTATAGATCGACAACAAAAATCGGCATTATTAGGTTTACTGTGAGAGCTATTTTTATGACATGCAGTCCTTTTATTTCAGATAGTATGTTTAGTATTGCTAGCAAGGATAAAATAATTCGACCTACATTTGTGAAAAAGAGGAAGTATGTAGCAACACTGAGCAGAAAAATTCAGCAGTAGAGTACACAATTGCAATCTGACGCCGCAATTTCTCGCCTGATGTCCAACTCAAACACTACGAGTAGTACTGTATTTGTTACTTAGCCTTCAACCCAAAGGATTACGAATTCCACAAACGCCAACAAAGCTCTCTTTGCAAGCTTCAGCTCTCCTTTTTAAGTTACGGGGCAATTGTCATGCACGTCCACATCCCTCCTCTGAAAACCCATTCTCCGATCTCCACACACATGGGCGACCCAGCTCCACCATTTATATCCACCACTCCTCCTCATCGATCGGATCACGAGCGCGCCCCTCGATCGGATGAACGCCGGAGAAAAAAAACAGCTCGATCCGTAGCTGCACACATCGGTGATCAGTTCCATGTGTGATTGATTGATCAGGGAGCAGTATAATGCCTTGCTTGACGCAAGAGTTCCACCCCAAGCTGCCCGCGGCCAACCGCTACTGCAAGTCCTTGTCGTCGCTCATCCGGGAGACCTACGCGCACTGCCATGTCCCCTGCGTCAGGATCCCCGCCGGCGCCGGGTGGAGCTCCGGCGAGGACAGCGACGACGACAGCGTCCTCGACGAAGCGCAAGACACCAAGCAGGTAAGGATCGATTGATATATATGTTCTTGATCGGTTCAAGGAAGGAATTAACTAAGCACGCACGTAAACGTGGCACCTGCATCATCATGAGTTCATCACGTTCTTGTGCAGGTGATCCTCAACGAGATGAGGAACCGGCAGATGAAGAAGCGGTCCAGGTGCAGCGTGGACTCGCCGACGCTGCCTCTGTCGTCGAGCTCTGCTTTCGCCTGGTCGTACACTCCGCTCGATCCAAGAACCGTCCTCGACAAGGTGTCAAGTCCCAAGACGTGCGTCGTGGTGGAGGGGGCAGCGGCCGAGGAGAAGGAGGCAGCCGACGATGAGGGCGACTGCGACGCGGACGACGAGAGCGAGGCGTTCTTCTCCGTGAAGAGCTTCTTCACGCGCAGCACGAGCCGGGCGGCGACCGTGGCGTCGTCGGCGTGCATGATGATGATAGACCCGCCCCCGCCGACGTTGATGCGGTCGCCTGAGGCCTGGGAGCGCTTCCGGGACTTCGAGGGGTGGCCGTTCGGGCTGTGCCGCCGGCCGGCCGTCCTCCCGCTGCCGCCGCTGCCCAGCACGCCAGCCGACTCGTGGAAGTGGCGCAAGAGCGTCAGTAGCCTCGCCGCGAGCCCAGCTCCTGCTTACAGACACAAAATCACTCCTTCTAGCAGTAAATAACCGCGCGCGCCGCCGTTAGCTAACAAAGAAGAAGCTCGAACCGTCCGTGTTAGCAGCAGCGACGCTGCTGAGACGTGACGTCGACGTTTGCAACATTTCGGCTAGTAGTAACCTGCGTGCTTGATGCTTGTTCGTCCGGACGGCCTCGTCTAGAATGCGAGAGTTTCATAAGAATTCTATAGGACACGAAACATCTGCTCCGACGAAATGCGAAGCTTTCCACAAAATTCCTATGAAGATGTTGCATGCTTGTTCGAGGCCTTGATCTTTTGGAAATTGGAAGGGATTTTCAGGTGTACGTGTTCTTGTTCTGGATAATATATAAACTCTGGTGTGCTTTTCAGTTCTTGTGAGTCGGACGCTCTAGTTTTTTTGGCCTCTCTACTCAGAGTCAGAGAGCCCTCACTCGATCTTCATCGAAAGTTTCAATGGATCACAGATGATATTTCTTGTTCCAATTCACAGTTTTACTCCACGTTTTCCTTCCTAGGAAAGTTCATAAAGTTCTTTGTTCCATTTGGATGAGATGATTAGATGAAGACAACTTGAACGGCTGCACCGGCGCTCCGACATGTAAAAGCAGATGGAACAAAGTGCAGATGAGGAGCGCACGGTTGGGTAGCTTTACTCGACGACTTGCCAACTGAAATGACCAAAAGGAAAAGCGGTGGCAGCTGCAGCGTTGCCTGAGGGGGGCCGAGCACTCCGCACATACTCCGTACTGTTGTCTGCAGTCCGCTGCAATGCAGCATTTGATGGGGACAAGGCCTAAGTCAATTCTGTGCAAATCGAGAGGTCAGGAAACCAAATAAGTGCTGATTTTAAATGCACAACAAATAAGTGTGTTCATCTAAAATGATTAAACAAAAGCCTACTTAGCCTCCTCAGGGCCTGCTTGGAAGCCCGATTTTAGATATAAAAGAATAGTGTCAAATATGTGCCCAAAAGATTTCCAGGCCAGATCCAAAAAGTAACGGGCCTTATACATATGAAAAACTAAATCACCTCTTTGGCCCACACTAAAAATGAGTCAAGCTCTTCTTCCTCCCTCGCTTTCTTGTGTTGTTCTCCCGTTAGGCTTGCCATGTTGCCTTGCTCAGTCTCCTCTTTACTCCCCATCTTCTTGCCAAATCTATATGTCACGCCCGGCCTCAAATCGCGTCACTGATGCCATCATGACCTGGAGCCGTGCCGGCACCTTCCATCTGCTGTATGCCTAGATCCGATTCAAGACTGTGAACGGCGATGAATCTGTGACGGTAGGCGTGGCTTGGCCACAACTCGGTATAGCGTGCGGAGAGATTTCTTCACGAGAGGGCGAGTCCTATATATCAGCATCATGGCAAGGCATTTGTTCCATCCTCGACTGGAGGACATCACCTTTGCATCGATGCTTTAGGGCCACAGCCCACACCCCACACCCCACAAACATCATGTCGGTGTAGTAGGGACAAAATGCATCGAACAAGCAAGCTTGCATAGCCGGCTCGCGAGCCCGAGTGGCCATGATTCCTTTATTTCTTCATACAGTTTGTGAGCTCAAAATTTTGAGCATCGATTGCTACCTTGTGCACTTGCTCTCTCTTGCTGATAGGCTTTCGTGGTCTCTTTACTAAAAACATGGGTGGTAATTTCAGTTGCTGGAATGTCATTTATAAAAATACAACTATTTCCAGATGTGTAACAATTATATGCATTCCAATGGTTTTCTTATGCACACCAAATTACAAGCGTAATGGATTTACATACAGGTGCACAAAAATTGAAACCTTAATCTTTTTTTTAAAAAAAATCGGGGATTTTTTCGGACTCGGTGAGAAGTCAACTACCTTAATGCGAATGCTCGGGGATGCATGCTATCCCCCTGCAGTCTAAGTTTTTTTTTTCTATTGGACATTCACCTACTAAAGTAATGGAAATTGTCTAAATAGCTCTTGATGTGATTTTGAAAACGGTTTCGATGACATAGCATATTACGTAGATTGTGGCATGGCTATGAGTCTATAAACAATATGGAAAAGTATAGATATAACTCCCTAATATTAGCTACATAATTAACCCCCTCAATTACAAACCCAATATTATATGGTATCTCTTAAAATATCTAATATCTTTTAGATGACCCTCCTGTCACCATATCTCACCACGTACCGATACTTGCAATTTGTATGTAGACCTCATCTATAAATGGGTACAATTCTTTTTTATTTTTACCCCCCTCTCTTCCTCATTGTTTCCCTTAACCTTCCTCTTCATTCTCTCTTCCTAGCTTGCCCAACCTCCTTAGCACTCCTCGACCTCAATGGTATCGAGCTCATGTATTACTCCTCACCCACTCCATCCCCTCTTGCATCCTTTCTTTCTCATAGTTCCTCCTCTTATGGCAACCTCATAAGCACGTTCACCTTTCCTCTTGGCCCACACCCAACTTAACAAGCCACTAGTGTGGATTGGCTCATGTACAAGGATGTGTAATCAAGCCAATACGGTAGGTCACGGTTGTAAAACAACTTTTTGAACATTATTAGATAATTTAAGGGCTACAATAATTGGTTCGTTGTCTACCTATGTATGTATATATAATTTCTTTTTGGTAAGGTTGCCATGTTGTCAAATGCAAAAGCAAACCGTTTTTATACTTAAAGTATATATAGTGGCAAATTTAGAAGAAGATAAAGGGACCAGTCACAATCATGTGAAGTTTTTTTAAAGTCTAGATGATGGTTGTTCTCAGTGGTGGACCCCGCATAAAAGTTAGGGGGCTCCTGCCATCGTCTTCAACCTTAAGCCCCTCCTAACCTTCTCTCATGGCTAAAATTTCAAGAGGGGATGAGGGGGGCTCCATGGGCGCGCCCACGGTAGGGGGGGGGGGGCTCAAGCCCCCCAGCCTCAGTGGCAGATCCGCCCCTGGTTGTTCTCTAGTGTGGCAAATCATAAAATCTCCCCACAAAAATAATCTCTCTGTGTTTAACCCTTGCCTTCTCTCAAAAGTCGAGTTCAGAAACTTAGCTTCTCCAAGTCACAACATAACTTAGCTACCCATATCTACCATTCAACACGGATCTAAGGGCTGAGAATAGCTGCAGGTAATCCAAGCTCAGGGCTTAGTTTTTCACTAGTCACACAGGAGCATTCTTGGCAAATGTCCACGTAGACAAATGAATTTTCTCGTAGCGCACTACTTCGTACTCCCACGGTGTGTTGCGGGACCTTAGGCCATCCTACACTTTGCCCTAGCCATCTTGTGACGTGCCTCGTCACCCTCTTGCACTTTGCTTCCCTTCTAAGGATAGGGAGGGGTTGAAGCTCACACGCCCCTAAAGGAAAGGAGGTTTGTGGCAAGTAACTCGAGGGCCATGGAGGTGTTCTCTTGCATTGCGTTGTGACGCTGTAGGGGACCGTGACGCCTAAGAGGGGGGGGGTGAATTAGGCAACTTAAAATTCTAGCTCTAAACTATGGCCTCTTTTTCTAAACCTAGCAAAACATATGCAAAAGATAAACTATCTAAATGTGCAACTACGGTTTTGCTAGTGTGTTGCTATCTCTACCACAAAAGGAGTAATACAATCAATGTAAATGCAGAAGCTAAAGAGCAAGGTAGAGATATGCAAACTCCCATCGATGACTTCGGTATTTTTACCGAGGTATCGAGAAGCGCACAAGCTTCCCCCTAGTCCTCATTGGAGCCCCTCGCAAGGAATCCCTCGCAAGGGCCAAGCTCTCGGTCTGGTAACTCCGTGGATAGCCTCGAGCCTTCCCCACGCGCAAGTGGGTCTCCGACGTGCCTTCCGGCAAGCCTCTCCCGGATGCTCCCCGCCGTCTTCACTATCAAGCTTCCAGCCAAAATGCCGCAGGCCTTGTTCCCTTCGATACACGGTGGCAGCCACACCACAAATGCGGTTGGTGTGATCTCGCAAGACTTCAAGCCCCTCCGATGTACAACAATGGTGCGCGCAAGCACCGAGTGGTAAGAGGTATGCAAACCTCACTAAATACTAGGCCTAAACCTAGAGCAAGCGCATGAGCGGTGGTCTAATCAACCTAAGCACTTCGCAAAGCACCTACGCTAATCACCTCATGAATCACTAAGCTCTATATAAATGGAGATCACTAAAATGGTGTATCAACACCTTTGGTATGTTTCCTCAGCTCCACATAGCTCAAATGGTCTGTTGGGGGTCTATTTATAAGCCCCACTAAGAAAGTAGCCGTTGGGAATGAAATTCCGCTTTTCTGCTACTAACCGAACTCTGACCAGCGTCCGGTCAGCACTGACCGGACGCGTCCGGCCACAAAAACGGAAAACGGCTCTCTAGAACCTTACTGATGTTGACCGGACTCTAGCACTCAGTGTCCTGTACAGCGTCCGGTGCAGCGTCCTGTGCATCGGAGCGTCCGGTGCAGTGTCCGGTCGCTGCTGTTGACTCTGCTGTTGCCGAGCCTCTTGATCGGAGCGTTCGGTGCAATGTCCTGTGCAGCGTCCGGTGCAGCGTCCTGTGCATTGGAACGTCCTGTGCAGCGTCCTATGCAGCGTCCTGTCACCTCTGTGAGCTCGTTTCTTCGCGATCTTGTGTCCGGCTTGGTTCCTATCATCGTGCTTGGACTTTGCTTGATATCTTGAGTTTTCTCTTGTGCTTCTAAGGTCTTGCTTATGGTGTTGATCATCACGTCGCCATTGTCCAAGTCCCATCTTGCATCCTATTGAACTATAAAATAATCACTTGTAAATTCATTAGTCCAATTTGGTTGTGTTGGTCATCAAACACCAAAATCCAAAGTGAATGGGCCTAGGGTCCATTTTCCTTACAATCTCTCCCTTTTTGGTGATTGATGACAACACGACCAAAGCAAGCAAATAATAGAATTTTGAAATTTAAAAAACTACTTACTTGCTAGGATGCAATGCAAGGGGCAAGATTATATGATGCTAAACGATACTACTTGTAAGATTATATAAAAACTTATCTTGCCCTTGCAAAAGTCCTCATGTGGTATTATGGATTTAAGCCTTCTTCCTACAAATTCTCCCCATTACATAGGTTAATCCATAATCCACTGTCCTCTCTTTCTTGGACCATTTATACAAATTAATGCTTGCTTTTGGTCCTCTAAAATTTCCCTCTTTGAAATCAAACACCGAAAAGGAAGACACTAGTAGCACAAGGAAGGGTCAAACTTTGTGATCCTTTGTATATAGAGTGGAATATGTCACAAGATTTGACTCTCACATTATATAGATTAAGCTCCCCCTAAATATATGCATACATATGATAGAAGGCAAAGCATATGCATAATTGGCAAAGTATTGCACAAGGAAATTTAATCTATATAATGCACAGAGAAAGCATATAAATATTAAAATAAAATCAACGTGATGATATTGGTTTAGAAATACCACATGTAGAAATCAATTTGATTTCTACAACTTGCAATCGGTGGTGGATATTTGAAGTATGATGCTTAACTCCAGGGACTCCATTTTTCTTGCAATGAGACTACTACACATATGATAAGCTTGAAAAGGTGTTAGTCTCAAAGCATCCAACTTGTAGATTAATCTCCCCCTAAATTTGTGCACACAAGTATGGATTACTTGTAGGAAACATGCACATTGATTTTAGAATAAAAATACCATTTGAAAAAATGTCATCACATGAATGTGAGGGTCATTTTCGAAGGCGATATTTGGGAGAAATTATCTACAATTTAGACTTTGGCACATATTAGATGAACAATTGAAGGAAAAGCTATATGCCATGCTCCAAAACAATTTAAAACCATGTAGGATTGCTCTAAGAAATAAGAATGAAACCGAGCAAGCCTACCATATGAAATACCTAGTGTATACATAACAAAAGATATAAGCATGCAAATGCAAACCTAGGCATGAAAAGTAACTAGATGCTTAAAGATACCAATTTATAAGAAATACCGCTTGAAGGAAGTATCAATTGAAAGTAATAATATTTAGTTACCTAACATAGAAAGGGGAATTTAGGTCCATAGTATTCACTAACCCACTTGGCAATTATTTTGTCCATCATGATGCACCCCATGAAATGCACCCATACTTTGCCAAGTCTTCAAATTCCTCGAAGTCCTTTGGACTTCTCACTTCTCTTTCGGGATCCAAACCTTCTTGGTGCTCCTCATGTTAGAAATGATCTCCTTTGGCACCCAAAAGCGTTTGACCCCATTGTTGGCTTGCTTGTTCACCTTGATGGCCACCACTTTGTTATTTTTCTTCTTCTTCAAGAGATAAGGTGTGGAGGCCTTCTTGTCCACCTTGTTGGTGTAGGTGTTGGAGAGCTTGCTTGTTTGCTTCTTCTCTTTCTTCTTTGCTCCTCCCCCATTCTTCACCTTGCACTCATAGGACTTGTGACATTCCTTGTGGCACACGTAACAAACCACGGTTTGTCCTTCATCAAGCTTCTCCACTCCCTTGACGGTGTTATCTTGACGAAGTTGGGTTTGCTTCGCCTTGCCTTTCCCTTGAGTCAAGTCCTTGGTGAGGCGAGCTACTTCTTGCTTGAGTTGCTTATTCTCCTTTGCAACCTCTTATGTGCATGTATCTACAACAACTTTCTCAACACAAACTTGGTTGCCCAAAGGTGAGTCTAAACATAAATCATTACAAGAAGTAGAGGCATCCTTTTTAGACATGTTAAAGATAGAACTTTTCTTTTTAGATGCCTTGATGGGGGTTGTACTAACGGCTTCAAGATTAACAACTTTATTAGTTAGCTCATCACAATGTTTGCACATGGTTTCCATTTTTGCAAGCAAACTTTTATAAGCATCTTGTGAGCTAGCTAACTTTTCTTTTAATTTTTTATTTTTCTTTACAAGTTGCTCATCATTGATTGTGCATTCATTTGTTGTTGCACTAGCCTTAAGTTACTCAATTTTAGTAGATAGTTCAATATTGAGATTAGCAAAGTTCTCATATTGTTCAAGCAAAGTTTTGTATGCTTCTTGTGAACTATCTAGCTTTTCTTTTAAACTTTTGAGCTTTTTTTGTTGACTAGTGCAAACTTTAGCATAATTAAGATTTTGTTGCACAATTTCATCATAAGAAGGCATATCATCATCACTATCACTCTCACTAGAGGATGAGCTTTCGTTACGTCGTGCCATAAGGCACACACGAGAAGAGCTTGATGATGAGTGCTTGCAGCCTCGCCTCTTGTGATGGTGTTCTTCTTCACTTGAAGAATCATCCCATGATCTTATTGATGTGAGGGCTTGGTTCTTGCATGCCTTCTTCTTTGTCTTAGGTGTGGGCTTGTTTGGATAAACTTCCATAAAGTGCCTCAACTCGCCACATCCATAGCATCCTCTCTTTCTTTGCTCATTTCTTTGATTGGTGAAAATGAGATCTTGAATTTGGATGGGCATACCCTTGACATTGAGCCTTTGAATCATCTTCTCCACCTTATTGATTAATTTAATTGATTCTTCATCAAGGTCGGAGGTGGAGGAGAAAGATTGATCATCATCACTTGAATCTTCATCATCATCATCGTCGTCCTCATCTTCTTCTTTATCTTCACTTGAGGAGCTTGAGCTTGAGCTTGTCTCAACTTGCTTCCCTTTCATCTTCTTTTTCTCGCTATATGCGAGAGCTTTGCCTTTGCTTGATGAAGAAGCTTCTTCTTTACCTATCTTACGTGACATTTCAAATGCCACTAACTTGCCAATAACTATGCCCGGGGTCATAGTGCTCAAGTCCTCCATGTTATGAAGGATGGTGATGATGCTTGCATATTTCTTTTGTGGTAGCACGAAGATGATCTTTCTCACGATGTCCGCATCATCTAGCTTTATTAATCCTATTGAATGGAGCTCATTGATAATAAGATTCAAACGAGAATACATACCACGAATAAGTTCATCATCATTCATTGTAAAGGAATCATAATTTTGTTTAGCTAGACAATGTTTTTGCTCACAGACATTACTTGTGCCGTCATAGAGCTCTTGGAGTTTTAACCAAATTTCATGTGCCATATTTAAAGTAAATACTTGGTTAAACACATCCATGCAAAATGATTCAAACAAGCAATTCTTGATGGGTTTTATCCTATCACGAGTGACTCTCCATACACCCAAATCAACCGCCTCAAGGTGGCAAGCCATTCTAGCCTTATAATAAGGAAAGTTAGTGCCATCAAAGTGCGGAGGCCTAGAGATATTCATCCTAACCACTCTAAATAGCGTCGGCTCAACGACGGTTAAGCTAAAGGTCCAAATTGAGCCAACTGGCTCTGATACCAATTGTAGGGGACCGTGACACCTAAGAGGGGGGAGGGGTGAATTAGGCAACTTAAAATTCTAGCTCTAAACTATGGCCTCTTTTTCTAAACCTAGCAAAACATATGCAAAAGATAAACTATCTAAATGTGCAACTACGGTTTTGCTAGTGTGTTGCTATCTCTACCACAAAAGGAGTAATACAATCAATGTAAATGCGGAAGCTAAAGAGCAAGGTAGAGATATGCAAACTCCCATCGATGACTCTGGTATTTTTACCGAGGTATCGAGAAGCACGCAAGCTTTCCTCTAGTCCTCGTTGGAGCCCCTCGCAAGGAATCCCTCATAAGGGCCAAGCTCCTGATCGGGTGACTCCATGGATAGCCTCGGGCCTTCCCCATGCGCAAGTGGGTCTACGACGTGCGTTCCCACAAGCCTCTCCCGGATGCTCCCCATCGTCTTTACTATTAAGCTTCCGACCAAAACACCGCGGGCCTTGTTCCCTCTGGTACACGGTGGTGGCCACACCACAAATGCGGTTGGTGTGATCTCGCAAGACTTCAAACCCCTCTGATGTACAACAATAGTGCGCGTAAGCACCGAGTGGTAAGAGGTATGCAAACCTCACTAAACACTAGGCCTAAACCTAGAGCAAGCGCATAAGCGGTGGTCTAATCAACCTAAGCACTTTGCAAAGCACCTACACTAATCACCTAATGAATTACTAAGCTCTATGTAAGTGGAGATCACTAAAATAGTGTATCAACACCCTTGGTATGTTTCCTCAGCTCCACATAACTCAAATGGCCGGTTGGAGGTCTATTTATAAGCCCCACTGAGAAAGTAGCCGTTGGGGATGAAATTCTGCTTTTCTGCTACTGACCGGACTCTGACCAGCGTCCGTTCAGCACTGACCGGACACGTCCGGTCACAAAAACGGCTCTCTGGAACCTTACTGATGTTGACCGGACTCTGGCACTCAGCGTTCGGTGCAGCGTCCTGTGCATCGGAGCGTCCGGTGCAGCGTCCGATCGCTGCTGTTGACTCTGCTGTTGCCGAGCCTCTTGATCGAAGCGTCCGGTGTAGCGTTCTATGTATCGGAGCATCCTATGCAGCGTCCTGTCACCTCTATGAGCTTGTTTCTTCGTGATCTTGTGTCTGGCTTGGTTTCTATCATCGTGCTTGGACTTTGCTTGATATCTTGAGTCTTCTCTTATGCTTCTAAGGTCTTGTTTATGGTGTTGATCATTGGATCATCACGTCACCTTTGTCTAAGTCACATCTTGCATCCTATTAAACTATAAAATAATCACTTGCAAATTCAATAGTCTAATTTAGTTGTGTTGGTCATCAAATACCAAAATCCAAAGTGAATGGGCCTAGGGTCCATTTTCCTTACAGACGCGTTGCACTGTCCTGCCCTGCACATGAGGAGGTCAAACTCGCATTGTTATTGGGGCGGCGCCGCGGAGGAGAGCTTGGTGGCCAGTCTTATGATATCAGTAAACTTCTCTTGTTTCAATGACCTTCACAAATAAAATTTGCCCAACAATGCAAAATAGAATGTAGACACTGTGCTTACAGTTTTAGACTTGGGGAATCAATTTGAGATTAAATTGCTCAACTTATTTATTGTCATCCACTATGAATTTTTTATGTAGTTAGTATTTTTATACATATTGTTGCACATTGTTTAGGTTGCAAAACTAGTTAATATTTGGTTTGTTGTGCATATGTGAGTGTTGTGGAAAAGAATGGCATAATTTGTCAAGGTGACGCTAGAAGTTTGTTTTAAGTTTAAGAAATCCATACGAGCGTTGGTAGTACCCGGCCAACATATGGCGCCTGTATGAGCTTTAATGTGAGGAAAAGGTAGACTTAAGCTGTAACACCACAGAAGAAAAGATAACAAAAATATTCTGGAGAATTACCACACTCCAGCACAATAAAAAACCATAACAACGGAGTACGTAGAAGCAACAATAATCATAAAGGTTAACAATAAAGGATCTTTACTATTCACCAGTCTATCATAACTCAACCAATCCAATCATGATCCAACATATAAGCATATGGGACAAATCAACTAAACCATGGTTAAAATTGTTATTATTACAACACATGTGTCCCAGAGATATGTATGACTCAAAGGTGACGTGCACATGTGCTACTACTCCCGTCCCAAGCATGCATCTTCCAAGCTCAAAAACCTGAGGGGGAAAACAACGGGTGAAGTTTATGGAAAACGTTAGCAAGTAAACTACCTTAACTGAGTTATTCAAATCACAGTTGATTAAACATCAAATTTAATTAACATAATAGTAGATACATCAATTGCTTCAAAGAAACATAAGTATATTAAAAGTGCAAATGCAAATAATGCGATGCAATGCAAATGCGAATGATGCAATGCAAATGTGCCCACACGTCCCAAGAAGAGGGAGCAAGCAATTATGATGGTAAGCTGACTTTTGTGCGGATATTTTGATCCATTGAGGGTCATCGAATGAAAGGACTAACAAACCATGTGTTAAAGTCCCTTTGAGTTTTGGTAATTAATGACAATAATCGTGGACTAATATTTTTATATGAGATAAAAGATATAGTGAGTTGTCCATGAGCAAGATCGACTTGTTATATGAGGGCATTGGGAAACATGGCATGAACCATGTGATGCAAAAGCTCAACAAAGAGAAGAGATGGAAGCAAAGATGAGAAGGAATGACGATGATGTTGTGTGATAGCACGTGAGGCTATGTCCTCGAAGTGCATATCCCAACGGTGGAACCCACATACGCCAAATCTCCATTGACCCTACTCTTCCTTTGGGACGTGCACAGAGCCAACATGGCGAAGGCAAAAATGACATCACGAGAGTGTTTCTTGTTTGGTTGCTACTCAGGCAGTCAGACCAAGGCCTAGATTGTTGCGTGAGTAAACAACCAAACATCCTTATGACCTAGATTGCTGTATGAGTAAACAACCAAACATCCTTACGGGACACTCGTTTAACTAAAACTCTAGAAGCCATCTGTCGGTGTTTTGAATAAGCACCGACAAGTAAATTTATAGTTATGCGTGTTAGGCCCGGATGGTGCGCTAATGGACACAAGATTTATACTAGTTCGGGCTGAATGTCTCTACGTCTAGTCTGTTGCTGCTCATGTTATTAGCACAAAAAATGGTTCGTAGTAAGGGGTACAAACGGTCGAGAGAGGGACTGGTCCCAAGTCTCTGATGGAAGGGTCGAAAGGATGTCAAGAGCCTGATAGCAGCTTGACTGTGTGTGATGTGTGTTGTTCGTCCAGAGTCGGTCTCTTTATTGAAGGAAGTACATCCCCTTTTATAGATGAAGGGGACGACTTTACAAGTGAGAGGGCTAGGATGCGTACGCTACCTAGCCTTGTTGTTCACATCTACCAAGCCTTGTTGTCCATTCCGGTGGGTGCGAAAGGATGATAAGCGCCTACAATACTGTCGATGCCACTGTAGAATATCAGGATGGCTATAGAGTACTGCCCCGCACAGGGTACGGACTCTGGTACAGTGGTTTTGACTTATGAGCCTTGCCCAGCCTTTCTCCGTACGTCTTCTGATTCCCTCCGAACGGGGAGCCCTCGGTCGGATGGCTCCAGTCGACCCTCAGTGCGCCGGTCGGAGAAGAGCGGTGAGCAGGCTTCCCACGAGCCCTAGCCACGGGGTCGGAGTCGTGGGGCCAGAGCAGGAAGCAGTGCTGTGGGCAAAGCCTTTTGATCGGAGGGGGCGTCCAGAGGCTGAAGCGAATACTCCGATCTAGTGGACCTGAGGGGCCATGAAGCGGGCGCCGCTCCCTTGGGACCATATCGTGGTGATAGTATATCCGTCATTTGTGGAGGACGCGAGTCTTTTTCTGGACCATAGTGGTTGTCATATGTCTACGTCGGGTTCCGTGCCCGAGGGCTGAAGGCGGCGCCCACAACTCTGTAGGACGAAGAGCACGCGCCCACAACACCATTCAGGCTCTGCTATGCCTGGGAGGATCTAAAGCACCCATCCCGTCGTTCCCTAGCACTACTTTTCCTATCGGGGCGTAGGGTATGGACTCTGGTACACTGGTTTTGACTTATGAGCCATGCCTTGTCTTTCTCCACACGTCTTCTGGTTCCCTCCGAACGGGGAGCCCTCGGTCGGATGGCTCCAGTCGGCCCTTATTGTGCCGGTCGGAGAAGAGCGGTGAGCAGGCTTCCCGCGAGCCCCGGTCGCGGGGTCGGAGTCGTGGGGTCGGAGCAGGAAGCAGTGCTGTGGGCGTCCCTCGGGCGAGACCTAGCCCATCCCTCGGGGGTCGAGCGAGACGGAGTCAATCCCTAAGCTCTCGGGCGAGGCGGAGCTGGCCCTTATCCCTTGGGCGAGGCCGAGCCCTACCCTCGGGGGTCGGGCGAAGCGGAGTCTATCCCTCGGGGGTCGGGCGACGCGGAGTCCATCCTGCGGGGGTCAGGCGAGACCGAGCCCGTCCCTCGGGGGTCAGGCGAGGCGGAGTCAATCCCTAAGCTCTCGGGCGAGGCGGAACCAAACTCCTGTCATTCGGGCAAGGAACGTAGCAGCGCCTTTGTCTGTCCAGAAGTTTTTAACGTTCGATGGTTATTAGTTTCACCTACTTAGGTACCCCAGTATTAGGTCCCCGACACCCTCGATCAAAGTTAGAGGTTGGATATGAAAGGGTAAGTCAAAGCGTAACTTTAGGTCCTATTTGATAGAACTCCAGGTACTCCAGATTAAAAAAAGGAGCTTTAAATCCATTTTTTCCCAATCACTTCTCCTCTACAGAATTCGGATCCATGAAAAATCTGTCCGAGCGGTGCTTCTGTAGAAATTTAGTTCATCTTGGTGATAATTACCCACCAATATCCATTCTAGAGAAAAAACGGTTTTTTTTTTCCCCACGCGACTGAGCAGAGCGCTCGGGTCGCCATGGCCGCGCAGGCACCCGCCATCGGCTACGCTGGCCCGCTCGCGCCGGCCCTCGCCGCGGTCGCGCTGGCACCCGCCGCCGGCTGCACTGGCCGCTCGCGCCAGCCGCGCCCACGCTCGCCCTGCACTCCCTCGCACCTGCCCCGTCCGCATTAGGAAGAGGATGAACTCACTGACGTGCGGGCCCAGAGCATTAGTGAGACAATTGGTTGGCTGCTGTTGGGCCATAATTGGATGGCTGTTGGACCGGCCCACTAGAGCCACCATGGAGCTCTTCCAAACACTTCTCCCGTTCCTGCGTCCTTTGGCTTCTCCCGTTCCCGATCCCGATCCCGATCCCGATCCCGATCCCTGCGTCCTTTGACTCCTTTCGCTTCTCCCGTTCATCCGGCGCGCGCGCGCGCTCTCCTGTGGCGACAACTGGGCGATCGCCGCCGCCGCCCTACGGCAGGTGCGCAGGCATTCATCGGTCCCTGCGCCAGGCTTTTGTCTGGCCCTTCGCCGACGACGAGCACCCACTAAGTATGCACCCCATCTCTTCCCTTCCTGCTCTGCGAAACCTAGTTCCGAAACCTAACTTAAGTTTTTTGTATTTGGATCTGATCTAATTACAAGTGTATACGTCTATTATGCCTACTAGCTTCGATATTTTATTTTTGCAAAAAAATAAAAAATAAAAATTGGTGTACATGTGTACACCCATGTCCTGCGTCAGCCCCTGGCTGAGTGTATTATCTGGAGTCTCATTCGTGTGCTGACATTTTCGCAGTGTCTACCATTTTAGATGAATCTTCACAATGTCTACATCTACAATTTAAATTGGTGATATGGGATAGCGCAGCACAAGCCCCCCCCCCCCCCCCCCCCCCCAAAAAAAAGAAAAACAAACAAACAAACAAAAGAAAACAGCATCCTACCCTGGTTTTATGGCCAAGAAATCGCAACATTACAATTGTGCTTAAGGAATTTTAAGAAAATCTGCTGCCCACTGTTACTAGGTACAACAACAACAACAACAACAAAGCCTTTAAGTCCCAAACAAGTTGGGGTAGGCTAGAGTTGAAACCAAACAGAAGCAATCAAGGTTCAGCCACGTGAATAGCTGTCTTCCAAGCACTCCTATCTAAGGCTAAGTCTTTAGGAATATTCCATCCTTTCAAGTCTCCTTTTATTGCCTCTACCCAAGTCAACTTCGGTCTTCCTCTGCCTCTCTTCACGTTACTATCCTGACTTAGGATTCCACTACGCACCGGTGCATCTGGAGGTCTCCGTTGCACATGTCCAAACCATCTCAACCGGTGTTGGACAAGCTTTTCTTCAATTGGCGCTACCCCTAATCTCTCACGTATATCATCGTTCCGAACTCGATCCCTTCTTGTATGACCGCAAATCCAACGCAACATACGCATTTCCGCGACACTTAGCTGTTGAATATGTCGTCTCCACTGTTACTAGGTCATAGCTGGAAAAAAAAAACCCCCATGCATCTGGGGCTCCTGGCTTGTGGCACATAACCTCAACGCTTCTGGTCCACCCAGGACACAGGCAACATAGAATACTGGTATCTCAGATTCGCCATCTTGTCAGGTCAGGCTGGGCTGTCTTAAGGTGGGGTTTGGTAATAACAATAGCACAATTGAACTTAGGGTTATATACTTATATGTTTTATGCGGAGACATCTAGGGTTCTGTGGAAAAAAAAAGAACATAAAACATTTTGTTCCGTGCACTTTATTTTGTGAACTCAAGGTAATACTCATTTTAACTAGACGAGGATATTCTACATGAATACTGGTTATAGTCACAAGGTTATAAGATGGCATTTAGCAGTAGAAGGATTTGAACCTCCAGAGCAGAGTTGCTGGTCCGCCTTGTACTTGAGCTGATTGAACTGTGATTGGCTGAGGGTTTTCTCTGTTGTTTCTGTTTTGACTATTTTCTTATTCGTGGTGACCAATTTTCGCATCCTCTTATTTGATATTTGCAGGCCAGATTCCTTTGTCCAACTTGTGAAGCTTCTTACAACTATTGTACAAGGCTGCTGCATCGAAGATGTCTGAGTTTCTTGACCTAGAGGTACAAGATGGGATAAGGATGCCCTGGAATGTTATTCCAGGCACAAAACAGGAGACTGTGAACTGTGTGATTCCTGTTTCCGCTATCTATACACCTTTGAAATCAATTCCTGATATCCCGGTTCTCCCATATGCACCCCTTCGCTGTCGCATGTGTCGTTCCATCCTCAACCCTTTCTCCATTGTTGACTATGTTGCTAAGATTTGGGTCTGTCCATTCTGCTTTCAACGCAACCAATTCCCTCAACACTACTCGTCGATCTCAGAAAATAATCTCCCTGCAGAACTCTTTCCTCAGTATACCACCGTTGAGTACATATCCTCAACTGAAACTAGTCCTATAGTTCCACCGGTTTTCATTTTTGTTGTAGATACTTGCATGATTGAAGAAGAAATTGGTTATTTGAAGTCTGCACTGGCACAAGCTGTTGAGCTATTGCCAGATAATTCCCTTGTTGGATTCATTACGTTCGGGACGTATGTGCAGGTAAAAGCCCATTGTTTTCTTTCTAATGCTCCATATATTTGTTCTTTTCGATATTTAATTGGTTAGTTTAGTAACATGTATACCATCTGCATGTTTAGGTTCATGAACTGGGTTTTGGCTTGTTGCCAAAGTCATATGTATTCAAGGGAACAAAGGAGGTCACCAAGGAACAAATATTGGAACAAATGTGCTTCTTTGCAGGGAAGAAAATGCCCACCACAGGCGTGATCGCTGGTACCAGAGATGGTCTTTCATCTGAGAGCATCTCTAGGTTTCTGCTGCCTGCTTCTGAATGCGAGTTTGTGTTGAACTCAGTTAAGGATCAATTACGTTACATTAATTACAATTAAAATTGGAGATATCACTGTCCATTCCATACAGCATAGCCTTGTGTTCATATAATTTCACTGTATGTAGGTTATAGAAGAAATACAAAAGGACCCCTGGCCTGTTCCAGCAGATCAGCGTGCATCTAGGTGCACTGGAGCTGCCTTAAGTGTTGCAGCCAATCTCCTTGGGGTTTGTGTTCCTGGATCAGGTGCTAGGATAATGGCATTTGTTGGTGGTCCATCTACAGAGGGCCCCGGTTCTGTAAGTCCAAATTCTTTCATCTGGATGCCATATTCTTTCAAGCTATTTATGGTTCCTTCAACTACATCAGTGTTGGTATATAACATCCTAATAGAGGGCAAATTGGGAAGGTTCCTTCGCTGATATGCAACCAAATTTCTCTGTTATCTGAAAGTTTTACATAGGTTCTACAAGCTTTAGAAATGTTATTATTTTTGTAACCTACCAGATACTTTCAACATCATAGGTGGAATGGAATGAGTTTGCTTGATCTGAAGTTCTGAACTTGTCGAGTCTGATGCTATAAATTTAATACAAGATTTACATGGTTTTGTCTCATTTCCCTGAACTGTTCTGTTAAATGCTAAAACATTGTTTATATCGATGGTTCCGGGAGCAGTTATTTTAGCTGTATATTTACTTTGGGACTATGTTGGAGTACATGTGATAATGTACATAAATACTATATACAGTTTTCTTTATTTACTTTTATACTATGATGAAATATAACCATAAGTGATTTGAGTGAAGATCAAAGCCTTCCTTCACTTCTACCATTGTTTTTTTCTCGAACATGCAGGAGAGCTGTAATATCATTATATTAAGAAGAAATACTTCTACCGTTGTACCTGTGTTTTGTCAGAAGATGCTGTTGTTTCTGTTCTTGAAACGACTAATTCATGTTTATCTCACTATTTTGATTAGATTTATATTTACCGCAATTCTCTTCACACCAATAGGCAATATCACGGGGTAACACTTCACCCCAGTTCTTTTGCTTGACAAACTCATATTTCTGACTACAAATATTGATTAAGCTCCTAGTGTTGGTGCCAACTATCGTTTTCGTATAACATAATTATATGGTTAAGAGATGCTTCTGTAACATGTTTTCTTGTGCAGTAGAATGACTATCTTACAAAATTTCCAGATTGTATCCAAATCCTTATCAGAGCCCATTCGCTCACACAAAGATCTTGATAAAGACTCAGCACCACTTTATGATAAAGCTGTTAAGTTCTATGATCAAATAGCAAAGCAGCTTGTGCACCAAGGGCATGTGCTGGATTTGTTTGCTTGTGCAGTCGACCAGGTTTGCCACTCATTTCCCTTTTTTTTCTAAGTATGTAAGTTCTAACTCTTTAGAGACAAAAACCAGCTTGCTGCATGTCTCCTTTGAGTCTTTGACGACATTCTCCTTTCCCTTGTTTCTGCTTGCTGTTCATACATCTAACTTTTATGAATCAATTTCATGGACATACAATTCATTAGTATACTAGCAATGTAATTGTACTTCTTCTGTCCCAGAAAACATGTCATTATAACAATTTTAAGACAGATTACTGCTCAAGGTAATTTATGTAGGTGCCCCTGACTATTTTAGTGATCGCGCATTGTTTGCCGCACTAATTAATGCGAAAAGATGCAACCTTCCCTTCCCTAATTAACTGCACATGCATGTGGGCTATTCAATGAGAAAGGAAGATTACACACATGCATGAGGGGTTGAGTTAATGTTTGTGATCCCACTAGCTGTCCATAAGCTACAATGACATGATTCATTGGGCGAATCTTGAATCCTAAAGTGACATGCTTTTTGGGATGGAGGGAGTAATTATTGAAGTTTTGTATGCTTTTTGGGATGGAGGGAGTAATTATTTCTTTTAGAGCAAAAATTAGTAGCCAAATTCCATAGTTTAGCCATTTTGTAATAAAATAGAAAACTCCTCAAGAAAGAAGGGGTTACAACGGCCATGCTATTTCTCATCTTTAGATAGCTAGCGCCCGTGGTTGGCTTTATATGGCCACCGGAAATGAAGGGATAGCCAGCATCCTATTTTACAAAGTTAGATAGCACATCTGTTGGAGCCTACCTTTTGCCCTACAAATTCTAAAATAGCCTCCAAAACAAAAATAGCCGAGCTGTTGTTACTGTTGCTTTTACTAAAACCCCGGGACTTTATCACATATACAGATGTCTGTGCATCAGATTATATCATGCATATGCGTAATTTGAACATGAGCTGGTTTCCTAGCCAAAATCAATAATGCCAAAAAGCAGAAGTATTTTGATACACACATTAACAACTTTCCAAATTTGGTCGCATAAGGAACAAAGCATTTCCTATGTTTACATTTAAGACAATGAACACAGTTGCTTCCAATAGTAGGACATACAATCAGTGTTATTATCAGATACATTTATGAAAAAGAATCGTTTGTGTTTTCATTGTGTAAATTGAGACATGTGGTTACCTTGTTCGTAACTGATAGATTTCTTCTTTGTGGTTTGATTTTATAGGTTGGAATCGCTGAAATGAAGGTTGCAATTGAGAAGACTGGAGGAATTGTAGTGCTTGCGGAAAGTTTTGGCCATTCTGTTTTCAAAGACTCACTTCTCCGCATCTTTCAGTCAACAGATGACAACCTTGGTTTATCATTCAAGTAAGTGTTCTTTTGTCTATCTTATTTGATTGTTTCTAGTCTAGAGAGAAGATTAAATGCATTTGTAAGGACTTGGACTGAGCCACCTTAGTTTTTTTTTACTTTATACATGCAAGCTGCAGTTCTCATTTGGGAGAGATACTGCTTTGCGAAGGATTCAATTTTTTCTCTAAACGCAGGAGACTTGTGTATCATTATATTAAGAAGAAGAATTAAAGGGATAAGAGCCCTTAACAACACACACCCACACTTGTCACTAGAGGCTGGTTATAGACACACCTTTTTGTTACAAATAAACTGACCCAACCGAAATAACAGGAGGCCATCCTACTGGCTACTGACCACCATCAGGCACCAGAGCAAGGAGAAAATAAAATTCCCCTAGCTCCGGCCAAACACCAGAAATGAATCGAATCTCCTCATCTAGAAACAAGGCCTCGGCCAAGTTAGGAGAGGCTCCTTCAAACAGACATCTATTGCGATGCTTCCATATTGTCCACGCTTCCACCCTCGACCACCACTCATCAAGGAAATCCTTGTGTGGCTGTGGAGAAAGAGCCTGCATACCAACTCTTTGTAAAATACTGAACCAGAATTGACAGGCATAGGGAAGGAGGAGATGGTTAATTGTTTATTCAGATTGATTACAAAGAGAGCAGCGGTCCGGACGAGGGAGACCGCGTCGAGCAAGCCTGTTGGCAGTCCAACATCTGTTGTGCATTACTATTTTTTAGCCGGATGAAAAACCGACATGTGCCGAGCCCAAGATTTCCATATCCTCTCCCAAGGCCCAAAGAGCTTCATACGATGAAAAAAAACCCTCATGCGCAGACTTTGCGAATATTGGCCCGAAGTAGATAATCGCCAAACATGTGAATTGTGAATCTTTTACATCTGGCTGTAGCACAATCTCTGAAAGAATGTCCCATAAATAAAATAAAATAAAAACAGAGATGGACTCAACTGTCAAACCTCCTTGGATATCTGTGATCCAAGTGTGACCAGAGAGGGCCTCTTGAACTGTACGTTCAGAATAAGGTGTTGGCTCCATTACACACTTCAGTTGCCACAGCCATGGACAAAGATGGCCCGGACACAAGAATGGACCTGAATTGGAAATGGCGACCAAGGACAATTGGGTGCAGTTTTTTTGCAACCACAACCATCTCATGCGGAGAGTCCAACCCAGGTTTTGGAGATTAGAGATGCCCAGTGCACCAAGATAATGAGGGCAGCAACTTGTCTTCCATGCAACCTAATAGATGTGATTTCGTAGATGGCATCTTTTTTTTTCCACACGGTCGAAACTCGAAACCGAATTTCATTACGCGAGTAATGAAATTACAAAGTTCAGTATGAAACGGTTCCAGCAAAATAAAACGTAACTAAGACTTATCCACGATTCTGATCACCAAGGAATCAAGCCATCGAGGACCCAACAACACCCACCAAACTACCTGCCAGACAAGGTCAACAACGACAAGAAACAAAAGTACGAAGCCTCCAGTTACAGGCCCAACGGCCCCAACAGCACGCAGGCTGTACGAGAACAAAGCAACTTGACCAACATAAGGAACGATCTGCCACTCATCTTGCACCTGTGTTTCCAAATCCTTGTGGAAGTATAAAGCAATCACCTTGATAGTCTCCGCTCCTTGGATCACCTGCTTCAGCTCAGTCTTCTGCAGGCCTGCCCATTAAGTGATGAAAGAACACATCATACAAATAATCTCAGTAGGAGATTTGACTCTCTTGTTATCAAAGCATACAGAGTTTCTGATACGCAAAATGGACCAACAAATGGCTGCTAAACCCATTACATAGACAGATTTGCCCTTTGGCAAACTGATTTTAATCCAGGTCTAATATTGGTCAAAGTTACAAGGTCTACAATTAGCCCCCATAGCATAAGCTATCAAACTCATAAGCTATCAAACTCCACGCATACTTAGCCGTCATACAACCAAAGAAAAGATGATTCACACTTTCCTTCTCTGTGCAAAAGGCACAGGATTCATTCCCCTTCCAGTTTCGTTTTTGAAGATTATATTTTTTCAGAATAGCTTCTTGTAGAGTTAGCCACATAAAGATCTTAACCTTCAGGGGCATCGTAGATGCCATCTGCCTCAACCTATCTTCAACCTGGCCTCTTCCTGAAGATATGTGCCGATTGGACCCACGTTGACTACGAGAGAGGGGGCACTGCCTTGTTACAGCTTGCGAGTACTCTTCATGGGTGGACAATACCATGGATAAACCAATTTGTGTCACGGTTGTGTCAGGGGGATGGAACAACCTAAGGCAGCTGGCCCATGATGCATATGCATGTAACAGATAATTAAACCTGAGACTTCTTAGTTTAAATCCTAGTATCCTACTCCCTCTGGATGCAAATGTAAGGTTCTTAGGACATTGACGCTGTCCAGTATCATACTTTACCTAGTAATTTTCATGAAATCATGTTACCTAGAAGGAATATTGTGAAAATATTTTTAATACCAATTCTATGTTCTCAGTCTGCATATTGGTGGTCAAAACTTTGAAAGTTGGATCAACACATATCCCAAAACGACTAACATTTGCAATCAGACCTTTGTGGAATGGTGGGTTTTAATATGGTTAAATTACCTCTGCAGTGGTATTCTTGAGATTAACTGTTCAAAGGATGTAAAAGTTCAAGGCATCATTGGACCCTGTTCTTCCTTGGAGAAGGTATGACACTGCGACCGTATACTAGCTACTTTGTTAATCAGGCATACAAATGACAATGTTGTGATTTCTTTTTCTGTCATTTCAAATATTGATGTCATGCTATGCAGAAAAGTCCTTTGTCTTCTGACACTGTTATTGGTCAAGGAAACACTAGCGCTTGGAAGATGTGCGGCCTTGACAGGAAGACATCACTTTGCTTGGTATATGATATTGCAAAAAAAGATGGCCCAGATTCAATTGGTCAATCAACGAGCAATCAGTTCTACTTTCAGTTCTTAACCTAGTAAGAAGATTTTTGGTTTCCTTTGGCCTATTCATATGTAAGCACCTAATTCTGTTGTGGACGAATTTGTCTAACTTGAGGATGCAACATTCAGCTATCAGCACAATGAGGGTCAGATGAGATTAAGATCGACCACAATCTCTAGAAGATGGGTCTCTGGTGATAACAATGTGGAGGCAAGTTTCCTTTTATTTGGTTAATTTACTAATTTTGAATTTTCAAGCACTTTGCTTTTACAAGCTACAGTTGATTTAGCTGATATGATGAAGTTCTCTATGTTCAAAACAGGCACACACCTGATTCATATTCCTTTCTAGTGTGTTTTGACTTTTTTTTCTGGTATTTTCGTGTTTCTCTTATGAAACAAAAGGTATTTGTTCCTTAGCAAGTTCATTTGTGTTGTAGGAGCTAGTAGCTGGCTTTGATCAAGAAGCTGCAGCTGCAGTCATGGCACGCTTGGTGTCATTTAAGATGGAAACTGAGGTACCCCCAGCATATTTTGCTTTAGTATCAATGCAAATATGTTAGACTATCTCCAACAACATCACCCAAAATACAAGATCCATTCCATGTTTAGGTAGCGCTACAGGTAAAGGGTTCAATACATATTTTTTTGTCTTCTCCAACAACAGGACCCAAAAGAGAACCCTTTCTGCAAATGAGTCTCCAAGAGAGAGGATACTCATATTTGGGTTGTGCCTCTGCTGTAACCCAAAATGGGTCTCGCATATAGGTATTCTGTTGGAGTCTGATACAGTATCATCCATGACCTATTTTGGGTTTGGGTCTCCATATGGGTCATCTATTGGAGACACCCTTAGTAGTTTAATTTTTAGCTGTTGTGCAATGAGCCTTTTTTCTGTTTTGATGAGATGACCAAATTAGCATGCTATATTATTATACAAAATGGGAATCATTATAGATCATTCTGCCCACATGCTCCCTGTGTCAAGAATTGCTGGTCATATAAGTGTGATGTCAGTTCACGTACCTGGATAGGAGTGCTTGGAAGACAGCTATTTACGTGCCTGAACCTTGATTGCTTCTGATGGGTTTCAACTCTAGCCTACCCCAACTTGTTTGGGACTTAAAGGCTTTGTTGTTGTTGTATAAGTGTGATGTCAGTTCTCAACAATCCTAATTGTTTTCTGGAAAGTGGTTGTCCTGATGAAGTCTGCCCTTGAAGTTTATTGGGGCAACATTAATACATTATCTGCTATTTCTTCTTATAAAGAACATTTCTTGGAGTATAGAGGCTGGAAGGATTCGCGAAGCATGAGCAATAATTTGTAAATTAAGTACTTTAGCTCATCTTAATGTAACATTTTCCTGTCATGGAGCATTCCAGGTTGATTTTGACCCAGTAAGATGGCTTGATCGAGCTTTGATACGTATATGCTCAAAATTTGGAGACTATCAGAAGGAGACACCCTCATCCTTCAGTTTATCCCCGCGGCTATCAATATTTCCCCAGTTTATATTTAATTTGAGGCGTTCTCAATTTGTTCAGGTAGACTGTTCTCGTTTTTTCATTAATCAATGTTTCGAAGATGATAAGTAACATCTCTGGATACTAATTATTTATTTCTGTTGCAGGTTTTTAATAACAGTCCTGATGAAACTGCGTATTTTAGGATGATGTTGGACAGAGAGAATGTAGCCAATGCAGTTGTGATGATTCAACCTTCACTTATATCCTATTCATTTCAATCAGGGCCAGAGCCAGTTCTCTTGGATGCAACTGCAATTGCTTCTGACAAGATCCTTTTGTTGGACTCTTATTTTACTGTTGTCATATTCCATGGGGTAACCATTGCACAGTGGCGAAATGCTGGCTACCAAGATCAAGAAGGTCACGAGGTAACCTGTCAATGCTTCACAGCTTTGTGATGTTAGTCAACTGAAATGCCAAAATTTGCGCTTACGCATTATTATTCAAATACATTTTTAATATTTTGCTTCATCTTTACATCGAATGTAATTATTCTTATATTATAGTGTCAAGGTAGATCATATCTAGAATGCATTGTTGATTATATGCTATAGTTGACATGCGGTGCTTACTTGTACAATGTTCAGGTGTTTGCCCAGTTGTTAAAAGCTCCACATGAGGAAGCTAATTTAATAATAAAGGAGCGATTTCCTGTACCCCGTTTGGTAGTCTGTGATCAATATGGATCTCAGGTATCGTTTTTTCCTGTCCATTCTTGATTTCTGTTGTTCTGTTTGGACATGATATTGTGGGCTTGATTGTTCATGTGTTAGTGAAGTGATATTAATTAAGTCGTACCTTTCACTTGAACATATAGCAAATAGCATAGTGCACATTGCTATAGATTCAGGGCATTTCCTGTAAAAAGCAACATCATTTCAGCATCCATTGAAAGGGATGCAGGAACAATGAGCCATCACCTGTGTCTAATGTTCAATTGCATGCAGATGATCAACTGTTCAACAATTGCTGCATGTAATATCCATATCCATTTTTTCAATTTTAGTTGCAAAAACTTCCTAATCTCAAACCTCATCTAAACCAAACAGTGCTTTATATCCAAGGAATTCGTCATGCCATTGGTCCACCAGTGCTAAAATAAGCCCTTTGTCCTTTACTTCATCTGCTATGTCGTAGATATGTCAGCACTCCCAGAATCCAGCCATTTGTCACGTCTAATCACCAGTACTCAAATTTAGTGTGTACTACCACAAAGTATATTATAACTATAATTTAGAGGAATGATCATTATTCACAGTGGGGAAGAGACTACCTTTTCATCGTAAAACCTCGTGTTTACATGTAGTCTTTTCCAAAACCTTTCTCTTGGCACATCTTTCCCTTATACTATTATACAATGTGTTCTAGAAGAACTAAAAATTACTTCTGAAACTGCAGGCTCGATTTTTACTGGCGAAACTAAATCCATCAGTGACATATAACTCGGATAATCCCTCCCCTGGTGGAGACGTCATATTCACAGATGATGTGAGCTTCCAGGTTTTCATGGACCATCTCCAGCGGCTAGCAGTCCAATAGGATATGAATCTGTAGATCAGTGCATAGAGCAATTTTGTACTACCAATGATCTCTTTTGTAGAGTAAGGAGAATATTTTTGTTTTGTAATGTCTTACAAATTCGTTGTAGCTGGTTTTAAATTATATAATTTTCTTTCTTTTAGGAGACAATCACATTTTGCAACTTGATAAATTATGATAATTATTTTTTTGAATCCTAAATTATGATAATTATAAGTGAACTATAGAATGAAGAACCTGCATTTTCTTTCTTTCAAAAGGATGGTACATTTATTTGTATTTACCGAAAAGGCATCTTTCAAATGATTAAGATGCTGATTTGCTGAGGCCCAATTTTTTGCCAACTATTTTCTACCCTAGCATGGGCTTGTTTGGATATCCATGTATCCACCTCAATCCATGTGTGTTGGAGTGGTTTGGCGTCGAATTTAGAATTTAGTTTACATTCTACAGTAGAACCACTCGAACACATATGGATTGAAAGATGGATATATGGGTAAGTGATTTTTCGTTTTGACTATTCATCATCTAAGGGACTAACCACGTGCAGCCATGGTTCACCCTCTTTCGAGCATGACCTGATGCCTGGCTATTTAGCGTGTGCTTGGCAGGAGTGTTTTAGATTGTTAATAGAATCGCTAGAATTGCTGCTAAACGTCACAAAAAGAGAAACATTTCATTGATTTTAGTTCTAATTTCAAGAATTCAACGAGCTAGCCAAACGTGGTTCCATAAAGAGGTTTTGATTTAGGAGAAAAACATTTGTAGAGAGAATCTAAATCTAAAACGTTTCTAGGAGAGTCCATATCCATATCAAACACATGCTTAGGCCCTATTTGGTAGAGATTCCAGAGCTGGCTATCTGCTGAATCCAGCAAGGAAATGTAACATCCTAGATGTTAAAAAGCAATTAAAATCTTGATCATGATAATCCATCATGCATAATCATCTAGCATTGTGGCATAAATGCATTCCATGTTTCTAAGTATAGCTTTCACATGTTGCATATATAGTATTTTATATGATACATGAAAGGATGTTAATAATGGTGATCAAGAAACTTTTTGAATTTATATATGTGAATTTGCTTAACAATTAAAATTATGTTAAAATAAACTTTGTGGTACAAAGTATGTTCTATAATATAGAATAAAAGTTTGTTAGGGTTTTCAAGTCAAATATGTTTAAACTTGAGCTCAGAAATTGAATTCAATGCAGTTTTTCCACAGCCAATTTTGGTTGTCTTGGAAATAAGTGTTAAGTTCAATTTTTTGAGAATTATCAAATGAATTTTTATAGATAAAATTTGTGCAATTCTTGCTTCATGAATTGGCAGTGTGCATGAGCTGTGATATTGTGCAATTGGTTGATATGTTTGATAGATATCTGACCACTAAATAATCAACCAAAGTTTGTTAACCAAAACTGCTGTTAAAAACTTTAACTGAATTTCAGTTTTTAGTTTCAAGTATCTGTCTTCAAAATTAAAAATCTTCAAAACTATCAAGTTTTTCGGGTGGATCCTTAAATCAAGGTTGGATATCTCACTTAGATGAACAATCGATAGTAAGGAAGATTTTCAAGTTTATACATGGAAACGGGAGAAAAAGGAAGAAGAAGGAGCTCTGTCAGACTGCTACAGTAACCGGTACCGTCTCTATTTTCCCCTCTCTCTGTTCACCGGCGGACACCGAAGCCGTTCTCGGCGCTTCGCACGCGCGCAGGAGCGCGTAGCTGGCTGTGTGGGCGAGCCCGCGAAGGCGCTGGACACCTCTCCATCCTCTCCCTCGCCGTTTAAATAGCCAGCGCCGGCCTGCCGTCTTTTCATTTCTCTCTCCAGCTCGCCGCCGGCCGCCTTGGTTCCGCCGGCCGATTTCGCCATTGATGCTCCACCTCCATTCAATTGCTCGCTCAGTCTACTTTGCCTCGTCCTTGCGTCTCGTTTGAGCCCGGTCGAGCCATCTCTACCGGCCGGAATCGCCCGCACGGCCATTTCCCGTCGCGGCCGTCCGCCATGGACGCCGTGAGCTCCTCACCGTGGCCAGGCCGCACGGGTTGATCTCTGGTCCTTGTTCTTTTGAGTTAGCCTCTCCGTGATGCCGTGGTTGTGATGGGCTCTCCGTTTTGATCGCTACCGTGCAGGAGTCACCAGAACGCCTCCGCAACGCCGGTTCACGCCGCCGCAACCGCCATCGACGCCGGCAGCCATCTCCGCCGCGTCTCTGCTTCGACCATCAGTCCGAGCGTGTTCGCGGTGAGATCCTGGTCGTGTTGGTCATCTCCGTTTTATCGCTAACGCGTCGTAGTCGCCGGTCCGCCGCCGCGCCGCCGTGCAGACCGCCGCCGAGCCGCCATTGGCTGCGGCCGCGCTCAGCACGAACCCTAACTCGACCAACCACCACCACCAATCGATGCGCTAGGTCACCGCGGTCACGTTGGTGCCGGTCCGGTCACCGGGGACCTCGCCGGCGGTGTGTACTGCCGGTCAGCGCGGTGTCTCGCCGAGGTTGACCCGGGGTCCCACTGTCAGTCGCTGTGGCTGGAATGGCTGGGTGCAAAATGTTTTCTTCGGTTTATTCTTTTTCAGATAATAATTAAAAGGAAAAAGTCTATTTAACCCTCCACCTATCAACCATGGTCTACTTCACCTCCAAACTATAAAATCGTCTATTTTACTTCCTGAACTTTTCAAAACCGTCTATTTTACCCCACGGGCGGTTTTCGACGGTGGTTTTGCTACAGTAACGGTGGTTTTGCTACAGTGGTGGTGGTTTTGTTTTTCCTTTTTTTATTTATTTCTGGTGAATCTTTAAAAAATTATAGTAAATCACAGAAAAATTATAAAATAGAAAATTTAATTTTGTTGGACTCCACATGAGTAGATCTACACAATGAACATATAATATGATATGCTTTAGTACAAAATTTTTGTTGTAATTTTAGATTAATTGAAAAATCTAATTTTGTCTTTAATTAATTGGATAATTCATAGCTGCAGCTTCTGTGGTTCAATTATGGTGAAATTTTTATGGTAGACTAATTATTGTATGCTTGAACTATAGTAAAAATTTCGTACTCATTGGACCATGTATAACTTAGTTATAGATAAATTCTAATTAATTACAGATAAAATTAGATTTTTCAATTAATCTAAAGGTACAGCAAAACCTTTGTACTAAAGCATACCATATTATATGTTAACTATGTAGATCTACTCATATGGAGTCCAACAAAATTAGATTTTCCATTTTATGATTTTTCTATGATTTACTATGAATTTTCAAAGATTCAGCGAAAATAAATAAAAAAAGGAAAAGGTGAAACCGCAGGCACTGTAGCAAACAACCGTTACTGTAGCAAACCACCGTCGAAAACCGCCCGGGATGTAAAATAGACGGTTTTGAAAAGTTCAGGAAGTAAAATAGACGGTTTTATAGTTTGGGAGGTGAAGTAGACCATGGTTGATTGGTGGGGGGTTAAGTAGACTTTTTCCATAATTAAAATGAGCTGATTCTTGTTTATTTCATAAATAAATAATTAGAGCTGATAAAATTATACAAAATTTTGTGTAGCTTTGTTACCATGTGCTCTACCTAGGAAAAAAATACGAAATGGTCATTTTCAGTAGTTTTGATATGCTCAAAAATTACCTCTTTTAATTATTAAATGAACCTTTCATAATTTTTATAGGCTAAAATAATTAACCTTTAATCATGAAACTTTTTGTATATGCTTTACATGCTAATATCTACGCTTGCAAAAAGTTTAGTATTATTTTGATAATTCTAAATTGGTTAATTAATTTAAGTGTGTTTAAATGCCTTTTCCTAATTTAATAAATGTCAAAATGATTTATATAAATGTTTATATGACTTTGGTGTATTTGAACATTGTGGTGGACCTTGTGAAAGCTTTAGTTTAGTTTTGGTGAATTGATAAAACCCTAAGTGCTAACCTAGTTTATTAAAGTGATCATGAGATATGTAGCACATTTCATGTAATGGAGCAAGTGGTGAAGATCATAATGATGGTATGACCATGGTGATGATCAAGTGCTCGGTTTGAAAAAGAAGAAAGAGAAAAATAAAAAACGCAAGGCAAAGGTGAAACTTGATAGGAGCTTTTTTAGTTTAGTGATCGAGACACTTAGTGAGTGTGATCATATTTAGGATCGATAGTCATACTATTAAGAGAGATGAAACTCGTATCAAAATACGATTATCAAAGTGTCACTAGATACTCTAACTCATTGCATATACATTTAGATTCTAGTGTGTGCTAACACTCTTAAAAATATTTGTGAAAATACTTTAACACACGTGCACAAGATGATACACTTGGTGGTTGGCATATTTGATCAAGGGTGGCAAAGTTGGAGTTGAGAAGGGGTTGTCTCGAGGTGATTGGACGCTGTTCTAGTAGCGACCAGACTCAGCAGCCGCGTCCGGTCAGTGGCGCGCAGTGAGGGCCGCCCTCGGTCCTTTGACCGGATGCTAAATAGTGAAAGTGACTGGACGCGCAGGGCCTACGTCCGGTCAGGCTGTGACGTACGCTGACGCAAGCATCAAAGTGAGGCAATGGTGATCGGACTCACCGGCGCGTCCGGTCATGCGTGTCCTGACACGTCCGGTCATAATTTTGCCTCTCTGGATGCTTACTAAAAGTGACCGAAGTCTAGGCGAGGTTGTGTCTGGTCATCTCCGTAGTGCATCTGGTCTTGACTTAACTGTGCGAGTGATCAAGTTGACCGTTAGGATCGTGCGGTCCTCGTTGAACAGCGGTGACACGTGGCAGCAAATCAGCGACAAGACTCTAAGGTGGTGCATCCGATCAAACCAACCGGCGCGTCTAGTCGTGTCGTGGAAGCTGACAACAAAGAGCCAACGGCTCTATTTTGAGGGGACACCTATATAAGGCGTTTGGCCGGCTCTAGCTCACACTCTTGGCCATTTACATTGACATAGCAACCTTATGAGCTTAGCCAAAGCCCTCCCACTCATCTTCATCATTGATTCATCATCTTTGTGAGATTAGGAGTGAATCTAAGTGCATTGCTTGAGTGATTGTATCGAGAGGCACTTGGTGTTTGTGTTTTATTGCGGGATTCACTTGTTACTCTTGGTGATTGCCGCCACCTAGATGGCTTGGAGCATCGAGGATCGTCGAACAGAGGAAGGTGGTTGTCTCCGGCTCTGATCATGGTGATTGTAAGGGGTTCTTGACCTTTCCCTAGCGGAGAGCTAAAAGGTACTATAGTGGATTGCTCATGGCTTGTGTGATCCTCATCTTGTGTTGGTTGTGCGGCACCCGGTTGCGGGTTTGGCGTGTGATGCCAATTAGCGCGTGAACCTCCAAGTTAGTGAATCGCTACAACGGGGACTAGCTTGTCGGCAAGCAAGTGAACCTCAAAGGAAAAATCATTGTCTTGATTGTCTCCTTGGTATTCATTGATTGATCATTTGCCACATCGGTATACCTCTCTACCACTCTCTTGTATTACATTGTGCCTTTACTTGTGTAGAGCTTGTGGTAATTAAACTAGTTAGTGTAGCTCTTAGTTGTAGTTCTCTTGCTAGCTTGCTCACCTAGGTGTAAATTAGTGACTTAGCCTTGTTGTGATATACTAGAGATCATATATTTTAGAATTGGGTAGGTGGCTTGCAACACTAGTGTTGTGCTAGCGTAAAATTCGCTTCGCCATCTTATTTACTAATCACTTGCCTTAGTGTTGTTGTAGAATTTTTTTAATAGGCTATTCACCCCCTCTAGCCATTAGGACCTTTCACCTTGGAACACCCAAACCCCTATTGTTCCTTGCAAGTTAATTACTTGTTTAATATGCTTTGAATCAACTTATTTATATAATAAATTAAAATGGTTTATTTAATATTTAGTTTAGTTTTATGAATTCCTTATATGATCATGAGTTAGTTAGATGTTAATCACTTGCTGGACCATGTTAGTGCTATTACTTTCATGATAGGCAACTATTTAACTTGATAGTTAATTAACTACAATGTTTTTATAATAAATAAATCCTAGTTACACCGTAAAGGAAAGTTGTACTCAAGTTTGTTAACTATGTTTGAGCTCATATAGGTACTTGTGTACCTTTCATCATGCATCATGTTTAGCATATCATCATATCAAGCATGCATCTTTTATCACGTGTAGTGACCGAAAGTGAGGAAGGTGCCATTGAACATGTTTTGGAGGAAGGACAACCATCGATGGAAGTTGGGTTCAACATTTGTGGTTCGTCAGAAGAACCTATCACCTCTACTAACCAAGGAAAGCCTCGGCGCATACAACCCTCTAAAAGGTCCTAATGGCTAGAGAGGGGTGAATAGCCTAATAAAAAATTCTACAACAACACTTAACCAAAATGGTTAGACAATTATGAGGTGAAGCAAGTGTTGCGCTAGCCTACTCAAAATGCAAGCCACCTACCATAATTCTAGTTTAGATAGAATCTATTCACACAATAGCTATGACACTATCCTATATTAGTGTGCTCTCAAAGACTAACTAAAGAGCCACACCAACCAACCAAGCAAGCTCTCACAACTAGCTACACTAAAGAGCTTGACAACTAGTTTGCGATAATGTAAAGAGAGTGATAAAGGAGGTTATACCGCCGTGTAGATGAATGAACCAATCAATCACAAGGATGAATAACAATGAAGACCAATCACCTTGGAATCAATGATGAACACAATGATTTTTACCGAGGTTCACTTGTTTGCCGGCAAGCTAGTCCTCGTTGTGGCAATTCACTCACTTGGAGGTTCACGCGCTAATTGGCTTCACACGCCAAACCCTCAATAGGGTGCCGCACAACCAACACAAGATGAGGATCACACAAGCCACGGACAATCCACCAGAGTACCTTTTGGCTCTTTGCCGGGGAAAGGTCAAGAACCCCTCACAATCACCACGATCGGAGCCAGAGACAATCACCACCCTCTGCTCGACGATCCTCACTGCTCCAAGCCATCTAGGTGGCGGCAACCATCAAGAGTAACAAGCAAATCCCGCAGCGAAACACGAACACCGAGTGCCTTTAGATGCAATCACTCACGCAATGCACTTGGATTCTCTTCCAATCTCACAAAGATGATGAATCAATAATGGAGATGAGTGAGAGGGCTTTGGCTAAGCTCACAAGGTTGCTATGTCAATGAAAATGACCAAAGTTATGAGCTTCAACCGGCCATGGGGCTTAAATAAAAGCCCCCACGAAATAGAGCCGTTGTACCCTTTCACTGGGCACAACGCAGGGTGACCAGACGCTCCGGTCCGATTGACCGGACTCAGGACTCAGCGTCCAGTCGCTCGATGTCAGCCACGTGTCACACTGCATTCAACAGGAGTCGTCTGATCTCAACGGTCATCTGTTGACCGGACACTCCGCTACAACTGACCGAACTCTGAGCCTCCAGCGTCTGGTCATTTCCAGTAAGGTTCCAGAAACGTATTTTGCCGATCGGACTCGTCCGGTCATGCTTGACCGGACCCTGCCAGCGTCCGGTCAGACAACGTCTCCTCTATGCGCCTCATGTCAGCGTATGTCAGCACTGACCGGACACACCCTGCCAGCGTCCAGTCATTTGATCGACGTCGCGTCCGGTCATTTGACTGACGCCAACGTCTTTGCTGTTACACCTGACTGGACGCGCCGGTCCAACTAAGGCCAGTGTCCGGTCACTTCCAGTGACCTCCGTCTTTTCTGTCCAAGGCGCCGGTGGAGTTTCTTACCCTTGCTCCCAAACTTCATCATCCTTGATCAAATGTGCCAATCACCAAGTGTATCACCTTGTGCACATGTGTTAGCGTATTTTCACAAATATTTTCAAGGGTGTTAGGACTCCACTAGATCCTAAATGCATATGCAATGAGTTAGAGGATCTAGTGGCACTTTGATAACCGTATTCCGATACGAGTTTCACCCCCCTTAATAGTACGACTATCAATGCTAAATGTGATCACACTCTCTAAGTGTCTTGATCACCAAAACAAAATAGCTCCTATGGTTTATACCTTTGCCTTGAGCTTTTTGTTTTTCTCTTTCTTCTTTCCAAGTCCAAGCACTTGATCATCATCATGGTATCATCATCATGCTATGATCTTCATTTGCTTCATCACTTGGAGTGTGCTACCTATCTCATGATCACTTGATAAACTAGGTTAGCACTTAGGGTTTCATCAATTCACCAAAACTAAACTAGAGCTTTCACCCTCTTTCTTGTTGTTTACAAATGCTATTATCAATTGAGTCCAATAAAATGTGCATTAGGTAAATAGAAGTTGCGTTTAAACCAATTGTTGCATGACTACCTTGATTTATTCAAACATCTTCCTTGTAACCCCACTAGTATGTAGGTCGATACCTCTGATGCTTAGTAATACTTAGACTTCGGTAGAAGTCGAATGATGATTTAATCGTTTGCGAGAAACAGGTTTACCTTGCTCTTCTCAACTCTAGTTATGGGTTCTAAAATACCATGGTTATGATAATGTTAAATTAACTCCGCCTGTGTCGATTGAGGACGGTACTGTTATAGACCTGTGTGAGTCGAGACTTTGTAGTACTAGCCACATACTCCGGTAAGCCTGAGTACCTCAGCTATTTCATTATGCGAACTGATAATGCACACTAGGAGTGGAGAGATGGACGGGAGTAGCGTGTACCCACCCTGCAAGATAACCATCCGGGACGGAGCAAGGCGGTGGAGTACTGTGCTCCCGGATGGTGCAATCCAGTTCATGTTTTGGAGGATCCATGGGAATGGTTGATATATGTAGGTTCGGGACCTGCATGTGTCGTGTGGTTGGGAATCCCCAGCTGGGTTTTAATCGATTCGAATCGCCATTGCTTCTCGGAGAAGGAGACTCGATTCCCCGATCTACATTGTAGTTTAATTAATGAAACATTGGTACTTATGATCACATGTTGAAATGATTTATAAAGTGTTTGATCTAGAGCAGGTGCAAACTGGATACTATGGATACACTTAATACAAAGCTAAATATTGAAAGTAAGGATCCACTGATAGTAAGATTTTTTTTGTAAAAGTTACTCCTTGCTTCAGACTTTCCTTTAAGCCTTCATACCCTTAGAGTATTTTCTTTTAGTTGGGTAAGTCTTGTTGAGTATCCTCAAGTACTTAGGGTTTGTTAACCCCTGTTGCAGGTTCTGACTTTGTGCTGCTAATCAAGGTCATGTCGGTGGGCTCGACATGATCTGGATGTCTCTTCTACCTTAGGTGCTTCTTCTAATTTGCTTCCATTGTCCTATTCACCTTTTGGATCTAAAGTTAAGTTTTACTTAAACATGTTTTGTAAACTAATGTTATAAGTCTTCCGTAACTCTGTTCTATGAAATTTTTGTATCAATGTTGTAATGTTGTGGTAACTCCATTGTTGATCCTGTATGAGTTGTAAAATGTAGGATGATTCGGGGTTCCCCGAGGACACCCAATAGACTACCAGATTATCTGGCTTTCGTGTACAAGTAGTCATGAGGTCTTTAGGACAATGATGGGTGCATGTGGGCTATCATAATTTGGGTGGTTCTGTCACAAGCTCAAGTGATTCTCTGATAAACTAAGAGGCATGGAGTTAAAAAAGTAGCTTCTCCTTATTCTGTGAAGTGATTCTCCATTGTGATTTCGAAGAGTTTACGCTAAAGAATCAAAGAGAATCAAACAGTCCCTTACTTCCAAGGCAGATTCGATCTTTAGCGAGGGCATCGTTTATGCCCTAAGTAGATGGTGCAAAGCGGCAACTCTAGTAATTACTAAAGTAGTCTATCATTGTAAGAGCATCTCTAAAAGTTTTCTAAAGGCCACTTCTGATCTTATTTTTTTGGCGAGACTGTAAAAGAACCTCTCTCTCCAACAATTCCTTATTGAGAAAATTCCCTCTAGCACTATAAAACTTCCTCTCCCTCCTCTAGCACTAAATTTTTTTTCTTCCCTATCTAGCACCGATTCAAGCTTCCCCCCCCCCCCCCCCTCTTATCTAGCATTTCCGTCAGATTTTAGAGTAGGTTCGGTTAGGATTTTGTTAAGTATTTTTTTACCAAAATACCCCTTTGGCAAGGTTTTACCTTAGAAAAAATCATATATTTCCCATACGACGCCAAGATGATTTTTATATAAAAATTGTAGATCTCTAATCTTGATAACTTTTTATTGAGTTTTTTATTTGAAGATGTTAAGATGCTAAATAAAATAATATTAAGCTTCAACACATATTAATGGCGTATCAGTTATTTAGTGATGGAAGTTCTGAGAATGAAAGGTGCTAGCATCCAATGGCCTGAAACACGTGTGGTCACGTTTCACTCCCTCAAAGAGTGGCTGAGCTCATCGCACACCTTATCACTATTCCAGTGATGTGGTAGGACCCAAAGGTTTGTGGGTCATGATCTATGCCAAGCCCGGGTGCTGTGGCATACGGGTGTTGATGTTTCATGTATCGCTCGTTGATGCAAAAACTGCTGAGGAACATGAGGTGTGCTCTCTGTCACAAGATCCCGTGCTGTGGTAGGGCCGGGCCCCAGATTTTGTCTACTCCATGGAGTCCAGCGATTTGGCCGGGGTCGGTAGCTAACGGAATAAACTTTCCATCTCAGAAAAACCCATCTTATCATAGGAAGTCTGCCAATTTTTCCACCAAGGTCACACCATCACCTCCCTCCACGGCCATGGAGCCCGGCGCAGACGAGGTGGCGTTCGAGTCCCCGGCACATTTCCGCATCTACAAGAGCGGGAGGATCGAGCGCCTGAACCGGCCTCCTGTCCTTCCGGCCGGCCTCGACGAGGCCACCGGTGTCACCTCCAAGGACGTTGCCCTGGACGCCGACACCGGCCTTTCCGTACGCCTCTACCTCCCCAAGCTCCAGGAACCATCCAAGAAGCTCCCGGTCCTCGTCTACTTCCACGGCGGCGCGTTCCTCATCGAGTCGGCCGGCTCCGCCACGTACCACACCTACGTCAACCCCCTCGCAGCCGCCGCGGGCGTCCTGGTGGTGTCCGTGAGCTATCGCCTGGCACCGGAGCACCCGCTCCCGGCGGCCTACGAGGACTCGTGGGCCGCGCTCCAGTGGGCGGCGTCGGCGCAGGACGAGTGGATCGCGGAGCACGGCGACATGGCGCGGCTCTTCCTCGCCGGCGACAGCGCCGGCGCAAACATCGTGCACGACATGCTGATGAGGGCGTCCGGGTCCGGCGACGGCGGGCCGGGCATCGAGGGCGCCATCCTGCTCCACCCGTGGTTCGGCGGGAACGCGCCCATCGAGGGGGGGCACGAGGGCGCTGCAGCGGCCACCACTGGGCTCTGGATTTACGCGTGCCCGGGGGACGGTCGACGGCGCCGACGACCCGAGGATGAACCCTCTGGCGCCGGGGGCGCCGGCGCTGGAGAAGCTCGGGTGCGCGAGGATGCTGGTGTGCGCAGGGAAGCAGGACGCGCTCTACGTGAGGGACCGCGCGTACTACGAAGCCGTGGCGGCCAGCGCGTGGCCCGGGGACGTGGCGTGGCTCGAGTCCGAGGGAGAGGAGCACGTCTTCTTCCTCCCGAAGCCCGAGTGCGAGAACGCCAAGCAGCTCATGGACCGCGTCGTGGCCTTCATAGCCGGGGCCTGACTTGCTCTCTTGTGGCCATGTGGGCGCGGCGCGGCGCGGCGCAGCATCCAAGCCGTCATTGAAGATTGAAGTTGTGGGCAAGTTTCTCTCATTGATAAATAAATAATGGTCTTGTCTAAATATGATTTTTTTTTTCTCGTAGAAGTGTGGTACTGAACTTGTTCTTCAAACTGAAGTTTTAATAAGCAAATTAAAGTCTACATTATTCATTATTCCAGATCCGCGCCAGTGTCTAAGCAGGGCACACGTCCAGTTGTCCACTGAATCGTGTTGCTTATTCTGCTACAAAGCTTTATGACAAGTTTTCACGAATGTAAAAAGTTTCTTTTCACTTTGCCACTATTTTTTGTATTGATTTTCTTGGTCGACAAGTGCGTTCAAAGGATACTGGATCTGACATACCCCTCTGTCCTTTTTTAATGTCATTTTTAGTATATCAAGGAGTTAAATATACCCCCCAATATAACCAAATATGTATAAAAAATTCCTATAATATTTATAGTACGTAATAAATATCATTAATTACTTATTAAATATATTTTTACAATAGAGTTATTTGGGATAAGATCTTACTAACATTTTCTATAAATCTAATCAAATTTGATAAAGTTTGGTTAGTGCGAAAATCTAGATGACACTTAAATAGGGATAGAGGGAGTAGAGATAAAGTTGTAGTGTCAGGGTGTTGTTGGGTTCATAAACCCGGGGTCCCTTGGGGACTGGCTTCCACGCCAGGGCTCAGCCCAGGAGGACGGCCTTTTCTTCTTCTGGACCAGCCCAAGAGTCTGAACTCAACAGACCGGAGCACTCGCTTCAGGCCCTGGCCGCCTTCAGCCCATCTTTCCGACCGGAGCACCTCAGGCTCATGCCAACTCCGAACGACCTCTCCGATCGGAGTGCTAGCGTCAGGCCCCGGTCGCCTTCACGCGGCCTCCACTCGGAAAGCCTGACCCAAGGACCGCCTCCGACTCCGACCCCGTGTCTCCGACCGGGGTTCATAGAAAAACCCTGTTTATCGCTATTCTTCGACTGGCGCGCCAGAACCGACTAGGGACCATCCGACCGGGGACGCCCGCTCGGAAAGAACCAGAAGGCGTACGAAGGAAGGCAAGACGGGACTCGCAAGTCAAACCACGACACCAGGGACCATACCCTGCGGAACAGTACTTCACAACCGCCCTACCTCTATAGTATTGTAGGCGCCGGTCAAAACACCCATACGGTAAAGACCCCCACGTGCCTCTAGGCACCAACAGTATTGTGGGCGCCGGAATTCACCATACCAAGTGAACGTGGTAAAGCCATGCCTCCAGTCGGCGAAGACAGTTTTTTTGCAGGTACCGACGTCCTCCAGTCTTGAAGAAAGCAACTCGAACCTCCCACATGTACCTTGCATTCTACAGTGACATCGACAGTATTGCTGGGCACCCATCATTGTCCTATCCCCAGTCGGCGTGGGCAACAAGGCTTAGAAACGTCCGTACTCCCTCTCCCTCTCACTTGTAAAACCATCCCCTTCTTCTATAAAAGGGGATGCGCTCCCTCCAAACACAGGCAGTGAACCCAAGTCGACCTCTTCAAGTTCAGGTTCATTAGATCAGTAGCTGGCAACCCCTCAAGCACACACTAGAACACTTTGTTCATAGCATAACTCCTGTCGATCTCGACCCTTCCGACCAGACCGACCGGACACCCCGTCTCTCTCTCTCTCTCTCGTTTATAACCCCACTACAGACTTCGAGCACCTGGGCTCAGGAATAAAGTCACCAACCGACCCACACTGGACGTAGGGCACGTTGCCTGAACCTAGTATAAATCCCGTGTCATTGAGTTCTAAGCCACCTCCGATCACAACGTACAGCAAAACTACAAATATTTACTAGTTGGTCACATTCTGCACCGACAGTTTGCGCCGTACGTGGGGAAGATGCTGTACATTCAACACTTTTTTGGTAATCGGATGGCCCATTTCTCCGCCACTCCCGCCGTGGTAGGCTCGGGCGATACGATTCGCTTCGGCCTGATGGAATTTCCACACTCTCGCCCGCTGGGATGCGGGTTCCACCCATCTTCGAGCCTTCCCAGGCCTTCCGCTTTAGAAGCCTGGACTTTGTCGCCGACCGACTCGGCATACTCCACCTCTGCGAGGAGGCACACGTTCCGGCACCCTGTCTAAGGGGCTCCCTCCATCGACTCTGAGACTGTGCGACATCGACGGCGCGGCATCTGCGCTTCATTCTGAGCAAACTCTCTGCTCAAACCCCGCTGTAAGTAATACCCGTACTGTTACTTACTTTTCATTTACTATCCCCAATTGAGCACCCGAAGAGACTGTGTCATCCACGCCGCAAACGCCGCACGATCGGTTCCCCTACGGCCTCGCGTCCTCTATGAACATGTACGCCCGGGGACTCCGAAGGGTGCTGGCGCCTTTCCCCCTCGCATCCGAATTCGTGGGAATGGTAGGCTGTGCTCCTGCCGCTTCCCACGAACCCCTAGGTGGTGAGGGCAGTGAGCGATGATTCCAGTGTCGGCGACGTGGTACCACGCCACCGTCTATCCTAGGAGTGCGCCATGGTGGACGCTCTGGGACAGCCACCGGTGGTTGTGGAATCTACACAGACTCACACCCCTCCGGACCCACGTGTGGAGGCCCTCGCATCTACGCAAGCGCACGCCGAGGAACTACGACAACGGCGGCAGAACCAGTCACCACCTGCGTCGGCTCAGTCGGCCTAGCACGTCGCGCCCCACGCACACGGCCTAGCGGGTGGCGCCCGAGGTCGCGCCTGTCAGGTCCAACGTGACATCATGAACGAGGGAAACGATGTCCCATAATTCACCCGGGCTGGCCAGAATATCGTTGCTGCAGCAATGCTTCTACGCGGTGTTCCCGAGCCCGTCGACCCTCAGGAGCGGGCAGTCCACCGGAACCTCTGGGTTTTAGTAGAAGCCGTCACCGTCCAACAGGCGGAAAGCTCCACGTCATGACTCTGACGCGCGCCCTCTCTCCCCACCAGGGGAATGGGGACACGTCAGACGGATCGCTCTGTTCACTCACCGCTACAGCCGCTAGGACCGGCTTAGAGTGCGGTAGTCGTGCCACGGTCCGACCGGGCGCCTGCTCCGCACCTACCATCGGTACACGAGCGGCCCAATCTGCACCAGGACACCCGCAGCGCCATTAGCGACCGACATCGGTCCCAACGCAATAACACTATCCACAATACGGTGGTAGGTGCCATGAATCTCGGCCAAACCATCAAGGGAACCAGCAAAACGCGCCCCAGGTGTAGTCACCGGCTGGACGACCGGAGCCCCAGCCCCGAGGGCCTAGGGCCTTGGGCCTTCAAGCCGGCGGAAGGCACCATTCCCGTAGCAGTTTCCGGTCGCTCGCTAACATCACCAAATACACTGGGGAGACAAACCCAGGCATTTGGCTCGAAGACTTCTGGCTCGCCTGTCGGACCGGAGGAGTGGATGATGACTTCTTCATCATTAATATCTTCCCATTTGCGTGGGGGAACATGTTTGGGCGTGGCTCGAATTTCTTCCACACAACAGCATCCGCGACTGGGCGGACCTCAAGAGGGTCTTCGTTGGGAATTTCCTAGGGGACGTACGTCCGACCGGGGAACTCCTAGGACCTCAAGAGCTGTCAGCAAGAGCCCTAGCGAGTCCCTATGGGATTACATCCGTAGGTTCTCCCAATGATGCAACTCCCTCCCTGACGTCGTCGACGTAGACGTCATCAGCGCGTTCCTCTCTAGGACGAACTGTGAGTCCCTTATCCACAAGCTTGGCTGCTTGAAACCCCGTACCACCCGCGACCTGCTTGACATAGCCACCAACCATGCCTCCAGCGAGGAGGCGGTCAGAGCAGTCTTGAATAGAGGCCGAGACAAGGTCAAAGCCAAACGCATGGACCCAGACGAGGGCCCCTCCACGTAGAGGGGCAAGAAAAAAAAAGGATCGATGTTGGTCGAACGGCGCCCCACTGGTCACCGTGACCAATTGCATAGTCAAGCAGTCCCATCAGGGACTACCTAACCACTTCAACAAACTCATGGACGGTCCATGCCCCAACCACGCCTATCCTGTTAGACACCTCTACAAGGAGTGTGAGCTCCTCAAACGTTTCCTTAAATAGGCTGGCGGGCCAAAGGAGGGAGACGGCAAAGAGGCAACACCCAAGAAGGGAGGTACTGCAGGCAAAGACATGGACGACTTCCCCGACGCTGACGAATGTATCATGATCTTTAGCGGATCTGACGCCATCTAGACCAAGCGACAGCATAAGGTTCGCTATCAAGAGGCATGCGCCACTAAGTCAACCATCCCCTCCTTCCTCAGCTGATCGGAGTCTCCGATCACCTATGATCAGAGGGACCATCCCTCCCATGTCGCAAGACTAGGACTGCTATTCGCTCATCGTCGACCCCATCGTCCACAAGAAGCGGCTTATGAGGGTGCTGATGGACGGCGGCAGCGGCCTCAACATCCTGTACATCGACACCCTCGATGCCATGCGCATCCCTCGATTAGAACTCTGACCGGCGGGCTCCCCCTTCCACAGGGTAATCCTAGGAGCGTAGGCATACCCGCTCAGGCAGATCGATCTACCCATCACATTTGGCAGCCGAGCCAACTTCCGCTCGGAGCTTCTCACCTTCGAGGTGGTGGACTTTCTAAGGTCCTACCACACCATCTTGGGGCGGCCATGCTACGTGAGATTCATGGCAATCCCCAACTACACCTACCTCAAGCTAAAGATGCTGGGACCAAACAGGCGTCATCACTATGAGCAACGCTGTTCTCGCATGCCTTCACGTGCGACCGCTGAAGACTACGAGCTCGCCACTATGGTCGTCAACTCGTCCAAACTCCCACGGCTCGAGGAGTCATCAGGTCCCGATAGCCCCGGACTATAACCAACCAACTTCCTCGTTGGCCTTCCGCCCACTCGAAGAAACCAAGGTGGTGGAAATCGATCCCACCAACCCAACCAAGACAGTTCGGATCGGGACCTTAGCTTCCAGCCAAATAGGAAAGCGAGCTCATCGACTTCCTGCGTGACAATCGCTGATGTCTTCGCATGGCAGCCGTCTGACATGCTGGGGATACCCCGGGAGGTCACCGAGCATGCACTACGCCTTACCCCGGGCTCTAAACCCACCAAACAATGCCTGTGTCGCTTCGATGACGAAAAGGTGCAGGGCCATAGGCGAGGAAATCACCAAACTCTTGGTAGCCAGGTTCATCAGGGAGGTTTTCCATTCCGACTGGCTTGCCAATCCCATCCTGGTCAGAAAAAAGACCAGGAAGTGGAGAATGTGCGTCGATTATACTGGACTTAACAAAGCGTGCCCGAAGGATCATTTCCCATTACCATGCATAGACCAGATAATTGACTCCACCTCGAGTTGTGAAATCCTCTCCTTTCTGGATGCCTACTCAGGCTATCACCAGATCGTGATGAAAGAGTCCGATCAGCTCGCAACCTCGTTCATCACCCCGTATGGTTCATACTGCTACATGACCATGCCTTTCAGCCTGAAGAACGCTGGCGCCACCTACCAAAGGTACATGCAGCAATGCTTCACCGACCAAATCGACCCGCTCGACCAGCCCGATCAGGCCGAGCGGCCAAAACCAATGATCGCCATCTATGTTGATGACATAGTGGTCAAAATGGCTCAAGCTTGCAACCTGATCGCAAACTTGGCCGCGATGTTCACAAACCTTCGAAGGTTCAACATCAAGCTGAATCCCAAAAAGTGTGTTTTCAGGGTTCCAAAGGGGAAACTGCTTGAATACATCGTATCCGAGCGCGGCATTGAAGCCAACCCCGAAAAGATCATGGCCATCTCCAACATGGGCCCCATACGCAGCGTCAAGGGCATCAAGGGCCTAGCTACCTTAAGCCGCTTCATCTCCCAACTCGACGAACAGGGGATGCCGCTCTACAAGATCCTCAAAAGGATGGATGCCTTCAGTCTGGACTGAGGAAGCCGAGCAGGCTCTCAAAATCCTCAAAACATCCCTAACATCGGCCCCAATACTCATCGCTCCCAAGCGGGGAGAACCCTTCCTCCTCTACGTCGTGGCAAGTAACCATGTGGTGAACGCCGCCCTGGTCGTAGAGAGGGAGGAACCAGAACACCAGCTCAAAGTGCAGCGACCCGTATACTTCATCGAAGAAGTGCTTACCGACCCTAAGGTCCGGTACCCCTAGGTGTAGAAACTCCTATACGCCGTACTAATGGTGACCAGGAAGCTCCTACACTACTTCACCGACCACGAAGTCACGGTCGTCACTTCATACCCACTCGGAGACATCAGTCCGCAACCACGACACCACGGGACGAATCTCCAAGTGGGCTATTGAACTCATGGGCCACGACATCAGATATACCCCCCGTATCGCTATTAAGTCTCAGGCTCTCGTAGATTTTATCGCCGAATGGATAGAGGTCTAGCTACCAATCCTAGACTCACCCATGAATACTAGATAATGTACTTCGATGGGTCCGTAATGGCGCCCAGCTCAGGAGCTAGAGTGGTTCTGATCTCCCCAGGATGGGAGTAGGCTCCATTACGCCATCCGCTTCCACTTCTCAGCTTCAAACAACACCGCGGAATATGAGGCCCTTATCAACGGACTCCGCATCACCATCGAGCTCGGCGCTACATGACTCTATGTCCGTGGTGACTCGGAACTAGTCATTGATCAGGTCATGAAGGAGTCCTCCTACAAAAGCCCCCTCATGATGGCATACTTCCAAGAGGTGTGCAAGCTCAAGGACAAATTCCAGGGGATCGAACTACATCACGTCCCTCGAAGGGACAACGATGCTGCCGATTTCCTCGCAAAGCTGGCCACCAGGCGGGATCCATCCCCAAGCGGGGTCTTCATCAACGACATCCATGAGCCGTCCGCTCGCATCTTGGAAGGTCCGACCCAGACTGCCCTCCGACTGCCTAGCCGGTGCTCGGGGCCTCCGACCCCGACACCCAACCAGCGCCTAGGGGCTCCGATCCTAGTACCTCTACGCCACCCACGGGTGTCGCCGTATTGACATCCAGGCAAACCGATTGGCAAGTACCGCTACTCGCCTACATCCTCGAAGAGGTTATCCCACCTGAAAGGATGGAGGCCCGATGAATCGCTCGACGTGCCAAGACCTTCGTCGCACTCGGTGACGAGCTCCACAAACCGAGCCCATCAGGGGTACTCATGAAGTGTATCCTCACTAGCCAAGGGAGGGATCTCCTCCTTGAGGTTCATGCCGACATTTGCGAGCATCATGCGGCCCCAAGGTCGCTGGTTGGAAAAGCCTTTCCGCCAAGGTTTTTACTAGCCCACCGCACTACGAGATGCAGAGGAAGTCGTTCGCAGGTGTGAGGGATGCTAGTTCTATGCCTGGCAAACCGATTTGCCAGCACAAGAGCTCCAAACCATCCCTATCACCTGGCCATTCGTGGTCTAGGGCCTCGACATGGTAGGACCCCCTCAAAAAGGCCCCGGAGCAGGTTTCACTCACCTACTCATAGCGGTCGACAAATTCACCAAGTGGATAGAGGCCAAACCCATCACCAACATCCAGTCAGAGGAGGCAGTCAAATTCTTCCTTGACATCATCTACCGAATTCGGCGTTCTCAACTATATCATCACTCACCACGGGACTAACTTCACCAGAAAAAAGTTCCTAAATTTCAGCGATGGATACGGTATCAGGATCGACTGGGCCTCGGTCGGACATCCATGGACTAACGGTTAGGTCGAACTGCACCAATGGCATGGTCCCCTAAGGACTTAAGTCACGCATCTTCGACCGACTCAACAAATACGCTAGGCGATGGGTTGCGGAGGTCTCAACGATCCTCTAGAGCCTGAGAACGACCCTAAACCTGATCTACGGGATTCACACCCTTCTTCCTGGACTACGGAGCCGAGGCAGTGTTACCCTCTGACCTTGACCACAGCGCACCAAGAGTAAAGGCTTTTGACCACGACCGAGCCACGGAGGCCCAACAAAACGCAGTCGACCTACTCGAAGAGGCCCATGAAGCAACCGTCATCCGCTCCGCTCGCTACCAACAAACCCTCCGTAGGTACCACGAAAGGAAGATCAGAGAAAGGATTCTCGAAGTTGACAACCTCGTACTCCAGAGGACCCAATCAACGAAGAAAAAACACAAGCTCTCTCCACCATGGGAAGGACCCTATACGGTAACCAAAGTAGTCCGACCGGGCACCTACCGACTGGAGGACAACAACGACAACCTTCTCAACAACACTTGGAACATCGAACAGCTATGTTGTTTTCCCCCTAAATTTGGTCTAAACCACTTTTTAGTTAGAACATGCTCCCATAAGAGCACCCCTGCCCGAAACACTTTCAGCCCAGGTCGCTCAGGGGCTCCATAAGGGTACAATATTAAAATATTACCTCTCTTTTTACTATCACACGATAAAGCAATTGTGTCCCCAAACAGAAACACATTCCATTTCCTGTGTTTACCTTACGTAACTCTGTTCTTACTCCCAACCAAACGCACCCCGTCTTTTCCTATGGTTATGAACAGCTAAGCCTCACGGGCCACGCCCTGGGCTCACAAGGTCGCAGCCTACGGAAGAATCGGGTAGGTACGAGAAAGAAAGGATAAAAAACAAAAATTATGCTAAGATAAACATAGGGAATGAGTATCGTGGTTCTATCACAAGGATGTTTCCGACTGAAGCTCTTCGAACCCCGTCACTCTAGTCGTGCAGGCACCACCACACGAAATCTCCGCTGAGAGACCAACCGGCCCCCTTAGTCGATCGAATCACTTAGTGTCCACACCTAAGATACAGGTAGGAAGCGAAGGGGCGCCCCATGCAGACCACGCCTGACTCCATCTCGAATGACGAGCATGGGTCCCGGTTCGAACATTTCTGACTGAAGCTCTCCGAACCCCATCTCTCAGGTCATCAAGGTGAGCATGTGTTCATTAAAACAAACTATTCACATGAGGGCTAACCCATGATTGACAAGCGTAGGTACCGGTCGGACGTTTCCGACTGGAGCTCTTCGAACCCCGTCACTCTAGTCAGTCAAGGTAAAACACTATCAAAGCCCCTCTATTTCAATTTAAAACATTCATACATCCATACAGTGCATTTCATACCATACGCCTGAACCCCCTAGGACAGTTAGGGCATGAACCGCCCAAGGGCTTGAGAACTAAGCATCGCACATGCAATGAAATGCATCAGAACGTTCCGTGATTGTGTCACGAAGCGGCGGTTGCCTCATTCGATATGAGCAACCGAAACAGAGCCTAGGGGAGAAAACCACTAGATGAGCCCTGTGCGGCCCTCACCTAGTCTAGTAGACCTAGGTCATCTCAACCTTCTCGTTCGATCCTGAACCTCTCGCCAAGCCCACAGAATCTCCATCGAGGGGAGGCCAAAAGGCCACCCAGGTTGGTCTCTAGAACGACCTAGGCATCTGTCGGGTTGCAGGTAAAGGAGTAGTGGAATGTCACAAGGGGGCTATGCCGATCCCATCACGAACGATGGACCTAGATTCCACTCGATCACACCCATTAACAACTCACCGAGCTAGTCTTTCGAGCCCAAGCGATCGGGACAGGAGACGAAACTCAGCCCCTCTGGTTGTGAGGAACCGAGGATGGGGTAAATGCACATAAACTCACATTGACCCCTACGAAGGCCCGACAGGGCTCGGGGGCTCAAGAAAAATGCCAAGGACGGTGACCTCAAACTCACCAGATCCATGACTATGACTCGTCCGGTCCCCGGCGCGCACCGACGCTAGGACCCGCGAGCACCGCCTCGTCTGATCTTTAACTAAACTAACAACAGTCTTCGTAACGGCTTCGACGACTTCACTGCGCTCCAAATAAACCTTGGGACCACGACTCCTAAACTCGCGTCGACAGGATCGGCGACATCCGGCTATGGCTCTTGGGACCACGACTTCTAAACTCACGTCGATAGGATCGGCGACATCCGGCTACGGTTCTTGGGACCACGACTCCTAAACTCGCGTAATGGCTTCCTAAACTAACTCTCTTGATCCACGATGTGCACCGACGCCTGGGTCCATTCACAAACTTCGCCTCACCCGATCCCATGGCGCGCATCGACACTAAAACATCAGTGAGCTCTGACACAACCAAACCGAGCTATCTCCACCCACGGCGTGCACCGACGCCAGGGTCTGTTCATGACTCCGACTCACCTGATCCCACGACGCGCAATGACACCATGGTTAAACAAAATTTGTCTCAAACTAAAAAACATGCATACATGCCTGTTGAAACAACACCCCCAGCCAGTTCGGCCCAAACCATCTAGGGCTCAGGGGCTACACTCGTGGGTGCACTCACGCGTGTCATAGAACCGACCAATTTATAAGAACACAAGTACAAAAACAATCGCTGAAACGATCAAATTCTTGAACTTGAGCCCATATAAACCTAGTAGTCAACCAAAATCTCGAAGGATTTCAAACCAACTTGCATACAACCGAGATCATAGTAATTCAACATAACATATCGTACTGTTACAACATTTCACAGACATTCACAAATAAATTACATCATCACAGAGTCATCGTTATTACAAAACAAGTCTTGTAAAACATGCGGAAGCAAATAGTTTAACTCATACACCTGAGTTCAAATACACATACTGGTTTGCTGATCATAGCCCGCAAAAGCATTCAGATAAGAGAACAGAGATCATGCCCATGATCTAGTCTTCATCACCCGCCTGGGTGGAGATAATACTTACAGAATCCCTCATATAGAAGGTCATCTGCAACAAGAGAGAATAAACCCTGAGTACGGGAATGTACTCAGCTAGACTTACCCGTCGAAAATCCAAAACAAACGACACCAAGGATTATGCATAGCTTAATGTAGTGGATCTGGCTGACACTTTCTTTTTGCAGAAAAGCATAAGTAATATGATCAACTCTTATCCTGACTAGCAGTGACTTTTTAGCCATTAACCTGTCATCTATATTAGCACCTATACTAAGCAATCATTTTATTAGGGTGCAAACATTAATAACCATATTAGGTATTTCATTGTGGCAACCTTATCATCATCATCCATTTAACCATATCGTTAAATTAATTGAATCTACGTTGCCGTTGCTCAGTCAAGTTCTCACTATCCGGGAGAGACGGCGATTCAAATCGATTCCTATTCAGCTAGAGGGGTATTCCTAAACACAAACCCTGCTTCCCCCGTTAGGGTCGCAAACAAGTCACCTTTGATACGATTTAGGAGTCGCGAGTCCGAACAGATCGACATTCTCAGAGAACCACTCTGCCAAGGTTTTTCAGGGACTCTAACCCACCTTGGACTTATGCCAATGGCTCTCCGCACATCCTTACTACCTCTAGAATGCACGCCACTGCTCGCATCCCCGGCCTGAGTCGAGCTACTAGGCTTCACGGTCGGAACGACTTATCTGGCCAGCTAAGTGTTAGGCTGTGTTCAACATGACATGAGGACGTACAGCGTATCGGATCCTTAAACGACTCAGACGGAGTCACTATGTTCAAACCTACACAAGACCCCGCCCAGTCTTAATTCGTTATTCACATGGTTCTTTTCCACGATAGCAATTATAGCCAACCGTGATCCACCTCATCCTAAAGCTCACAGGTGACAAGAAATCACCTGACATCTACCACACTAAGCATGGCTAAGCATTTAACCTGTTCCTGAACTTAAATAGGATTCCAGTGCGATATCTGAACAAGGAAGGATATATATAATGCAGCAATTGATTCCAACCAATTCCTATACTTAATGCATCATCAACAATAAAAGATACTCAATGTATTTGTGAAAGCATGGGAGGCTTAATATGCTCCGGGGCTTGCCTTTCAGGAACAAGGAAGGCTGGTGGTCAGGGCACTCGGGCAACTCCTCCGCGGCGGCTGCTTCGTCGGCTTCTTGCACCTTGGGCTCCTCCTCCTGGTTGGCTCCCTCGAACTCCAGCAACGTCACTCCCTTTGGCACACCTATTGCATGAATGCACAAGATAAATATCATGGATGCACATGAACGAATGTCAGGGATGCTCGGGGAATGCACATGTTCGCTGTAGTTTGCATATTCCAACTTAAGCCCTATTCAAATCACTTTACTTACCAAGTTTATACAACCCAATGTATAATTGCTCATCTTCAGTTAATGACCTAGCACCTACACCTAAGCATATTCTCAAGTTAGGCTAACCCTAGACAATCAACGAGAACATTGCAACAACATACACTCAAGTATTTGTATTTCAGCAAAATGAAGACTATGTAGCGGTACAGTAAACTAGCCATAACTAGATATTTATACATCCAAATGACATGCAACAAGACAATCTGGAAAGCTTATAAAATTGTCTACAATTTATTTTTAGACCTCAAAGCATGATTAAAACCTTTACTAGCTCGAATTCATCAATCAACGAAACTCTGTCCACACAAGACAGAGAGTGAGCCAAACTGGAACCTAACTTTAAACAGCTGTAGTTTCTAAACTACTAGGCCAAATGCCCTAAAATTTTGACAGGAGCTAGATACATAAATTATCTACAACTCTTGTATTCATCACATTCACAGAAAACCAAAATATCATGGGGAACTTCCTAAAGTCCCCAGATCTATCCAGAGGGACACCATACAAACGAAATAATTAATAAGTTATGATGTAAACACATAATTGGACAAAACTAACTCTACTCACATATCACACATATCACAGGAACACCAAAAAGTTGGGTGTTCCTCCCCAAAACATTTCTTTTAATACCTTAATTTATTTAATTAATTAGAGGAAATGGTAAACATATATGAAAACTACACCATTAAATCTACAAAAATTACAGTAGATACTACATGCTCTAAGTAGACTACCATAAAAATTTCACACCATTTGAGTAAGTATAACAGCCTACACAAAAATGGTAAGGCATAATGGCTTAACATGGCATAATTAGAAAACCTTAGTGAAAAGTGTCAAGCAACAGATTTCATATTTTTCCTAGCATCCTTAAGGTACTAAGATACTACCTACCAAGTTTCATGGTCATAGGATTCCTAGATAATTTACAAAAATTCACACAAGTATCCACCAATGATAAAAAAGAAAATCTATAACTCAAAAACTACACATGCAATGACTCTCAAATTTTAACCCGAGCTTCTACTAAGCAATACTAGCTTACCCACAAAATTTCACAATTTTTGGATCACAGAAACTCAAGATATGATTTAAACAAGTTTGCATGCATTCAAAAACACTTTTCAAGTTCCTATTTAATTCATCCAAAATTTCTACATAATGTGCTCAAGACATATTTTTCTTAAATACTAGACCTCACTATGAGTCTAACAAAATTTGAATCACAGCATTTGGATCTACACATTTGGAGTTACAAAATTTACAAAACAGCATTCAAAACTAAAAATTTGAACTATCTTTATGAACACACAGTCACTGACGTGTGGGACTCGGTTGTCAGCCGTACCCGCCTGTCAGTGAGACAAAACAGGGGAGGCGGCTTCGACAGCGCTGATCACGGTGAAGCTCGCCGACGGTGGCTCCTCCGGCGAAATTGACGGCACCAGCGTGCTCCCCACAATGATGCGCACCCATCCATGCCCTTACTTCAACCTCTACCGAACCCTAGCAAGGACAATGGCGTGCATGGCGGATGGCCGCATGGTCCGACGGTGCTCCGGCAAGGTCTGGCCCCGTAGGGCGCGGCAAAGCTCGGTACGAGCTCCTAGGGCATGCGGGGAAACTACTGGAAGGAAGAAAAGCGGATAAGATGGCTCCTAGCTACCCCGACCACGGTGGCCTCAACTCCAGCGAGGTCACGCCCATGGCGGTGATGGCGGAAGGGGCCCAAGCGCCCTTACCAAGACTCGAATGGCTTGGCTAAGTGGTGGAGGACGTAGAGGAGAACACGGCGGAGCTACGGTGAAGACGTAGTGCGTGTTTTTGCAGCGGTGAGCAAGCTCTGCGACGGTGCAGTTGGATCGGCAATGGCGGAGCGGCTGAGCTTGCTTGCTGCGTGGTGGAAGGCGACTGGAGTGGAGAAAATGAAGTGGCGAGTGCGTCGGGCAGGCGGGCGCAAGTTCAAGTCATGGCCAGCGGTGCCAGGACAGCCATGGTGCATGGCCTGCGCGTCAGGCGACTGGTGACGAGTGGTGCCACGCGACGTTCGTTTTTTGAAAACGGACAGACACTATAGCTGCCATTCAGAGTTCCTTCGACGACTGACAGTGAAACTTGACAGCATTTGATCTCTCAATTCATGGCGAATCAGTGGGAGAAGTGTACATGAAAGTTGTAGAGCTATAGTAGGGCTACAATTTTGATTTAGAAATCAATAGCTAATTCACAATGGATCATGAGTTATATCAAGCCAAAGTTGGCCCAATCAAACTAAAATTTCATTTAGGACTTAGAAATATTTTCAAGTGTTGAATCAGCTTTCAATTCTGACTTGTGGGTTCTTTTTGAACATGTTGTGCACATTTTCATGACTTGGCTTCTAAACAAAGTTTGTTCCTTATAAAATTTGCTACAACTTTGTTTTAGGTTGCTCAGACATGCAAACATCCTAAGCTACACTTTTTAAATAGTCAAACAAAAGGGTTTAGGGGTCAAAATTGGTCAAACCATGACTTGGGAACATAATTAGTCAAAATGATCAACATGAACAATGTCCCAAATGACATTCTAGGTGTAACTAAGTTACTTAAAAGAATTTTTAGCCACACCATACATTGGTCACACAAGAATCAAGCAAGGTATGTACTGAAACAATGAAAAACACATGAAATGTTACAAATGTTTCATAGTCATATTTCATGATCTTGTTGCATAGTATTAACTAACATTGTTGACACAAAATGTGACGCACTGTGCCTCACACACAGCAAGCCGAAAAGCATAGCTTCAATCGGGTTCTCGAGTGTTTCGTTATCCGGAAGCGTGCTAGTCAGTTTGACCTGAAAACTAACAAGGGATAAAACAATTAAATATCAAACCGGAACATGTTGGGTAATACTAGACAGTTCCACATATATGGCCCTGAAGCCACTTACAACGACATACAGCTATAGAGAGCTGTCTGCCAATGAGTTCATAAACCATTTTGGCTAATCGTAAGATGAATGCACGTGGAAACCTGAACGCCGAATACACATGCATGGGAAGACATATTTGAACAAGTGAAATTAATTATGAGTTAACGCATAACCAAACTCGGCAGTCCAGCCGAATTGGGGTCCATGAAGAAGGAACGTGCAAATAAAAACGATTAAACTAATCCAAAACCTGCATCTGCCGCACGACACCTGGTTTTGTTAAAGCTTAAACATGATTAACATGCATGAACCCGCAACATGTGACAACCTAGATTAAAATAATTCGGCCATTATGAGCACACTATCTAGTTGCAAAGATATTATGAAAAAGCAATGATCATTGAAACATGAATAAAACCACAAGAGAGAGAAGGCCGAACAATGTCAATCTAGATTGGGCAGAAGTGTGTTACAAATATATATATAAAATGTTCCGTGACATGCAACACTGGATAACTTAATGAATCTATTTAGATTTGCCATATCTAAAAGAGCCGATAACTATCTTGCTTTCACTAAGTATATTGAGTAAACGCCTGCCGCACGGTATCTACTCATACACAAAGCATAAGCAAAGACTTCTTGATTGTCAAGCAAAGATCCGCCGCACGACCATTGAAAACAAACAAGACTACTTGCATCATGTCTAAATCCACCGCATGATACTAAACATGATAACAAGGTTGTCAGAACTTACGGAGGTCGACGGATCGATGATTCCTCTCAAAGAACTCGACGACACGACAAGAGGACTCGAAAGTTGGCACGGGGCCGGTTGTATTGATTTGGTTGTGAACCCCTTTTACAATGGCCGAGGGTCAATATTTATACCCTAGACAAAACGTGAGTCCTAGAGGACTACGATTTACAAAGGAACTTCTAAACAAACTTGGAAACTTACGATTCCTTACCCTAAACTTATAGATTCCTTTATTATTACAACTCTCATCTTTCCGATCGGTCTTGCCTGCCATCTTCTGTTTTTCCGAATGGAGTTACCGCCTTCTAGAGTAACCGACCGCACAAGCATTTAGCCGACCGCTTGTTTTGTTTGCCGAACACCCTTCTTCCCGCATGTGGGTCTACCTGTCATCTTCCAGAATCGACCAAAATCCAGTGTTAACACATGCCCCCTCAATTTCGGGATAAAAGTTGTTTTATTCTGAAATTGACCACAAGCTCTTTCATCCTCCTAGGCCATCACCGTTCAAAACCGCAGCCGCTGCCCAAAAATTCAAGCTTTCAGCGCAACCTCGGACCTCCTTCAAATCTTCAATGGCGACCCAGGATGAAATCCCAGAGGTAAACTTCACTTATATTCGGCAACTTTCATTTTATCCTCCCGCTCCTTCTTTTGATTTACTCCCCTTTGATTTCAATCATCTTCTAAAGGAATACAAGAGCCAGATTTTGATCCCCTATGCTGCCAACCCCGACTCCTATTTCCTCGGCCCAATGGGAAATCCTAACCCTTCTGAAATTATTGAGAAGGAAACCCAAAGAATTCCTTTCAAGTCTGGGATTACCTCGCCAAACCGATGGCCAAACACGTTCAAGAATTGGCCATTTCCCCCAATCACCGGATGGCGTAACTGGTACAGGAGAATGCTGGAGAAAAGCAGCAGCCACTGGGAAAGTCAGGACATCAGTCATTGTCTGGAATTATCCTTAGCAGAGACACCCAGGAATGATTCCCTTTTGATAGCAGCTTCTCATTTTTGGTCTGACACTATCAATGCCTTCATCTTTGGTCATGGTATTATGGCCATCACTCTGGCCGACGTATTCATGATGACTGGCTTGAATGTGTCATTGCTAGTATATCCCTATAAGTACAAGAGCAAAAGTAATCAAAGAGCCGTCAGCTCTGGATGTGGATGGGTCAAACATATTCAGAACTACATGAATGCATCTGGCACTGTCTCTGACAAAGAGTTGAAAGCCTTCATGAATATGTGGCTATGCAGATTCATCTTCTGTGGAAAATCCAATGAACCAACCCTGAATCACATGGTAATGGCTGAAGACTTAGCTGCATGCACTCAGATCCCACTAGGCAAATATCTCTTAGGGTCTGTTTATCATATGATGCATCAAATTACTCTTCAGATGCACCAAGGTGGAGAAATTTCTTGTGTGAATGGTCCCTGGTGGCTAATTCAAATGTGGCTCCAGCTATATATGCATCAGATAACCCCTGTGAGTCTCTTCAATCTAAGTTTTCCCTCAGTTAACTATGCTGAAGGCAGCACAGCAAAGGTTAAGGCTTGTCAGACTTATGGGGAAGCAGCATCATCTATAAGCATTGACATAGACATCGGTCACTTCTTCAAGCTATTTTTCAAAGGATTCGGCAATGTGCTCTGGTTTCCTTACAGAGAAAACGAAAATTTGACCTTGCCCTGCAAGTTTAGCTATGAAATTGGTTGTTCAGGTCAAGAATCCACGGAAATTTTCAATTCCTTTATCAAACCTTGCACTTTGCCAGCCGAATTTCATCATGGGAGATTAGTACAATCCACCTATGAATTCTATTATCCAAACATGGTGGCCAGACAATTAGGATGTGGCCAACTGCCTCCAAAATTTCTCTTCTCAACAATCATAAAGTCAAGGGAAGTAATAACAGAAGGAATGGAAGCCAAGAAGGTCTTTGAATTAGGATGGAAATTGCCAATATATGAACCATCTCCATTTGGGCTAATAGATGTTGCTCATCCCTTCTTTGTTTCTTGGTGGCAAGAATGGCATGCTCATATCTTCAATATATTAGTTCATTCTTTATGCAAAAACTTGCAACCCAATTTTGCTTCTGATAGTGAGGTAATTTCATTATGCCCATCATTTCTTGTTCTTGAACCCACTTCTTATTTTAACATCTGGTCATGCACAGGATCTTGAGTTTACTCCCCCAGCCAAAGCAATCCAGTACTATTCGGCTGGTCCCAAGCCTGCTCTGGGGTTTGATGCTCCAAACTTAAAGGAATTCATGAAAACTTCTGCAACTTTGGATTCAGCACCTCTAAAGGCACTCATGAGAACTCCTGCTACTTCAGCTGCTGCATCTTCAAGAGGAAAAAGCAAAAGGAAAACACTTGAAAGTTTTCTCTTACCCAAAAAACCAAGGACCAAGAAAGCCAAATTATCTCTTAAGGTATGAACCTTTTATTCTCTATCAGGTTACCAACCTCACTTAGCAGTAAACCTGACCACCTCTTACATTCATTACTTCCATTGCAGCCACAAGTCGAAATTCCCACATTAGGCAATACCTCAGCACCTGTAGAACCAATCCCTGAAGTTTTTATTGAAGATGAAGAAATCCATGATAGCGAAACTTCAGAGACTCATGAAGCTGAAGGCTCAAAGGCTCATAAACCTGATGAAACTATAGGTAACATTGTTCAACCAATTCTCTTTTTCTTTCTTTTTAATAACATCTATCTCTTGTGCTCATTATCATTTACTTTACCGAAAATAGATGAAATCTTAGATGAACTGGTAAGGGAAACTTCTCCTGATCAAGCTCCAGACCTGTCCCTACTGAATCTTTAGCCAAGTTCCCCAGCAAGCCAGGGTATAACCCATCCTGATGATCAATCATCTCGGCAGGTAATCCTTTGTTTTACACTATATTTTAGCAAAATTACCCAATCGGCTAACACCTTCTTTCTTTTCTTTTCTTTAGAAGAACATCACTAAATCGACCACCAGTTACTCCTTCTCTATTAAGGATTACATCATTGAGAAAGGTGAAGAGATTACTTCCCATCAAACCTTATCGCTGGAAAATCAGGCCCGGCTAAAAGAGGTGATCATTCTGCTAAACAAGGATACCATCAGTCTGGTTCAGGATGCAGACCAGATAAAAGACCTCCTTGAACTCATTGATCAAGATATCCCCTCTGCTCTCAAGGCTCCCCTAGAATCTACAGCCCATCTTGATGACCATTTTGCTATGGTGACAAGGGCAACCAAAAATATATCTTCGAGGACCGCTCTGCAGAAGGATAGATCTTTGAAAAAGCTAGAGATTAAAGATCTTCACTCTCATATCCAGACTACGAGAAATTCCTTGGCAACCTTGGAGCCTGAACTGAAAGCCATGGAGGATGAAAAAAGCAGACTAGAAGCTCAACTAGCCGAACTGAACGCCAAAATTCAGTCTCACAGGGCCCACATAACTAATTTGCCGAAGAACATAGAAGCAGCTTCACTAAAGATAGCTTCGACCATTAAAGAAGATCAACAGATCAAAACTAAGTTATCCAGCATCTAGAGTTCTGAAGATGAAGATCAAAAAGTGCTAGATAATGTTAGCCGAATCAGGACTGAGGCCATAGAGGCAATCAATCATCTTCTGAACCAGTAGACATTGGGTTTGTAATAAACTTAAGTGTGATATCTTCTTTCCCTTGATTAACCAGCTTTATGTTTACTTATTTTTATTCATTTGAAAGCAATCGGCTCCTTTCCCTTAAATTACTCGATTAGAATGCAGCCGATTGTCTCCATTCTTCCGATAGCCGAACGAATCCAATTCAAATATTGTGAGGGTATAACCGAACAATGTTGGCTCCAACAAACCAGGGAGATATTCGAGCGACATTCGACTTAACCCATGCTTGGCCCAGCCCAGTAACGGCCTAGCCGAAAGGGAAAAAACCTACTCCGCCGTTTAGGATTCTCGCCCCATAACCCCATGGAATTTGCCACGATCCTTCGCTTCAGCTTATAAATAGACCCTTCCGTTAGCCTTCATCGCTATCTTTGCCTCAGCATTCTCACATCCGTCTCCTCCACTTCCTTCGTTCGATTCATTCCAGAAGAAAACCCTAACCTCCATCAAAGCAAATGACGAACAGTGGCAACCGTGGCAAGCGTCCTGAAAACGGAGAGGCTGAAGGAAGCAGAGCATCGCGCTGCCGGCGTCGTGGGTATGATTCGGCTTTTTGCCCCCTTTGCAATTTCCTTGTTCATCTCTTAATTTCGATTTTTCCTTCCTCATTCATCAGGATAAGGGTCATCAGCTCTAGCCAATACCATCTCCTTCCTCCGGTGACGGCAGCTCAATCGGGAACTCCATCATCCGGCTCCTCCGGGTCTTCCAGCTCTTCAAGCTCTTACCATTCCAATCCTTGGAGTTCGGCAGAACCAGCAGATGCACACCATCCATACTCTCACGAGGAGGCGCTCAAGTTTCGCCAGGAGAGGGACGAAGCCCGGGAGGAGCTAGGCGATGTCTCCAAGAAGTTCGGCATTGATCAAGTCGAATGGGAGGACCAGCGGAAGCAATTCTGCGACGCCATCACCGGTTTGATATCTTCATTTAGTTTTATCATCCTGGCTTCCTTTGCTTGCCGACCCATTTCTTCTTTTCTGCCCAGCTCTTTCCGCGGAGAATGACCGCTTGAAGGCGGCGGCGAACAAGATCGCCGACAAGGTGAATGCCCAGGGGGAGACATCCGAAGCACGCCTTGATGCTGTGGACGGCCACATTGATCAGGCCGTCATCCAAGGTGTGCACCTCGGCGCTTCTCTCGGACTGGCGGCAATGACCTCCCAAACCAACGAGGACTACTCCTCCCAGCCAGTTGGCTTCGTTGGAGGACGCCCGGACGAGATCTACGACATCGATGAACGTCTGGAGGCCTACGATGATCATGCCGCTGCCCTTGCTGAAATCACAAACCCCCAGTCCATCCTCAACAAGTTATTTGAGGAGTAGTTTGTATTAGGATGGACTTTTTATAAATAATCTCGTCCTTTGGAATAATATTTACTTCTTTGACTCTTTTCGGTAAAATTCCACTTGCGACTGTCAGAAAAATGCTGACAACAACCCAGTTTTGAATAAACATTCTTGTGCTAGAGGCGATGCAAACTGCATCGGCTATTTTGTGCTAAAGGCGATATGAACAATATCGGCTATTCTCAATCTTGTATCTGATTTTTAGGCTAAAGGCGATATGAACAATATCGGCTGTTCTCAGTCTTGTATTCGATTTTTAGGCCAAAGGCGATTTTCTCTTTGTCGGTTTTTCTGATCTACATTCATGAACCAACCTCAACACTGGGGTAGTATTTCTTAAGAAATCTTCCATTAATAGCTCTGGTAAACTCCTCTCCAAATAAAGTCTTTAATATGTATGCATTGCCAGGTACACATTCTACAATTCGGAAAGGACCTTCCCAATTTGGAGACCATTTGCCGAACGCTCTATCCTTTGTTCCAACTGGCAATATAGTTTTCCAAACCAAATCTCCTTCTGCGAATTGCTTCAGCCTAACCCTTTTGTTATAATACTTGGCAACGCACATTTTATTTTTCTCAATATTTTCTAATGCCTTGAGACGAATCAAATGTAAATCTTCCAATTCATCCATCATCAGATTCTTATAGTCTTCTTCTGCCAATTCTTTCTGTAACACAACTCACCTTGAATCTAACCGTAATTCCCATGGTAGTACGGCATGATACCCATAAACCAGTTCATAGGGAGACGTTTGAGTGGATCCATGACAAGCCATTCGGTAAGCCCACAGTGCTTCACTAAGAACCAAGTGCCATCTCCTTGGTTTTTCATCAATCTTCTTCTGAATGATTTTAATCATAATCTTATTTGATGCTTCTGCCTGTCCATTAGCTTGTGCATAATAAGGAGAAGAATTATACAACTTAATCCCCATATCTTTGGCAAAATCACAGAATTCTGAAGAAGTAAACTGAGTTCCTTGATCAGTTGTTACAGTTTGAGGAATCCCGAATCTGTGAATTATATGTTCCTTAACAAAACTGATCATATTCTCTGACGTTACCTTCTTCAATGGGATAGCTTCAACCCACTTGGTGAAATAATCCGTGGCCAAGAGTACAAACTTGTGTCCCTTATTAGAAGGAGGATTGATCTGACCAATTAAATCTATACCCCATCCTCTGAACGGCCAAGGCTTGATTATAGGATTCATAGCAGACGCTGGAACTTTTTGAATATTGCCGAATTTTTGACAATTGTGACACCCTTTGTAATATTCAAAACAATCTTCCAACATAGTTGGCCAAAAATAACCAGTTCTCCTAATTATCCACTTCATCCGATAAGCTGACTGATGTGCACCACACAATCCTTCGTGAACCTCATACATCACTTTCTTGGCCTCTTCTTGACTTAAACATTTGAGCAATACTCCATCGATGGACTTGTAATATAACTGATCATCAATAAACACAAATTTGAGAGCTTTGTACCTGAGTTTTCGGGAAACCTTTTGAGATGGATTTTTCAGATAATTGGCAACTTCGCATCTCCAATCACCATCTACTTGGATCAGTATTTAAAACATCTTCCTCCATAGCAAAAACTTCCCGACTCTCTCGATATCCAGAAGCAGCTTGAAGCTAACTTATTTGCTTCTTCATTGTACTCTCTAGGGATATGATGCAAGGTCACCATTAGAAAATTCTTCAAATGTTCTCTGCACTCTTCATAATATTCCTCTTAACACATTGTTCTTGCATTCATACTGATCATTCAGTTGATTAATCACCAACTCAGAATCCCCAAAGATTTCAACAGCAACGGCCTTTACTTCTATAAGAAGCTGAAGCCCCTCTAAGCAATGCTTCATACTCTGCCTGGTTGTTAGTAACATGAAATTCAATAGGAACTGATACTCAAAAGCTTTTCCTTGTGGGGAAATCAAAAGAATACCAGCACCACCACCTTTGCTACAAGATGATCCATCGAAGAACAAGGCCCAAGGCACAATGCTTATCGCCTCAACAGAAAGATCCCGATGTTGGGTAATAAAATCGGCAATAATTTGACCCTTTACCGCCTTTGCCGATTCATATCTTAAATTAAATTCCGACAACGCTAAAATCCATTTGCCAATTCTTCCATTCAAAATCGGCATTGATAGCATATGTTTGATTACATCAAAACTAGAAACCACCACGCATTCGGAATTCAACAAATAGTGCCGAGATTTGGTACATGAGTAATATACACACAAGCAAAGTTTTTCTGCAGCCGAATACCTTGTTTCCGGGTCTAACAGCTTTCGGCTAAGATAAGCTATGACTCTTTCTTTTCCTTCAAACTCTTGCATAAGGGCCGATCCTATCGTTAGGCTATCGGCCGCCACATACAACTTAAAAGGCTTGTCAAGTTGTGGAGGTACCAGCACAGGTGGTGCCTTCATATATTGCTTGATCTCATCAAAAGCCTTTTGTTGTATGTCACCCCATACAAATTTTTGATCCTTCTTGAGCTTTAATAAAGGAGAAAAGGGTAAAACTCTCTCTGATAGATTGGATATGAATCTTCTTACAAAGTTGATTTTGCCTAACAATGATTGTAATTCCGTGAGATTAGTTGGCGGCACAACTTTGTCTATTGCTTCCATGCTCTTTTTCCCAACTTCAATTCCTCCTTTATGAACTAAAAATCCCAAAAACTCACCAGCCGAAACTCCAAAGGCACATTTGTTTGGATTCATCTTCAAGCCATGCTTTCTTGTGCACTCCAGAGTCTTTCTTAAATCGGCTAAATGTCTTTCATGATCTCTAGATTTGACTACTACATCATCGATGTAGATTTCTACAATCTTGCCGATCAGCTCAGTGAAAAATATAATTCATAGCTCTTTGATAAGTTGCACCGGCATTCTTTAACCCAAACGTCATGACTATCCATTCGAACAAACCAATATGACCAGGACATCTGAAAGCTGTTTTCGAAATATCTTCTATTGCCATAAAAATTTGGTTATAGCCAGCATTACCATCCATAAAACTAATGACTTCATAACCTGCTGCTGCATCTACCAGCAAATCGGCAACTGGCATTGGGTAACCATCCATGGGAGTAGCCTTATTAAGATTTCTGAAATCTATGCAAACTCTCATTTTTCCATTTTTCTTGTATACCGGTACTATATTTGAAATCCACTCTGCATACTTGCATGGCCGAATGAAGTTTGCTTCTATTAACCTTTCAACCTCCTTCTTCACATCGGCCAATACTTCCTCTTTGTATATCTTCCTTGGAGGTTGTTTATAAGGACGAAATCCAGGTTTAATAGGGTAATCGATGCTCAACAATGGAACGATCCAATCCAGGCATTTCCGTGTAATCCCAAGCAAAACAATCTTTAAACTCTTCAACAAATCTATCAACTTTGATTTATATTCTGGGTCTAACTTTGCACTAATATACATCGGCCTTGGCTTAGATCCATCACCAACATTAATTTCTTCCAATTTATCAGCCGACATAAAACCACGTCCCAACTTTCCTTTGTTGCCATCGACGGGATTTCCCATTAAAAATTGCTATGAGAGCCGACTGCTTGGATCGGCTAGTTGGCCTTCGCTGAAAACATTTACAGGACCTTCTTTCCACACTTTTCTAGAGAAACAATCGACGCCCTCATATTCCCAATAGGTAGATTCTGTGGCAGCAACACTTACCGAATTATCAGCATGTACAACTTCAACATCATCTCCAATCCATTGAATGAGAATTTGATGCATAGTTGAAGGAATGCAACAATTAGCATGGATCCAATCTCTGCCCAAGAGTAGACTATATGCCCCCTTGCCATCAATGACAAAAAAGGTGGTAATCAGAGTTTTCGACCCAATAGTCAACTCGACATGGATAGCACCTCGGGTATCAGAAGGATTGCCAGCAAAGTCCCTAAGCACCATGTCAGTTTTCAACAATTCTTCATTAGTCATCCCAAGTTTCCTGAAGGTAGTATAAGGCATGATATTGATAGCAGCCCCTCCATCAACAAACATCTTGGTCAAAGGCTTGCCATTGACATATCCTTTTAAATAGAGTGGTCTCAAGTGACGATTCTTGATTGGTTTGTCAAAAACAGCCTGCTGTGTTAATACAAGCTGAGCCATCAAATCCTGACATTCACTTTCATCAAAATCAGAATACACCTCTTCTTGGACATCTTGGCTTTCGGGAGCTATAAACTCTGATGGAAGGAAGAAAGCCATGCAAGCATTAGCCGAAGGACCACATCCATCAGGCTTCTTTTTAGGACGCCATATTTGCTTTGTTTCGGTAACTTCCTGTTCCAACTCCCTATTCCTCAACCGTTGCACTCTTCTTTTCTGACTTTTCCTCAGGCCTAGAGGACACCACTGTCCTTTTTGCCATACGTATTTATAGAAGTCAGCTTCTTCATCATGCACTCTATCATGAATCCAACATGAACCTGCAACTCTTTTCCTTTGCTGATTCTCAAAGTCATCTATTTTTAAGCGCCGATCATCTTCAGGAACCTTCGTTCCAAGTCTTTCATAGACGGGACGGCGGTTGACTCGAGATTGCCTATACTCGGAGTACTGAGCACTACACTCCTGGACAATTATTTCTTGCAGGCAACCTCAAGCCTTCATTCCAACAATGCCTAAAGAACGAACAACCCCAATGAGACTGCTCCTGTTCTGTCATGTATTCTTCTTGCTCCCTTCGGTATACTTCTTCTTCATACCTCCGGCATTCTTCCATAAACCATTGTTTCTTACAATATTCCTTCTCTTGTTCCCTCTGCCACTTGTTTAGCAAAATACGTGATGTAACTCTGGGTTTGGAAGTTTGACCTTTCTCGGTTCGGCTATTCTGAAACCGAACTCGTTGCTGCAGCTCTCTACTGGTGACTTGCCGATCCGGGTCAACAGCACCACTCTCCTTTGCTCTATCAGAAGTCAACACCTTTCACCTTGCCTTTACCTTTGAGATCATTGGCAGAGACCATATTCACAGAGAAAGAAATCATATTTTGTGGAAAAGGCTGATCATCAATTTTCATCTTGCCATCAAACCTCAAGTGTCCCTCTTGGATAGCTTTCTGGATTCGTATTCTGAACACTCGGCAATCATTGATAGAGTGAGAATTAGTGTTATGAAAGCCACAATACTTTTTGTCTTTCACTCCTTCAGGACGTAACATAGGATGTCCTTCTGGCAACTTGATGCGTCCTTCCTTTATCAACAATGCAAAAAGTCTGTCTGCTTTAGTAACATCAAAATCATAGGTTCCCTTTTGTTGTTTCAACCAGCGTTGACTAACTTGGGTGGGTTCCTTTGCCCAATTTAACTCAGCTGCAGCTATCTCATCTTCATCAATATACTCAGTCGCTTCATCCAAAAAGCCTTGATACACCTCATTAGTGGCATTGTTCTTCTGAAAGCGATTATCTCTCCTAAATCCTTGGGCTTGATTACTCATAGCTGCTAAACGCTGTGCAAGTTGGCCAAGATCATCAAACTCTAAACCGAACAACTTCTCCCTGATATTCGGCAACATTCCTGCTATAGCTATTCAGGTAGTTGATCATCTGGTAAATTTAGAGAATAACACATATTCTTGGTCTCCCTAAATCTGCGAAGATATTCCAATGGTGTCTCATTTGTTCTCATCCTCAGACTCATGAGATCAACCAACTTCTTCTCATTAGTACCCGTATAGAAATATGAATGAAACTTCTGCTCTAGTTCTGCCCACTGTACCAATGGAATGAGCTGGTAGAGACGTGAACCATGTGAAAGCTGGTCCTGTAAGAGACAAAGGAAAATATCGAATTCTCCAAGCTTCATCTGAAGCAGCTTCTCCAAGCTGCATTAAGTACCGACTGACGTGCTCTATGGTACTAGTATCATCTTGACCAGAAAACTTGGTCAAATCTGTTGGAGGCTTCACCCTTGGAGGCAACGCCACTCTGTTGTACCATTCTGGATAAGGAGACTTGTATGAATAGAATTGATTCTTTGGTTTCAAGCCGAACTGATTTTGCATCATATCAGCCATCCTGTGCATCAAAACATCAATGCCTGGATCCTGATTTCCTTGTACTTGCACTCCAGAAGGCAATCCTGAAACACTTCTATACCCTGGATTTGGCACAGCATTGATAGCACTGTAATCAGTAAATTCTTGATACCCATCTCCATACATATTCTTCTGCAATCTGTTTGATGCTGGAGAAACTCTATAAGCTGAAGGTGGCACTTCTCCCGTGGTACCAAATGTTACTTGGCCATAGGTGGGATGTGATTGCTTTTCAGTGTGAGTCAATCCACCTATATTTGAAGGCGACGCTACTTCTTTTCCAACAGGCTTCTCTTGATGCTTTGGAACATTGAAAAGCGTCGGCCCACTGAGTGGTCCAACATTTTCTTCGAAATATTTATCAACCATTGGACCAAAAGTACTGATCATGATTGCCCGAAAGGTATTCAGAAAAGCTGTGTGATGATTTGTCATGGTTTCTCCCATAGCTTTATAGACCAGGGCTGCCATCTTCTGAGCATCCTCCTCTTCAGTGTAATCAGTTTGATGCGGAAGAAGAACCCTTGGCATTGATTGCTTTTGAAATACTTTATTGCTCTTGTTTTTGGAAAAAGACATCAAGCATTTCCGTTGGTATTGCTCACATGCTTGTAGCACTAAATCCTTATAATTATCTGGCAATTCTGCCATGCTTACATCCAGAACATGATCATTGTTGATCTCAGATGCCATCTTAAACTAGCAGATGGTCCCACCGGGCGTGCCAAAAAGTGTGTTGACACAAAATGTGACGCACTGTGCCTCACACACAGCAAGCCGAAAAGCGTAGCTTCAATCGGGTTCCCGGGTGTTTCGTTATCCGGAAGCGTGCCAGTCAGTTTGACCTGAAAACTAACAAGGGATAAAACAATTAAATGTCAAACCGGAACATGTCGGGTAATACCAGACAGTTCCACATATACGGCCCTGAAGCCACTTACAACGACATACAGCTATAGAGAGCTGTCTGCCAATGAGTTCATAAACCGTTTCGGCTAATCGTAAGATGAATGCACGTGGAAACCTGAACGCCGAATACACATGCATGGGAAGACATATTTGAACAAGTGAAATTAATTATGAGTTAACGCATAACCAAACTCGGCAAGTCCAGCCGAATTGGGGTCCATGAAGAAGGAACAGTGCAAATAAAAACGATTAAACTAATCCAAAACCTGCATCTGCCGCACGACACCTGGTTTTGTTAAAGCTTAAACATGATTAACATGCATGAACCCGCGACATGTGACAACCTAGATTAAAATAATTCGGCCATTATGAGCACACTATCTAGTTGCAAAGATATTATGAAAAAGCAATGATCGTTGAAACACGAATAAAACCACAAGAGAGAGAAGGCCGAACAATATCAATCTAGATTGGGCAGAAGTGTGTTACAAATATATATATAAAATGTTCCGTAACATGCAACACTGGATAACTTAATGAATCTATTTAGATTTGCCATATCTAAAAGAGCCGATAACTATCTTGCTTTCACTAAGCATATTGAGTAAACGCCTGCCGCACGGTATCTACTCATACACAAAAGCATAAGCAAAGACTTCTTGATTGTCAAGCAAAGATCCGCCGCACGACCATTGAAAACAAACAAGACTACTTGCATCACGTCTAAATCCACCGCATGATACTAAACATGATAACAAGGTTGTCGGAACTTACGGAGGTCGACGGATCGATGATTCCTCTCGAAGAACTCGACGACACGACAAGAGGACTCGAAAGTTGGCACGGGGCCGGTTGTATTGATTTGGTTGTGAACCCCTTTTACAATGGCCGAGGGTCAATATTTATACCCTAGACAAAACGTGAGTCCTAGAGGACTACGATTTACAAAGGAACTTCTAAACAAACTTGGAAACTTACTGATTCCTTACCCTAAACTTATAGATTCCTTTATTATTACAACTCTCATCTTTCCGATCGGTCTTGTCTGCCATCTTCTGTTTTCCCGAATGGAGTTACCGCCTTCTAGAGTAACCGACCGCACAAGCATTTAGCCGACCGCTTGTTTTGTTTGCCGAACACCCTTCTTCCCGCATGTGGGTCTACCTGTCATCTTCCAGAATCGACCAAAATCCAGTGTTAACAAACGCCCCCTCAATAGTGAGGTTCATCAGCTGGTTATGAAGCTCGTCTCTCTCGCATGCGGTTTGACCCTACTGTTGCAGATGATAATTTGCAATATCGTGAATCTCCTCAACTTCTTGCTGAGCTCTCCCACATGCATCCGCCCTACGGCGATACTTGCGGGCACGCAACCTGAACCTGTGCTGGGCTTCCATTGCCTTGCTAGCTTCATCTAGCGCACTTGAAAGGGTGTTTTGCCTGACTTGACAAAGCTTCAAGACTACCATCATAGCACTCATTCTAGCATTATCGCTCTGCACCCGTTCGCCATGGCCTCGAACCAAGGCCTGACCAACGTCCTGAGTCTACTCAGCCTCAGTAGGAGACACTCGGGGAATGGATGAAGCAGGTCCACCCACTAACTCATCCCCGAAGCTCTATGCTATATCCATCAGCACATCTAGGGCAGCAACCCGAGCGGCTTCCTGATGAGTACATGCCTGATCTTTCAAGAGGTAGCCGATAAGTTCGATTTCGTGGAGATCTCAATGTTGGCGATCCGGCTTCAAATTAGACGTGATTCGAACCCTGCAACCGTTACACCACTGCTCCGTTGGTTATCAACCAAGCATAACTTGATTGACCTCGCCAAGAAGGCTTTTCCTGCAAGCGAATCGAAGAGCACAAGCAAGAAGGTAAAACACACAATCTGAAATTGCAAATATGAATGACGTGAATATCAATAGAGGATTCAAGAACTTAGTTCCAAAGGACTAATTGACACAGTGGAGGAGATCAAGAACGGGGGCCCTGGATCACTGTAAAGGATTTGTCACCATAGTTACAATGAACGATTCAGTTTCTCAATGGAAAACTAAACTCTAAACAAAAACCCAATTGTGTAGCAGCGGTGGCGGCTATGTTTATAGTCTAAGACTTGACCTAGGGTTGGGGACGGCCAGGGGTTGGGTGCCCACAACTTGGGCTTAAGGCCCGACACGATACATAGCCAAGTTGGCCCAAATAGGTGACGCAGCACCTTGCCATGGTCACACAGAATGATCCATGGACCTTCTGGAGCTGGGACCAGATCCAAAACGACGGTGTCATCGTCCCCTTTCCAACGCATCCAAGAACGGCCCATTTCGATGTCATATGAGAAAGTTATGACCGAAACAGTGACGACGTGTCTGCTGAATCCGAGGGCGACGTGGCAGCTGAGTTGGGAACGAATTGCATCTTGGGGAAGACCATGGCGTCGGTGTGTCCAGCGTGGCGATGTCCTCATCATCCTCCCCTTCTCAAATTGGAGTCGTCCTCGACTCCATCTTGGCGATGTCCTCATCATCCCCTCCTTCTAGAATTGGAGTCGTCCTCGACTCCATCCCATCATCAGCGAACTCCTGCAAAAGGTTAGTGACAGCAGGCAATGCACCAGACATAAAAGGTTGATAAAACATAGTATAACATGGTGCATCAGGATTATCACATAACTCAGCAGTAGCAGAAGTTGTAGCAAGAAAAGCACCTCCTTTTAACTTAATCCCATTATTTTTAGCAATGTCTGTTGGAGGTTTATTTTTGATCTCATTAGCATGTTTAATAATATCCGTAGGAGACAAAGGCAGCAATGTAATTTTCTTGTCCTTATGTATGATAGTGTATGTATTAGTTCTACCATGGTGTAAAGCATCATTATCAAATTCCCATGGGTGACCTAACAAAATGGAGCAAGCTTGCATAGGGACAACATCAAAATCAGCAGTATCATGATAAGAGCCTGTGAAAAAGCTAATGCATGCTGATTTAGTTACCTTAGTCTTACCACTATTATTGAACCATTGAAGTTTATATGGATACGAATGTTGTCGTGTGGTCAAGCCAAGCTTGTCAACCAAATCTGAACTCACCAAGTTGTTGTAACTCCCGCTATCAATGATAGTGAGAACACGACAACCCTGCACAATGAGATACATGTGGAACAAATTGTGGCGTTGGATCTTCATCTCTTCTTCATGTCCCACATGTGTACTCAACACACGCTGCACAAGAAGGCTAGGGTAGTCCGCGGCAGTAGCCACGGAGTCAATGGTGATGGCCTCCTTGTCTTGATCGCCCTCGGTGGGATCTGCATCAATGTTAGCAGCAAGGGCTAAATCATCTTCAACATCACTAGCACTTACATATCCATCCTCGGTAGCAATGAAAGCGTGACGACTGGGGCAATCCTTCATGACATGTCCCATGCCTTTGCATCGGTGGCAAATGATTTTAGAGCTAGACGAGGAGGAGCTAGTAGAAGCACCCGGAGTGCCACCTTTCTTCAGCTGTGGAAACTGCACATTAGACAATTTACTTACCCTGGAAGAAAATAGAGGTGTAGATGGCTGTGGTGCAACAGGAAGCTTGGGCATCTCCAGCTCGGAACGCTGCTGAAAGTTCCTCCCATTGTTAGACCTGAAAGGCTGGTGTTGTTTGCATCCCTGTACTTCTCGTTCTGCCTTAATAGCAAGATGATACAATTGGGAAAAATTGCGCCATTCTTTGTAATCAAGTATGTTCTGTATATCATGGTTTAAACCACCAAAAAATCTAGCACTAGCATCATGATCATCTTCATTTATACCACAATGTGCTAAACCAATAAGCAATTCTTGATAGTTTGCTTCTACTCCTTTATCACCTTGTTTTAAAGTTTGTAGTTTCAAACATAAATCACGTTGGTAATAAGGAGGAACAAAACGAGATTTCATATGTTGCTTTAAAACATTCCAAGTTTGAGGCACAGCAGCAGCATTATTGGCATTGCAAAGATCACTCCACCAGAACAAAGCAAAATTAGTAAACTCACTAGTAGCAAGTCTAACTCTATGCTCAATCAGGAACATTATGAGAATCAAATTTTTGTTGAACAGCAAGCTCCCAATCTAAATATGCCTCTAGATCAACATTACCAGCAAAAGGAGGTAGACTAAATTTAATTTTAGCAAAATGATCATTATTACCATGATTATTACCTTCCATACCACGACGATTGAAGTTGAGGCGGCGACGGGCACCACCAGTCAGCATACGCATCTTCATCACTAAAAGCATCCATATCTTCATCATCAGCACGATAAGGTGGAGGGCGTTGCTCAAGCTGTTCAATGCGGGTGACCAGATTGTTCACGTTGCGCGTCAGCTCGGTCATAAGATTGCGTTGTTCAGTCATGAACGTTGTAAGCTCGCCCTTGGACACGCACTCATTGAAGTCCGTCAGAGTTCCTGCCATGGTTAGAAGATAGAAAAAGACAACACCAAAGTATTATCCCTATCAACTAAAAGGAAACAAGTGGTGGTGGTGGTGAAAGTGGAATGCAAAATCACAAGCGGCTTACCACCGTCTTGCCTGTATTCTTACCAACACCAAATAGGAGCAAAACCAAAGTGGTGAAGCAATCTGTTGTTGAGCATGGGTAACAGTTGCAAGATGAACCTGTGCTGACAGAAGAATATATGGAGCTATGGGTAGGCACACAATATGACAGCAAGGATTAGCAATTAACGAGTGCAGAGTAACGATTGTTCAATCCGGATCCAAAGTACAAATCACAGGTGCTGGCTAAGACGTGTCGAGACGTAGCGCAACAAGGTGAAAACAAAGGACGATCGAAAGAACTCACAGAGCAAGCAAATAGCCCGGACTTCTCCTTTTTTCCTGAATTTTTTCCCAGATTTTTCCAAAAGGCACTAGTAGGAAACAAACTTTTTTTTCACTATTTTTTATATACTTTTCTCTAATCAAGGATCACAAAAGATGCAACCACAAAAATTGGCACCTACAACTGAGGTGGGATGTGGTCTACAGAAATTCAGCACGTTCTCTGAAAAGCGTGCAAAAACTTTAACAAATTTTTTTCTATATTTTCTTGAATTTTTTGGCAATTCTGATGAAACCAAACAAGGCATAGCCAATTTGGGTCAGCTCCAAATGGTGTCAAGAAGCTGCTGTAAAAATTTCAGATTTTTCTGATAAACGAGCGAAAAGTTATGCCTATTTTACCGAAGGTATCTCAAGGTATGTTTTCGGGAGGCACAACACGGCGGCGGCAGTTAGGGCAAAGCATCCCTAAACTCTAACACCGATCACAGGATCGTCACTGTGACTAACAGTAGTAGGTATTCGCCTGATGATGTAAGGAGGACTGCGATGCAGGCAAAATAAGAGCGGCTGGCAACCTATCTAGGGTTTGCGTGGCGGCGAGAAGTTACACAAGGCGGCTAGCGGGGCAAGTCGAGTAATGTGGTGGCTTCGACTTGTTTTGGGAATGGTGGATGGGATAGCGGCGGAAAACAAAAATCACAGCAACGGGCGATTGAACTACGACCACTGAACACAATCCTAAACCAGCAACAAGATTCGACCACGGACACAAACTCAACAACACGAATCTGAAACGAAATTGCAAAGGCACAAAGGGCGATAGGACAGCGGAAATTGAAATATTTTTGGGCTTTTTGTGGACTCTAGGTAAAGAACAAATATGAATCTAAGGCAAACGAGATTATACCTCGCGGTAAACCTGAAATATCTGATACCAATTGATGAGTACAGGCCTGATCTTCCGAGAGGTAGCCGATAAGTTCGATTTCGTGGAGATCTCAATGTTGGCGATCCGGCTTCAAATTAGACACGATTCAAACCCTACAACCATTACACCACTGCTCCATTGGTTATCAACCAAGCACAACTTGATTGACCTCGCTAAGAAGGCTTTTCCTGCAAGCGAATCGAAGAGCACAAGCAAGAAGGTAAAACACGCAATCTAAAATTGCAAATATGAATGACGCGAATATTAATAGAGGATTCAAGAACTCGGTTCCAAAGGACTAATCGACATAGTGGAGGAGATCAAGAACGGGGGCCCTAGATCACTGTAAAGGATTTGTCACCACAGTTACAATGAACGATTCAGTTTCTCGATGGAAAATTAAACTCTAAACAAAAACCCAATTGTGTAGCAGCGGTGGCGGCTGTGTTTATAGTCTAATACTTGACCTAGGGTTGGGGACGGCTAGGGTTTGGGCGCCCACAACTTGGGCTTAAGGCCCGACACGATACATGGTCAAGTTGGCCCAAATAGGTGACACAGCACCTTGCCATGGTCACACAGAATGATCCACGGACCTTCTGGAGCTGCGACTAGATCCAAAACGACAACGTCGTCGTCCCCTTTCCAACGCATCCAAGAACGGCCCGTTTCGATGTCGTATGAGAAAGTTATGACCGAAACAGTGACGACGTGTCTGCTGAATCCGAGGGCGACGTGGCAGCTGAGTTGGGAACGAATTGCAACTTGGGGAAGACCATGGCGTCGGTGTGTCCAGCGTGGCGATGTCCTCATCACTTCCCATGGGCTTCGTCCATCAGTCTCAATGCTCCACCCATGCCACAACGGTCTTGTGGGGTTTTGCGGCACTACAAAGGTCACGACGTACCATGGTACATCTCTCAATGGTACCGCCTGCCTCCACAGTGTAGCTAGGTGCCTCCGGGTACCCAACTGAACTGAGCACCCTCTAGAGCAAGGTGGGAGTACTAAACTGGTCTAAAAAGGTGCTGCTACTAGTAGGAAACACGGGCGCGGCCATCTGTATCAAAAAGGGATGCAATTCACGTGAGAGGATTACTTTGCTGAGAGATTGCACTTTATACTTGGGATAAGCAATTATAAGGGAGGGAGTAATGCAATATGAATAACATGAGTGAATATGATGCATGCTCATTCCGTACGTCTCACAAACCGAAGAAAATTTAAGTTTTAGCGGGATATATGGTGGCATACATACGTTCTCTCAATTAGCGGTAACTAGTCGATCTACACGGTGCGTTGTTAGCATACCTGCAAAAAACTTTATTGCAGCCCAACCCAACAAGATATAATGCTAATTACACAAGTAGTAACTAAGATACTCTCCATATATACATCCCCCGATATATATACTTCGGTATCCAAACTACCCGACAAATGTACCCACAATTAAGTACCTTCATATATACATGTATGCAACATGTAAATACTCCAGTAACCACAACTAGCTCTCCCCTAGACCGACAGTTGGAACGGTCATGCTCTCGCAACTCACACTTACCTTAGCGTAGAGGCAATTGATCTATACATTACCATTCAAACAAATGGCACCCATGCAATATCACGTCGCATGGATGACAAAATAGAAACAATCAATTCCCCCAAGTTAGTAATTATATATAAGCCACCTAGAAGTCCTTAAGTGGGCTATAAGGGATGTGATCACCAGTATACCATAAAATTTTTGATTTTTGAACACTTATATATAACTATAAGTTGGAAAACCGTTTTTACAACAAAAGCTTTTGTTTTAAATAGCCGTAAGACATGTTTAATGTTGAATCTAGCTCTGATGCCAGTTGTCACAGAACCGACCAATTTATAAGAACACAAGTACAAAAACAATCGCCGAAACGATCAAATTCTCGAACTTGAGCCCATATAAACCCGGTAGTCAACTGAAATCTCGAAGGATTTCAAACCAACTTGCATACAACCAAGATCACAGTAATTCAACATAACATATCATACGTTACAACATTTCACAGATGTTCGCAAATAAATTACATCATCATAGAGTCATCATTATTACAAAACAAGCCTTGTAAAACATGCGGAAGCAAATAGTTTAACTCACACACCCGAGTTCAAATACACATACTAGGTTTGCTGATCACAGCCCGCAAAAGCATTCAGATAAGAGAACAGAGATCATGCCCATGATCTAGTCTTCATCACCCACCGGGTGGAGACAATACTTACAGAATCCCTGATATAGAAGGTCATCTGTAACAAGAGGGAATAAACCCTGAGTATGGGAATGTACTCAGCTAGACTTACCCATCGAAAACCAAAACAAACGACACCAAGGATTATGCATAGCTTAATGTAGTGGATCTGGCTGATACTTTCTTTTTGTAGAAAAGCATAAGTAATATGATCAACTCTTATCCTGACTAGCAGTGACTTTTTAGCCATTAACCTATCATCTATATAGCACCTATACTAAGCAATCATTTTATTAGGGTGCAAACATTAATAACCATATCAGGTATTCATTGTGGCAACCTTATCATCATCATCTATTTAACCATATCGTTAAATTAATTGAATCTACATTGCCGCTGCTCAGTTAAGTTCTCACTATCCGGGAGAGACGGTGATTCAAATCGATTCCTATCCAGCTGGAGGGGTATTCCTAAACACAAACCCTGCTTCCCCCGTCAGGGTCGCAAACAAGTCACCTTTGGTACGATTCAGGAGTCGCGAGTCCAAACAGATCGACATTCTTAGTGAACCACTCTGCCAAGGTTGTTCGGGACTCTAACCCGCCTTGGACTTATGCCAATGGCTCTCCGCACATCCTTACTACCTCTCAGAATGCACGCCACTGCTCGCGTCCCTGGCCTGAGTCGAGCTACTAGGCTTCGCGGTCGGAACGACTTATCCTGGCCAGCTAAGTGTTAGGCTGCGTTCAACATGACATGGAGACATACAGCGTATCAGGTCCTTAAACGACTTAGACGGAGTCACTATGTTCAAACCTACACAAGACCCCGCCCTGTCTTAATTCGTTATTCACATGGTTCTTTTCCACGATAGCAATTATAGTCAACCGTGATTCACCTCATCCTAAAGCTCACAGGTGACAAGAAATCACCTGACATCTACCGCACTAAGCATGGCTAAGCATTTAACCCGTTCCTGAACTTAAATAGGATTCTAGTGCGATATCTGAACAAGGAAGGATATATATAATGCAGCAATTGATTCCAACCAATTCCTATACTTAATGCATCATCAACAATAAAAGATACTCAATGTATTTGTGAAAGCATGGGAGGCTTAATATGCTCCGGGGCTTGCCTTTCAGGAACTGAGGAAGGCTGGTGGTCAGGGCACTCGGGCAACTCCTCCACGGCGGCTGCTTCGTCGGCTTCCTGCACCTTGGGCTCCTCCTCCTGGTTGGCTCCCTCGAACTCCAGCAACGTCACTCCCTCCGGCACACCTATTGCATGAATGCACAAGATAAATATCATGGATGCACATGAACGAATGTCAGGGATGCTCGGGGAATGCACATGTTCGCTGTAGTTTGCATATTCCAACTTAAGCCCTATTCAAATCACTTTACTTACCAAGTTTATACAACCCAATGTATAATTGCTCATCTTCAGTTAATGACCTAGCACCTACACCTAAGCATATTCTCAAGTTAGGCTAACCCCTAGACAATCAACTGAGAACATTGCAACAACATACACTCAAGCATTTGTATTTCAGCAAAATGAAGACTATGTAGCGGTACAGTAAACTAGCCATAACTAGATATTTATACATCCAAATGACATGCAACAAGACAATCTGGAAAGCTTATAAAATTGTCTACAATTTATTTTTAGACCTCAAAGCATGATTAAAACCTTTACTAGGTCGAATTCATCAATCAACGAAACTCTGTCCACACAAGACAGAGAGTGAGCCAAACTGGAACCTAACTTTAAAGAGCTGTAGTTTCTAAACTACTAGGCCAAATGCCCTCAAATTTTGACAGGAGCTAGATACATAAATTATCTACAACTCTTGTATTCATCACATTCACAGAAAACCAAAATATCATAGGAGAACTTCCTAAAGTCCCCAGATCTGTCCAGAGGGACACCATACAAACGAAATAATTAATAAGTTATGATGTAAACACATAATTGGACAAAACTAACTCTACTCACATATCACACATATCACAGGAACACCAAAAAGTTGGGTGTTCCTCCCCAAAACATTTCTTTTAATATCTTTCTTAATTTATTTAATTAATTAGAGGAAATGGTAAACATATATGAAAACTACACCATTAAATCTACAAAAATTACAGTAGATACTACATGCTCTAAGTAGACTACCATAAAAATTTCACACCATTTGAGTAAGTATAACAGCCTACACAAAAATGGTAAGGCATAATGGCTTAACATGGCATAATTAGGAAACCTTAGTGAAAAGTGTCAAGCAACAGATTTCATATTTTTCCTAGCATCCTTAAGGTACTAAGATACTACCTACCAAGTTTCATGGTCATAGGATTCCTAGATAATTTACAAAAATTCACACAAGTATCCACCAATGATAAAAAGGAAAATCTATAACTCAAAAACTACACATGCAATGACTCTCAAATTTTAACCAGAGCTTCTACTAAGCAATACTAGCTTACCCACAAAATTTCACAATTTTTGGATCACAGAAACTCAAGATATGATTTAAACAAGTTTGCATGCATTCAAAAACACTTTTCAAGTTCCTATTTAATTCATCCAAAATTTCTACATAATGTGCTCAAGACATATTTTTCTTAAATACTAGACCTCACTATGAGTCTAACAAAATTTAAATCACAGCATTTGGATCTACACATTTGGAGTTACAAAATTTACAAAATAGCATTCAAAACTGAAAATTTGAACTATATTTATGAACACACAGTCACTAACATGTGGACCCGGTTGTCAGCCGGACCCACCTGTCAGTGAGACGAAACAGGGGAGGCGGCTTCGACGGTGCTGATCACGGCGAAGCTCACCGACGGTGGCTCCTCTAGCGAAATTGATGGCACCGGCGTGCTCCCCACAATGATGCACACCCATCCATGCCCTTACTTCAACCTCTACCGAACCCTAGCAAGGACGACAGCGTGCATGGCAGACGGCGGCGTGGTCCGACGGTGCTCCGGTGAGGTCCGGCCCCGTAGGGCGTGGCAAAGCTCGGTACGAGCTCCTAGGGCATGTGGGGAAACTACTGGAAGGAATAAAAGCGGACGATATGGCTCCTAGCTACCCCGACCACGGTGGCCTCAACTCCGGCGAGGTCACGCCCATGGCGGTGACAACAGAAGTGGCCCAAGCGCCCTTACCAAGACTCGAATGGCTTAGCTAAGTGGTGGAGGACGTAGAGGAGAACACGGTGGATCTACGATGAAGACATAGTGCGCGTTTTTGCAGCGGTGAGCAAGCTCTGCGATGGCACAGTTGGATCGGCAATGGCGGAGCGGCTGAGCTTGCTTGCTGCGCGGTGGAAGGCGACTGGAGTGGAGAAAATGAAGTGGCGAGTGCGTCAGGCAGGCGGGCGCGAGTTCAAGTCACGGCCAGCGGCGCCAGGACGGCCGTGGCACGTGGCCTGCGCGTCAGGCGACCAGGCGACGAGTGGCGCCACGCGGCGTTCATTTTCTAAAAACGGACAGACACTGTAGCTGCCATTCAGAGTTCCTTCGACGACTGACAGTGAAACTTGACAGCGTTTGATCTCTCAATTCATGGCGAATCAGTGGGAGAAGTGTACATGAAAGTTGTAGAGCTATAGTAGGGCTACAACTTTGATTTAGAAATCAACAGCTAATTCACAACGGATCATGAGTTATATCAAGCCAAAGTTGGCCCAATCAAACTAAAATTGCATTTAGGACTTAGAAATATTTTCAAGTGTTGAATCAGCTTTCAATTCTGACTTGTGGGTCCTTTTTGAACATGTTGTGCACATTTTCATGACTTGGCTTCTAAACAAAGTTTGTTCCTTATAAAATTTGCTACAACTTTATTTTAGGTTGCTCAGACATGCAAACATCCTAAGCTACACTTTTTAAATAGTCAAACAAAAAGGGTTTAGGGGTCAAAATTGGTCAAACCATGACTTGGGAACCTAATTAGTCAAAATGATAAACATGAACAATGTCCCAAATGACATTCTAGGTGTAACTAAGTTACTTAAAAGAATTTTTAGCCACACCATACATTGGTCACACAAGAATCAAGCAAGGTATGTACTGAAACAATGAAAAACACATGAAATATTACAAATGTTTCATAGTCATGTTTCACATGTTTCATGATCTTGTTGCATAGTATTAACTAACTTTGTTTCACTAAAGTGAGTGGCACATGTTGCACTTAAGTGTTGCACACTTTTCATTTCATAAAGGAAACAACACACATGAAACATAACGATACGTTGCAATGTTTCAAAAACATGTTTCATGTGATATAAGCTTGTGAATGAATGAATGATGCTCATGTTCATGAAATGCAAGTGCAAATGTGGAAGCCAAACACCTGGGGTGTTACAGCGCGCACCCACCGACAAGACAAAAATCCCCCAGACGATTCTGCCTGAATCGCTCAGGGGCTCGGGGGCTCCTATCGGGTTCATAAACCCAGGGTCCCTCGGGGACCGGCTTCCACGCCAGGGCTCGGCCCAGGAGGATGGCCTTTTCTTCTTCTGGACCAGCCCAAGAGTCTGAACTCAATAGACCGAAGCACTCGCTTCAGGCCCTAGCCGCCTTCGGCCCATCTTTCCGATCGGAGCACCTCAGGCTCATACAACTCCGAACTGGCCTCTCCGATCAGAGCGCTAGCGTCAGGCCCCAGCCGCCTTCACGCGGCCTCCACTCGGAAAGCCTTGACCCAAGGACCTGCCTCTGACTCTGACCCCGTGTCTCCGACCGGGGTTCATAGAAAAACCCTGTTCATCGCTATTCTCTGACTGGCGCGCCAGAACCGACTGGGGACCATCCGACCGGGGATGCCTGTTCGGAAAGAACCAGAAGGCGTACGAAGGAAGGCAAGACAGGGCTCGCAAGTCAAACCACGGCACCAGGGACCATACCCTGCGGAACAGTACTTCACAACCGCCCTACCTCTACAGTATTAGTAGGCGTCGGTCAAAACACCTGTACGGTAAAGACCCCCCACGTGCCTCTAGGCACCAACAGTATTGTGGGCGCCAAAATTCACCATACCAAGTGAACGTGGTAAAGCCATGCCTCTAGTCGGCGAAGACAGTTTTTTTTGCAGGTACCGACGTCCTCCAGTCTTGAAGAAAGCAACTCGAACCTCCCACATGTACCTAGCATTCTACAGTGACATCGACAGTATTACGGGCACCCATCATTGTCCCGTCCCCGTCGGCGTGGGCAACAAGGCTTAGAAACGTCTGTACTCACTCTCCCTCTCACTTGTAAAGCCATTTTTCCTTCTTCTATAAAAGGGGATGCGCTCCCTCCAAACACAGGCAGTGAACCCAAGTCGACCTCTTAAAGTTCAGGTTCATTAGATCAATAGCTGGCAACCCCTCAAGCACACACTAGAACACTTTGTTCATAGCATAGCTCCTGTCGATCTCGACCCTTCCGACCAGACCGACCGGACACTCCGTCTCTCTCTCTCTCGTTTGTAACTCCACTACAGACTTCGAGCACCTGGGCTCGGGAATAAAGTCACCAACCGACCCACACTGGACGTAGGGCACGTTGCTTGAACCAGTATAAATCCCATGTCATTGAGTGTTAGGCCACCTCCGATCACAACGTACAGCAAAATTATAAATATTTACTAGTTGGTCATATTCTGCACCGACAGGTGTGTTTGTTAGGACGAAAACAACTTGTAGAATTTTCTTTTCTAGCCTAAATGCGAACATTAAGGGTGTGGAGAAGAATTTTATATATTCATGTGGATATAGATAATCCGTATCTGATTGTATGTTGATGTGTGGTAAAATATGTTATTCGGGGTATAGAGAACTGGAGAAGAATTTTATATATCTACGTGGATATAGATAATTCACATCCAATTGTATGTTGATGCGAGGTAGAATATGATATTGACAAAATCTAATGAATACCAATTATTTGATGATAACTAAAAGTGGATTACGCGAGCCGTACAACAGGATCATCCCACTATTTAAAGGCCAACACTTTCTGAAAACTACAAATCTATAATAATTTCGTGTATAATAAATATGGAGGTTTGATAGGGTCGCAATTTGTTACTCCCTCTGTTCTCTTTTATAAGGCACGGCTTATATGATACGGTCTCCCAAATTATACTTTGATCATCTATAAATTATTGGTCAAAGATTTTAAAGTTTAAATCTTTATATGCGTGTGCGTCTTATAAAAGAGAATGAAGGTAGTAATTACTATTGTTTTAGCACTTAATATGATTTTGTTGTTATATGAGTTTTGTTTATCTGGTTACATAGGCGCTAGTCAAAAACATACAACACGAGTTGACATTTTATAGTTTTATTCCATGACTTGTTCATTAGCATAACTTTTTGTATATAAGCACATATTATGTTTCTATTTAAATTTGCATCGATCTGATTCTGCTCTGACCCTATACCATTAGCCATCCGGAAAAAATTATCATAACCAGATCCATGAATTCATTCTGGTCCGAATCTAATAAATTTAATAAATTATAAGATAATATAAAGAAGATAGTACTCGCATCAATTTGATCTAACTTTATTCTTAGAATCGTTTGGATCCTTTCATTTTGAAGGAACTGAAATATATTTAATGGATTATGCTATTTAGTTTGGAATTTGATATTCCACAACTTTCCAAAGTTCATATATAAGCCTATCTCAAATTTATAGGGTGGGAAATGAAAATTGATTTTATAGATCATCATACTATATTTCTACTCTGAAACTTATAGCACACTCTTATTCTGCAACTTATAGCACGCTCTTGAACTCGCTTCCCTACACTAGAAATACAATATATAAGTATCTCTCTTATGTGGCTAACAATAGCATACAAATATATTCCATATATAACCATATTAACTTAATTAATATGTGTCCTAAATTATAATTATTAAAATAAATTCAATTCCAAGGAATTCAAACGGGGTAGTGTTATGAGTTTTGCTCTAATGGTCCTCTTTAAAAAAAGTTGGACAGATCTTAAAGCATTTGGATAATTAATTAAAATTAATTTTGTTTTGGATCTGCACTGGGCCAACCTTATCGGTGCCCAACCCAAGCCCAGCTAGCTGCCCACTCAGCCCAGAGTCATTTCTCCTCTTCCTCTCGATCTACACTCATCGGTCATTTGGCGTACACTCGGAACGGGAGGGCGGACGGTGGCGGCGCTTTCCATCCAGCAGAAGACGCTACCTCTGCCGGACGGCCACGCCGCATCCTCCTCCCCGCGGCCTAGCCGATTTGTTTCATGCTTGTGCTCCCATTCTACAGAGACACTCGAAACTTGGAAATGGTGTCCTTCCTTCAAGCCGTGAAAGTAATAATATATATGGTTGGACAACAAAGCGATCAAGATACAACAATCTTACTATACTAGGGGTAGAAGCATTTGATGTTGCCTCAAATAACTTAGATGAGTTCAGTAAGGTCAAGGATTATTTGGGGGCATCATATCAAAGAAGTACAGATCTGACTATGGCTCCGTTCGCTTAGAGAAATTTGGAGGAATCTGAAAAAATTGATGAAAGAAACCATCTATGAACAGTACTTTCTCCGTGTCAGCCGAACGAGGCCTATAGTGGGATTGATCGCCAACCGGTACACAATGAATCATTTAAATTTACTATGGGCTTAGTCCACAATCCACTTGTTGTCAACTATTGGATGATAAACTCAACTCAATTTCCATTAATCATAAGTTGGTTTATATAGAGATTACATGGGGATACAAAGAGATAGGATAGCAAAACTGTAAATAAAGAGACTACAACTCTTAATATTCTAACATCAACAAATGTGCACCTAAAAAAAGTGGAAAAGGTGCATCTAGGAAAAGTGGAAAATGTGCAGGTAATCAGAACATCGACAGCCAAAGGATTAAATCATTTCATCAATCATGGAAAAACAAATGCACCATATGCCGCAAAGAGGGACATAATAGGTGATCATGTCCATGAAGAATAAGTAAATTTAATATTCCTTTGATTTCATCTATAGTCATTTGTTGTTGTATAGGATAATCATACTAAAACATATAAATTTGTAGGCTCCATGAATGTGGAAGGTAGCTTGCAAAGTGAACTCACAAGGGGCTCTGGGCTCTGCTTGATGCTACTTGCCCTTACTTTGATTGTTTTTTTTTTTTGACGAAAAAACTGTGGGGGAGTTCCCCACGGTGATTTTAAAACTTTTATAAAAGAGGCCAACAACAAAAGTTTAGGGAGATACTTACAAAAGAGGGGAGGAGGGAAGGAAGAAGAAGGGAGAGACTACAGAGCTGTACAGACTCAAGGGAGAGCTGTACAGACTCAAGGGAACAACACAGGACTGAGAGCAAGACAAAAAGAATTTACAAAGCATCTAGCCAGAGACTGACTAAAACTCTATCTGAATCTCCTATGCGGTGGGATTGAAGAGCAGCTTCCTCCTTGAAGTTTGCAAGCCATCTGTTGAAGCAAACTTAAATTCCATAAAAAAATCAGCCTATTCCTGATTTTCCAGAGCTCCCAGGCAGCAATGAGAAAAATCTCCATGAAAAAAAAGGTAGACCAGCCAGCTGGTTACTACGTTCAATCTTCCTGTGGATATCGTCATCATTGACCCATTGAATCCCAAGCTTATCCCAGCATTTCTTGGCAAAGTCACATTCAAAGAACAGATGATCGATGGTCTCCTCAACCCCATCATTACACAGCACACATAAGCAATTAGGTTGAACATTAAAGTTTCTTCTTGCAAGCATACTCTTCGTGTTCAGTCTGTCCAGAAGTATTAGCCAGGCCAAGAATTTGACTCTAGGGGTCACCTTGGATTTCCAAACCATGCGAAAAACAGCCGGCGTCTGTACATTCAGGAAGGCCAACTTGTATAGCTTAGCAGCAGTATACGTACCATGTCCCCAACAGAAGATCCTTTGGTCAGGCTCATCCGACAACACAAAAGCTTGGACTAGATTTCTCAAATCATCGAGCTCCAGAGCAGCTGCCTGAGAAATGGGGATATCAAAAAGATAATCCAGGCTACTGGCTGCACTCACTTCTTTCACAGACATGTCTGGGTACTTAGCAAAATGAGCAATGTTAGGAAGCAATTCATCAAGACATTCTCCTGCCCAATTGTCCTTCCAAAATAGGACCGAAGACCCATCCCCAAGCTGACAGGTGGTGATGAAGCCATAGAGATCCTTGAGCCTAAAAACGTCCTTCCACCAAAAGGAGCCAACTTCTCTATGAACATGAGGCACCCTGTTATTATAATGCTTATACCAAACTTGCTGAACCCAGGGGATATCTGCTTTGGAATCAAACTTATGCAACTGTTTCAGAAGCAAGGCATCATTTTGCAGGCATAAATTTTTGAGGCCGAGTCCTCCTTTGTGCTTCGGCCTTTGGGCCAGTGGCCATGCAACCAAATTTCCACCTCGCTTTTTCTCTGAATTTCCTCTCCAGAGACATTGCTTTCTTATCCTATGCACACTATGGATCACTCCTTTATGCAGTTTGAAGGTACTCATAGCATACGTGACCGTGGGAGTGAGTACAGTGTTGATATATTCTACTCTACGTGAGTATGAAAGAAGAGTTGAACATGTAGATAATTTTCTTTCAACTTTGTCCAAAAGTGGAGCAAACTCTTCAATCTTTGGCTTGGTTGTCCCCAGGGGTAAACCCAGATAGGTGAAAGGAAAAGTTCCAATTTGACATCCCAGAGTACCAGCAAGAATCTTCATTTTCTCACTAGAGACATTTATTGGCACAATAAGAGATTTACTGAAGTTCACTACCAATCCTGTGGAAGAAGCAAATGAATTGAGTATGGCTTTGAGACAGAAAAGCTGCCTGGCGTCAGCTTGCATTACTAGCAAGGTGTCATCCGCGTATTGTACTATCGGGAAATCAGAGCCTGGCTGCGGGATGGGAAGCTTCAAAATCCCTCTATCTTTTAAGCCATTGATGATGTACTGAAGAATCTCAGCAGCAAGAACAAACAGTAAAGGCGAAAGAGGGTCGCCCTGCCTTACACCTCTTTTGCAACTAAAGTTTTTCCCCGGAACTCCATTCAGCAGAACCGACGCGGTACCAGAGAATAAGATAGCTTGTACCCAACTGATCCAGCAAGAGGGAAAACCCATCGTAGCAAGCATTTCTAGGATTGCTGAGTGCTCGACCGTGTCAAATGCTTTTGCAAAATCCAGCTTTACAATTACAATCTCCTTCTTTGACTGCTGACATTGGTGTATGTATTCAAAACTCCAGGCCAGGCAGTCCTGAATTGTCCTGTGCCTAATAAAACCGTACTGATTTCTGTTAATGATTTTCAAAATTACTTTCTGGAGCCTCTCTGCCAGGAGCTTAGTGAGCATTTTGACACAACAATTGAGCAATGAAATTGGCCTAAAATCAGAGGCCGTGGTCGGGTTGCTGTGTTTTGGAACAAGCACAATGAAGGAGCCATTGATCGGAGCGAGGTTCACCTTGTTGTCAAAGAAATCGACAAATAGTATGTAAATATCATCTCGGATAATAGGCCAACATTTTTTAATGAAGACCCCCATTGAAACCATTAGGGCCGGGGGCCTTGTCAGCGGGCATAAGTTTTATAGTACTCTCAATTTCAGAAGCCAAGAAAGGAGTAGCCAGACTGTCTAGATCGGCCTCATCAAATACAGGAACCAAAGATCTCAAATCAAATTCCATAGTAACATTGTTGGACAGACCCATTCTATTTTTGAAAGAACACCAGAGATGGTTGGCCTTATCCTCATGATGGATTAAGCAAACCCCGTAATCATCCTGAATCTGGGCAATCAGATTTCTCCTGTAAGATACAGTTGCCATGGAGTGGAAATATTTAGTACATTCATCACCATACTTGATTCTATTAACAGTATTTCTTTGCTTCCAATACAGGTTCTGTTGCTTCAAAAGCTTGCTGAGCTGCAGCTTTACTAATCTTGTCAAGTTCCATTCAGTATTGAAAAGGGTCCTGAAATCCTCAATTGTATCCAGATATAGAATGACCTTGTTGCAATTCTCTATAAGCAGCTTGAGATTCGAGATGCCCTTGCTCCACTGTTTTAAACCATATCTTAACCTTTTGAATTTAGTAGACAGGACTGAAACAATGTTGCCCATATTACCAGTAGTCTTTTCCCAGGAGAGTTTCACAGTGTTGAAGAAGGAGCTGTGAGACGTCCAATAATTCTCAAAACGAAAAATATTAGACTTAGGAATTTTTGTACCAATTGAAATCTTGCATGGAACATGATCTGAGGTGGGCCTAGCCAATGGAGTAACCATAGTATTTGGAAAATCAGAAGTCCAATTAACTGAAGTAAAAAACCAGTCTAATTGTTCCAGTAAAGGATTGGCCTGCATATTACTCCAGGTAAAAGCCCTACCTTTCAAGGGCAATTCAACAAGGCCCAGGTGATCAATGACATCATTAAAAATCTGAGTGTCCTGAAAGTTGCCACCACTTCTATTTCTGTTTTCTAAAGATCTATAGAAGTTAAAATCCCCAAGCAAAATCCAATTGATCCCATCCTGAATATCCAGATTTCTTAACCAAGAAACAAAAGTAGATCGAGCTGGTTCCGAACAGGGGCCATACACTGTGGTAAGATTCCAAATATTTATATCAACTCTAGAGGAGAAACAGACTGAGATAGCAAATGGCTGAGTTTCAATAACTGAACCATCAAAGAGACTACCATTCCACCCTACTAGGATGCCTCTAGAGGCACCAACAGACGGTGCATAAATAAACTTGTCAAATTTCTTTGGAGCAAAATTTCTGATGAAGGCAGAATCAAAGCATTCTTTCTTGGTTTCTTGAAAACAGAAAATTTCACAGCTACTTTCATCAATTTTGTTTCTAATCACGGGCCATTTTTCAGCAGCGTTGATTCCTCTAACATTCCAACATAGTATGTTCCACGATCGATTCATTGGGGAAACCATCATAAAGGGGCAAAATAAGATGACCTTCACAGAAGGACATTAATAAAGCATCCAGGGCTAAGAGTAGCATAAAACCCACACACTTAACACAGTCGTACATCACACAGGACATAATAAGATAGTAGGGTTCCAGAGCCGACATCAACCACCAAGCAAAATAAAAGATGAGACCCATCATTAATTCTGGTCATCTCCATGCCCTTGCATAAGGGCGTCCTCCGAGTGCTCCTCAGGAGACACTCCACATATCACTCGCCACTCTTGGAGGTTGTCGAGGGGGATTGGGTTAGCTGCTTCACTTGCATCCTTGGGGGGATCGTCGAGATCAATCACCGTCTTCTTCCTACGCTTGGACGCCGGCTCTTTGATCCTGACAACATTATAGCCATCCACCGCCTCCGGGTTCAAGCGAGAACTCCTTCGAACTATGGTGTCCACAAGAGGGGTTTTAGAACCCGGCCTCCTGGAAACCACAGTTGGGATGGAAATAGGCCCAACAGCAGCCTGAACTTGGGCAGAAGCTACTTCTCCAAACAAAGACACCCAAAGCCTGATAAGAATGCAGCCCATGACTGGCTGAACCGGAAAGATGGCTTTCTGGATATCCTCCTTCCATTCTTTGACCTTGGTGAGCGGCAGCACACTATCCTGGGATCTTCTGACAAGCCATGAGGACGAACGATGGTATGGTTAGCTGCTTTGCCCTGTCAGACAACACCACTCCCGAATCATCCGAGGAGACAGAACCACCACTATCCTGGATTCCAGCCAATATTTCTTCCACGGTCAGATGAATGTCAGGGCCTGTTGCCCTCAGATAATTTGCAGACTGATCGAAGGAGATCGAATCCTGAGGCTGCTCTGGGTGCTGAGGCACCTAGTTTTCCACCACGTCAACGTCCATCTGATCATCATCAACCTCTTGATCAACTGCTATGTTGTTGCCCAGGTTTTCTTGGGTGCTTAGCAGGGGCCCCTCTGTTTCAGTTGTAGTGGTGCAAAGAATCGCCGCCTCGTCGGAGTCCGACGATTGCTTTTCCCGAGGAGGAGTGAACGCACCCTCCAATGAATGCGACGATTAATTCCTATTGGCCCCCCTATTCAGCGGGTACTTGGGCTTCCAACAAGGCCTTGGGCTGGATTCAGTGTGGCAAAGCAGAGGATATTTGGGCTTCCAACGAAGCCGCCGTTTAGACTTATTCAAACATTGCCTGGCCCGATGGCCATAATTATAACAACTTAAACACCGGACAGGAAATCGAAACGCTCGGCTGAGGTGGCCAAGCCGAAAACATTTCGAGCACCGCGCATAATTAAGCGGAGATAACTCCCTGCCACCTGGATTAATGATATGCTCATTAAGGCGAGCCAGAATTCAAATCTTCAGAGTAAACAACCTTTTTCAGAGCTGGTTTTAGGGGCAAAGGCGGCCCCTGGCTAGCAGACTGAGCTGAACTGTCCTCTGAATGAACTGAATTGAACTGTCCAAAACCAATTTCTGAAGAACCAACAACAAAAGGCTGGAGAACGAATCCTGGGGATCAACTGAAACTTTAAACGACCCGAAGAAGATCAACTGGGCCTTAGGAAGAACTGGCTCACATTTCTTGACCGGGGAAGCAAGAACGATCTGAGGTGTAAAACGGACTTTCTTAACAGCAGAGGACTGAGATTTAGCATTCCGCTTCTGGCTTTTAGAAAGAACAGTTGTCCATTTCTTGGCCTCTTCCTCCTCCCACAAACGTTTTTCACGTTCCCAGTGGGGGAACACCATTGCTCCACTAGATGAAAATAGACATCAAACGAATTCGCAATGACTCTTCTCAAAGCATACACAAATAAACCCACATCTTTGCAGGATGCCGAGAAGCAGGTAATGATTGTGACTGAGCTCTAGCACATGAAACTTAGAAGCAAGACCCCCCAGACACGATTGCAGAGCCAAAGCAACACTCTCTTCCATGAGACGGAAGGGATAGCGACGGAACGTAGCCAGCAAGAAAAACGAGCCACTCGGGCTAGAGGAGTCATGGTGCACCTGAATGCCGAAGCGCCGCCAAACTTCAAACTCGAACTCCTTGCCAGCTACGAAATCCATTTGTTCCGCCAGGAAGAATGGCGTCGACGAAATCCCAGCGCACGGGCAGCCCCGTGCGCGCCTCCTCGTAGTAGAAGATGAAGCCGGCCTTGCCCCACACGTGGCAGTCGATCCCGCCGGCGACGCAGCGGCCCTAGGTACTCGGCGCCACCACGGCGGTGGCACGCCGACGGGGAAGCGCTCGATGCGGCACGCCGAGGAGTCGCCAATGAACCCACTTCCGGGCGTTACCACTTGATCTTGATGGTGTTTTGATTGTTTTACTTCGATTGTTCTAAAAGGAAGAGCTTGCTGGCGCCGCATAATTTGTTTTTTTTAGGTTGAGTCTCGAGTGGATCGAGATATGGTGTTCAATCTGCACCTGTGGTTTTGTCAACGTTGCTGTCTGCGATCGATGCCATTAAGCGATGGGTGTTTAGTACTCCTAACATACCAGGATACAGTGAAAACGCCTGATGAGAAACTATATGAATAGCGTGTTTTGTACTACACTGCGTTATGCATTTGTTTGAAATTGATTTTGTCAACATGGAAAAGAGAATGATTTTTCTAGAAGGATAGCAGCATATTCATGTTTGGATCAGCTGGAAAGTTAGCCAAGAATGGGAAGAGGGAAAGATGAGAAACAAGAACACGAAAATCACAGACACAAGTGATGAATCCCAAAGGACAACTTGAGGTAAGGACCTCACTTCCCACTCGAATCACAGGTTCACAATCTCCACTAGACACAAATTTGTTCATCTGTGGACCTAATGAGCAAGACCTAGGAGAGGGAAAAGACCTAGAGAGTTAAAATAAAAATGCTCAAGAGGTAAGGCTGGTTGGATCAGCCCCTCCCCACCTCCCCCCCCCCCCCCCCCCCCCCCCATTTATGGGGGCTACTACACATGACCAACTTCCATAGATATTTTAAGCCGAACCACTTACTCCGGGGGTGTGAGCATTTCATCATCTCATGTTTCTGGTAACATTGGTTGTGTAGTGTTACTCTAAACTTGCTTTGAAAAGTCTTATGTATTTGAAAAAATCACTTGTGAAGACTATCTAATGTTTTGATTAGGAGAAAGCGCCGCCGCCGTCCGCCCTCCCGTTATGAGTGTATGCCAAATGACCGCGTGACTGCAGATCGAGATCGAGGAAGAAAGAGGAGAAATGACTCCGGCCTAAATGGGCTGCAGCTAGGTTTTGGTTGGGCACGGATAGGGCTGGTCCAGTCCAGATCCATAATGAAATTAATTTTAGTTAATTATTCTGGCACTTTAAGATCCGTGCAACTTTTAAAAGAGGACCACTGGAGCAAAAATCTAGTGTTATTTATAATTTGATTGATCGGTCATCTACTCGTCATCCTCTTCAGTTGCTTTGACTACCGGTTCGTGCGGCTTCTTTCATAAGTCACCCCTCATCCCCTCCGACTTGAGCTCAAGGTGTCGATCGTGGTTATCTCCTCCATCTTGTGCATCTTCTTGCTCGAGTCACTCCATCAGACGCCAAGTCCCTCTCCCCACTGGCCTCCCAGGGCTACTCAACCACAAGCTTATGCTCGATTCTAAGAGAAAGTATAACAATTAGCCACGTTAGTAAGTACTTTTGCTAATATGGAGGAGAGATGCGAGCAGAGAGAAGACTTTGGCTCCATGCAAGCAACAAGTTAAGCATGAGAGCCTATGCAGCGGTGGACCTACATAGCAAGTGGATGTGGGGGGGGGGGGGGGGGGGGTAAGAAAGAGAATATGAGACATAGATAAAAAGTAGCACAACACAATAATAAAACTTTTTATAGACAAATAAAAATAATTATTATATAGTTTAGCGCTTTCGGTTTGACTTATAGCCAAACACCGTTTGCTCTATTATTATGCTTGCTCTAACCTCTCCACCAACCAAAGCGATCCCAAGGACCCATTAGGCTTGCTCTAACCTCTTCACCAACCACAGTGATCCCAAGGAACCAGCACAACGTCGATGTCGCACTACTCAGTGTTTCTAATGCGCACACAAAAATAAAATATTCTCCTTCAGTCCTCCCCCATATCTCTACTTTTAAATATAAGACCTTAACTAGGACATGTAGGTTACTACATGCAACAAAGTGTAAGCAACCAAACACAATTTTATCAAATATGGTTTGCTTGTGCAGAACAACCAAACACCAAGATATTGTATATGTTTATGCTTGCTTAGGTTATGCTACATACAGTCTAATGCAAGCAACCAATTAAACCCTAAGGGTGTGTTTGGCTGTGTAGCTAGCACCCATGTGTTTGGTTGTGTAGCTAGCACCCAATCTAGACTCCAGGAATGCAATTTAGCTTTGTTTGGTTGCCTATTTTTCGCCAATAGCTAGGCCTAGATATGCACCAACCATCCCTTGGCCTGGCTACCTAGAAACGATCAACTCCCCCATTTTCGCGGAGCCTGGCTTGTATACGTGCGAGGCCTGATTTCACGCACCTTCTTTTGCTCCACTGTTGCTATGTCGTTGGCGTGCCCCCTGCTGACCGCCACTAGATCCGCGCTCCGCCTCTACACCGTCAGTCCTACTCATGGATCCGTCTCCGTGTCTCCTCCGCCTCGCCGAGCTCCGTCTTCAACGCCACTGCGCTTGCGCCATTGTATCCACCCTACGCTCACATTCACGCATCCGAATCCCCAGTATGCATGCACCGTATGCCAATCGCAGGAGGCCACTCGTGACAGTTGGTTAAAATCCATCTCGCATCGCCCCTAGAGCTCCATCTTCACCTCCCCCCACCGCGTGCTGCATGCTTGTGCCTGCGTCTCCACCATAGACCCACACTCGAGCCTCCATGCCCTCGGCCTACACGCGTTGTCTATCCATTGTCGGAGGTCGTGCCCGCCTGGGTCTGGGTGAGACAGCGTAGAAGAGAGCCGACGCAGCTGTGGAGGCCCATCGCAACAAGAGATGAGGGAGGGGCTGATTTCAACTAAAACCTACCTTCACTTGGAAGAGATGATCCTATCCAAGCTAGCTAAATAATCAAACATGATCTAGATAAGTCAGGCTTCACTAGTACGAGTAAACCAAACACAAACCTCTTGTATTGCTAGAACTAGTGAGGCCAGATCTCAAACATTAATCAAACACACCTGAAGTGAATTAGTCATCTATCTCTGAAAGATGCATTCAAGTGTCTAAGCAGGTAGTTTTTTTAGGGTTTTGCACTTGGATCTCTTCTATAGCAATGAATCATAGCTCATTTTATCACAGTTATTCAATCAAAATTAGAAATAAATAAATTGATAATATTGCGCATATGACTTAATTATAACTACCTATGAACACACATAAGCACGTCTTTATATATATATATATATATATATATATATATATATATATATATATATATATATATATATATATATATATATATATATATATATATATATATATAATAATAACTTATTTTATAGCCACCTTGATTTACGATAATATTTGTACAAATTTATGATAACATGAATATGCATTTACGATACTCGTGTTACTACCACTCACGGTGATATTTACGATAATGTTATAGTAAATCACTTAGTAAGGAGTTACTGTAATCTCGTAAATTAGCATGATAATTATCGTAACTCAAAGTGGCCACAGAATAAGCTATTCTATAGCCAGCTATATATATATAAAAATGCTTACAGTTCAAGCGAACACACATAAGCACGTCTTATATATATCTCTATAAATGCTTACAGTTCAAACGAAAGTACGAAACCTCGTACTAAGTCTCGTACATGCTCTAAGGAAATAAATCTGTAAGTTCTATAGCTGACTGTATGTTGTGTCATAGTAGCATAAGAATATACAAGGAAAATTACATCTTTGACACCAGAGGAAACATGCCAAACTAACGGTAACTTAAGAGTGATTTGATCATGTAAACAGTATGTCAATTGCTGAGGCTAACGAGTGACAGCGATCAACTAGACTTGTTCGGCTGAGCAAGAAGCCGGCTTGTTCAGCTTGTTTTTTCAACCGGGACAGTGTTTTTCTCTCACAACAAACCAGCATAAATAGTATTTTTTCTTATGAACAGTACTTTTTACGGTCCAGCTCTGGAAAGATCTATCTAGGTTGACATCAGGGATTACGCACCATGCAGGTCATGTTCTCTCCCCTAAGGGCAGTCCCAATGCTAGAAACTACGTATAGTTTCTATACCTATTAATTTCCTAATAAGTTATACCGCAAAGAATAAAATAGAAGTTCTGTCCCCAAGAATTATCGTAAAGCTACGCTGGTTTGCCAAAACGCGCCGGCAAGTCTGTTTTCACGTCCGATGTCTTCAAGTGCAACTTGCAGGACAACAAGCATTAAAACCAGCTGATCGATCTGAGGCTTAAACCATTTACGACGCTGAGCTAGGAGCTAGCCAAGAGCCTAATACAACACGTCAGGTAGCCATGGAACCGGACGCCGATGAGGTGGTGTTCGACGCCCCGGGTTACTTCTGTATGTACAAGAGCGGCAAGGTAGTTCGTATCAGCCAACCGGTTGTGGCCGCGGGCGTCGACGATACAAGCGGCGTCTCCTCTAAGGACATCGTCCTCGATGCCGACACCGGCCTCTCCGTGCGCCTCTTCCTTCCCAAGCGTCAAGGACCTTCCGGCAAGAAGCTGCCCGTCCTCGTATACTTCCACGGCGGCGGGTTCCTCATTGGGTCCGCGAAGTTCGCCATGTACCATAATTACCTCACCTCCCTTGCGTCCGCGGCCGGCGTCCTCGCGGTGTCCGTCAACTACCGCCTGGCGCCCGAGCACCAGCTCCCCGCGGCCTACGACGACTGCTGGACCGCGCTCCAGTGGGCGGCGTCCGCGCAGGACGACTGGATCGCCGAGCACGGCGACACGGACCGCGTCTTCGTCGCTGGCGACAGCGCCGGCGGCAACATCGTCCACAACGTGCTGATGAAGGCGTCGTCGTCTGCGGACAACGGCGCGCCGAGGATCGAGGGCGCGGTCTTTCTCCACGCCTTCTTCGGCGGCAGCACGGCTATCGATGGGGAGCCGGAGCGCGCGGTCGCGATAGCGGAGAAGGTGTGGACGTTCGCGTGCCGCGACGCGGCCGACGGCGCGGACGACCCCAGGATCAACCCGACCGCGCCGGGCGCGCCGGCGCTGGAGCGCCTCGGGTGCGAGCGGGTGCTGGTGTGCGCCGCGGAGAAGGACTGGCTGGCGGCGAGGGACCGTGCGTACTACGAGGCCCTGGCGGGCAGCGCGTGGCCCGGGAGCGCGGAGTGGCTCCAGTCCAGCGGCGAGGAGCACGTCTTCTTCGTGATGAAGCCCGAGTGCGACAACGCCAAGCAGTTGATGGACCGCGTCGTGGCCTTCATTGCCGGGGCCTGACTTGCTCCGTGGGCCTTCGAAAACATTGGATTGGAACGCACGAGATTTTCTTTCACCGCCTCACAGGGGTTGAATAGTATACAATTCGTGGCCCGGGTACAATAATATATATTATTATGGACTACAAGCTATTTGATCATCAAGAGAAAATTGCCTGTTTGGCCCAAAAGAAAATATGGTTTCCTTTTGGCCCTTTATTTTTTGAACTTATCAATGAGGCATAAAAACTATATTCAGTTACTTATATGGCGTTCACTCTGCTAGAGTGTACCGTTAGTTTTTCCATCGGAAGGTATGCAAAATATCTAAAATGCCCTTGTTTCCTTTATTTCCCCTTCTGTTTCTCACGCTCGAAAGGAAAAGAGAAGCCCGAGCGGCGCGGCGCACGTATGGAGGAAGACGGTGCCGACAGGCTCTTCGTCCACCCATCCGATGTTGTTGATGACAATGAGGATAATAGTGAGGATGAAAATGAGTTATAGAGTATGAAGGGTCTGTTTGGCACAACTCAGCTTCACAAGTAGCTTTTTTAGTGAAGCTGAGCTATTTTGAAAAAAAAATGTTTGGCAAACAGGCCCGAAGTATGGGATGAGGATGAGATGCCATGCAATGACTCCGAAGTATGGGATGAGGATGAGATGCCATGCAATGACTCCAAATGTAGAATATGGTCCATTGCCGATGTATAAACATTGCCAATGTGTAACATTTGTAGGTCAAGAAGTGGGTCAGGTCACCCGAAAGCACTTTCTGTCGCTACACACATAGATCAACCTGTGAAGGCTAAAGGCAAAAGCATGGTGAAACCCACAAGGAAGAAGCAAGGGCTAGATCAAAAGGACATTGACTTTCCAAAGGTGCCACTTGATAGCTCATCAATGGGTACAAGAAGGAAAACATGACAACCTACCAGCCCTGCAATGGTGAGTACAAGAAACCAAAGAAGGCTCAGCATTTGATTTCTAATATGCATGTTGAATCGAGTTGGTGTATGTGAGTTCAATGTATGTTTGAGATCTCATTTATGTGAGCTTATGTGTGTACCTTATTTATGTGAGACTGAACCTTGCTAATGTACACGTTGGTGGATTTGTGAACAAATTTACATGTGCTTTATGCATCTGTGAATTGCAATGCATTTGTGAAAATTTTATGCATTTGATAAGCTAATTCTATTGCAATGTATATGTGTACCTTACTATGTACTGCTTTCATGTTAAAAAATAACATATTTTTTTATTTTATGCAACTATGAAAACTTAAAACTTTGTGCAATATTGCTTCAAATCTAACACAAACAAACTGAACTCTTGCACTTCATTGATTTTTTGCCAGGGGTAAAATGGTCATTTTACCACTCATTAACACCAACAAGTGCCTAAACTAACAGAAGGGCCATATAGGTAACTAAATATAGTTTTTGGACCTCGTAGGTAAGTTTAAAAAAAGGGCCAAGAAAGAAAGCCAAACTCTTTCGGAGGCCAAGCAAGTAATTTTCTCTAATGAAAAACCTAAAACACCAAACAATTGCAACATGAAGTTAGATATTATGAGAAATGATAAGCCAGGAGTGATACTCACCACAAAGGCACAGATTGATATGTGTATGTTGATATTATCAGTTCGGATGGCATTAGTGGGCTCAGAGTTAGTCTTTAAGATTGGTTCAGATGATAGTAGTGGTCTCGGGTTGGTTTTGAAACAATTTCCTTGTCGACGATGCAATGAGGACCACAGTGAACCAACCTAACAAAGCTTATTTCACATACACACACAGAAATTTTATTGAGCATCACCTAGGCCAAAGGTAATACTTGTCACATAATTGTATTATGAAATATCGATCTAAGTGCTGAATAAAATTGAATTCATAATGGAAATGAAGGCACCTGCAATTTTACTTCACCATCACCTACAATTCTCATGTGATGCAATTTTCACCATCACCTGCAATTCTCATGCGAAGCAGTAGGCGCACATGCACAATAATGCTACAATAACTAATTATACCTTTTGAGCCCTTTTTATAGATCAATCTAGTGATATATAAACCTCTCCATGTCCATGGGACAAGTAGCTTCATGATCATGGTGAGCAAAGATCACACATTGTTTCACCTTTTTAGCCCTATATATATCAATGGGCTTCGAACTGCGAAGCAGGTCCGCGGCCTCCATGAACTCTCAGCACAGTGCGTGTCCCTGCACAGACATAGATAAAGGACGCCATGTTTACTCAAACATTCCAGCCAACACTTATGGGTTACTTAGATTATCTATTATAGTGACAAGTGGATAATTATATATAAATATATGGGTTACTTTAGATTGTATTTTTGTAATGCTAGATGTGTAATTTAGATTATTCAGGGGGATTACATTGTTTTTCATAATGGCTAGGTGGGTAATTTAGGTAATTATGAGAAAATAAAATAAATCTAATAGTCATTATTATAAAAAAAAGGTTGATTAGAGTGTACTGAATTAATCGTTAGATTTTTTTATGAGAATTTGTATAGTTTATATATTTTTTCTAGCAGGTCTCGTGAGGATGAACGTGGAATCTCTATTGGAGATCTCTAGTTTATGTGTTGTTTTCCATTGCATTGCACCTCTATCAGTCCTTGATATTTGTTTAGTTGAAATCCAAAAGCATAATTTACACTTCCTCCTTTTCAAATTATAAGTTGTTGTGATTTTTCTAGATACATAATTTTCGCTCTGCACCTAGATATATATTATATTTAGATACATACTAAAAGATATGTATCTAAAAAAGCTATAACAACTTACAATTTGAAAACAGAGAAAATATAAGCTTTTGTTGCTCCCTTTATATATTATTTTGAATCTATGTATTGACTTTCAACTTTCGATCTTAATAGTTATATTATTTTTATCCGCCGTGTGAATTTGAAATTCTAGTACTTACGTGTCTTTATTCAGATATATCTATTTTTATAAGTGGGCTGTGCTTGGTTTCCCAGATTAACCGGGCCGGCCCTCCTCAAGAAATGCACATTCGCACGCTGTCCACTGCTGCCCCTGCTGCAACGCAGCACGCCACCAAGGCACCAAACTCACCCATCACTCCTCCCTCCCTCGTCTCTGCTTCTCCCCTCCCAAAAGCCAAAACCCTCCCGCACCGCAGCCACCGGCGACAGACGACCCGGGACAGGAGGGCGGAAGTGAGGGATCGAGGCCTCGAGGGGAGGCCGGGAGAGCGGGAGAAGTCGGGAGCGGAGGCAATGTGACACTGCTGCAGCCGCACGGCCCGCACCCACAAGCTTGCTTTAGACGAGCATGGCTGTCGTCGAAGGTACGTTGCTCTGCCAACCCATACCGCGCGTTAGTCTAGGGGAGCAGAGTGATGATGACTATTGTTTTGGGAGATGAAATTTGTTTTGGTTTGATTTCTTGGTGTGCTATGTTTGGTTTCTTGGACCAAAGTTGGTGCCTTTAGCATGAGCAACTGCTAGATTAGATGTATATATGATCTATCTGCTTCTTCTTTCTCAGCAGATCTTTCGCATGTCTAGATTCTTTTAGCAAAGCTGGTATCTTTAAGCCTTACATAACCTTTGGATATCTTTTCTGGGAGATGGATTTCTTAATTTTACACCTTGTGCATCGATGTATAGGACGTCGCGGCCTGCTGCTGCAGGGTAGATGATTAGTCTTCGAGAGATGGCATGTAGTTGCAGAGGTAGCCGCGTGTGAGAATCCCTGCCGAGTCCGGTGTATGCGTTGCCATTCCCGCACGTCTTCTGGTGCCATAGTTTGCTGGGATTGAGATGGATGTGGTGGCGATCAAAAGGGCGTGTTTTCATATGAGGATGTCGTGCTGCAACATTCTCTTTAATTTAGTGAAATGACTCTATTCCTGATATTTATACTAATTATTAGCTTGTGAAGTAATTAGGTGGTGATGTATTAATTCATTCTATTTCACAAATCAAACAAAAATGTAAGAAGTGAGACATTAATAGACTACCTCATTTCTTGAACCAAACATCCCCTAACTGAACAACTGCATGTGTTAATCTCTGTCTTTGCAATCAATACATCGGTTGTGATCTTGGTGAGCTAGCTCTTGATTGTAGACAGTTGCTAGGCACTAGACGGTTGTGATGCTAGATGGAGTATAGATGAATGGCAAACCCTATTCATAGTTTCTAAATAAAGTTTGTTGTATCTGGACAAAGACGTATCTATATGAGTCTGGTGTTAGACTATGAACAAAAAGAGAAAGTAAACATATAACTTTTATCCACGACATTTTAACACTTATCTCACTTAAATTATCTAGGTGTAGGAACACTGGTTGATGAAACAATTAACTACTAATCACTATCACAATGCTCTCATTTAGGTACCTTGGAGGAGGAGGGGACAATGCTACCAACGAGAAGGAAGGGGAGGAGGAACGGGTGGAGGACGGGGAGGTAGAGCAAGAGCAAGAGGAAGAGGACAGTATTCTACTTCCGCTTCTCCCAGCTCTTTGGACCACGACAAAGGAATGAGAATGTAATAATGATTCATCCTGCATGTGTTCATGATAACATGTCTGTTGTTAAATAACTAACAACTGATTGTCTCAAAATGCTATTTCAGGATTTGCCTATCATTATGTTTGACATTAATGATGGTGAGAAAGAATACAAGGCTGTGATGGATTCAATCAAGGTGCGCCAGTGTACCTTTGCGCAAGAGTTGGTCGGGCACAATGTGCCAATATGCCCATCTCCTAACCTAGAGACCAGGCATATTCAGTTAGTCACTTCATCATTCGGTTGACTGATCGTACAGATCCTCGTTTAATGGTGGACCTTCTATTCCGTGACCAGAATACGTCGCATTTGGACGACATCGGATTCTAAGTGAAGTTGAGAGTCTAGGGGTGACAGATACTCACAGATAAATCGAAGGTCGAACTTAACCGATGGCAACCCTGCTTACCGAAAAACTCGACGAGATCTACTCTACTTCTACTCCTACTCCTAGGGGGTGACGTAAGCTGAAAGATAAATGTATTGTTTGTTGATTGATCGCTGAGATGTCTGTTACAATAGCCGGGGTTCAATATTTATACGTAAGGCTTGACTATGAGTCCTGGCCGAACAAGACCAGATACAAAACTTGGAAAAGAAACAAAGCTTCCTAAATTATGATAACTTAGACCTCAATCTTTCCCTTCTATGAAGTCCAACGCGTCTTCTCGCTTCATATTTTGTCGTTCATGCCAATGGGGCCCATTCCCTTGAAATGATGACGTCGTCTTATTCAGTTGATGGCAATTTAGTTAGCCGATCTTGCTGAATATCTTGGCTTTCCCTTGATAAGTTTTCGAACATTATGGCCTCCTTATCTCGAACCAAATTTTTATGTCAACACATGCCCCCTAATTTTGAGATAAAATGATTTATTCCAAAATTACTTCTTATGACCGTTGCATGCGCCACACTTTCAATCGTCTACTTTGATCTCATGCTAACTTCTTTGGCCCCTTTGCAGATCTATTCCATTGGCCTTTCTCGATCAAGGATATATTGAAGATTATAATGTTTGGTCACTTGATGGTGATCATCCTTTTGACCTTTTGAGCCACCCTTCTCTTTCCCAACTCATGCTCCATAGTCGATCTTTTGACATTCCTTAAGTCTGGCTGATGTTGTACCCTATTGTGCACAAATTCCTCTACCATTGCTGACTGCCGCACCAGTAATCGACCTTTTGGATTGATCGCTTTTGTTGATAAGATCCCAAGCTTGGTCTACCAGTAATTTAGCTTGAACTCTAGCTGATCAATCCTAGGACCTGCCTTCGGACGCGCGTGAAAATGCAAAGCTGAGTTGGATAACCTCTGAAGTCTGTGACCCGGAATTGAGTGATCGTGCAAAAAATCCCTAGTGAATGAAATCTCAAATCCGCAGCAGTCTACAACCGTTGTACCCCTATTAGGACACGCATGGTTTCCTCGATCCTCGAGATGGCCCCTCGCCTTCTCTGATTTTAATTCCATTTTAATCGAGAAATCCTCAAACGTCTCTCTTTGGCTATATCTATATATACGCTCCTCTAGGGACAGCCAAGAAGCCACATTTGCACTTTGCTTTCGCTTTTGTCACCGTGCAACTTCTTTCTCCCCAGATCTATATCGTCCCTTCTTTTCCAAAACCATGGCCAATGGTAAGCGTCATGTCGGTGACATCCCTGGAGGAAGAACTCTCCATGCGCCAATGCCTCTGTCGTCAGGGGTAAGTTAGACCTCGTTCACATCTTTGTTCTTTTCAATGATCGCTTTAATTGACTCCTTTTGATCCGTAGAGCCATATCCCACGCTGGTGCCCGTCGTCATGCAGGCGGGGCCTTCTGGTGCCGCCCTAGATGCCGAATCTGCGGCACCGATAGGATCCTCTGATGACTCCCCCGACTCCTATAATGGAGACGACGCCCGCCATTATCTTCATGAGTGGAACACGGTGATGGACCGCTACTACGAAGGCTGACCCGTGAGAGCGGTCATCTGGAGATCGTCTTGAGCGCCTCCTAGGCTGCCCTCACCACCGCGGATGGGGAGACCAATGTTGTCCAGGCACAACTGGTGTCGTCTGATGCTAGGGTTGCGGGTAAGTTCTTCAAGATAACTTTGCATTTGATTACTCTATTTTCCCGATCTTCTCCTGACGACCTTTTCTTCTTGTTGTAGCTCTGACGGAGCAACTGGAGGCACTCCAGTTGGTGGCAAATGATGCGGCCAATGCCCTGAATGCCTGAGGTGACATGTTGGTGGCCCGTCTCTAGGACGTTCCCGTGCGTGCCCAGGAGGTGGCTCTCCATGGCATTTGGCATGGAGCCGCTGTTGCCCTAACGATTGCCTAGGTACTGCTCAGGGCATGATCTTCATCCGCAGTAGCCCAGGCTTCCCTGACGGCGAGGACCCCGACAACTACCAGGAGTTGGTGGATGACTTCGAAGGAGCCGCCAAAGCCACAGCGCATATAACCCGATCGAAGGAATCGTCAACCGCGTTTTCTTTGGCCCTTAGATTGTAATAGGGTTATGTCAATGAATAAAAATTCCTTTTGCATCTGTTCTTCGTATCTTGGCCCTGAATGATCTTTTCTTTCACCACTATTGGTTCTTGTATTAGTAGCTTTTGAACTAGTCAACCGAAGAACCCACCAGGATAACTTGGACTTTGGTCTTTTAATTGATTCGAAAATACAGTTGATCTAACCGAATCGACTAACTTTCTAGGGTTAGATCATTTACGGTTAAGTGAGAACACAAAAACCGCAGCGAGCAAACTTTTCTCAAACCTGAGATCCGAAAATGAGTGGTTTGTAGTTGTAGAAATCGATGTCGCTTGTCTAGATGTTCTGAATGTAACTTACAGTGGTTCTGAACTTGTAACTTGCGGCACTTATGCATATCTGGTCTGTGACATTTGGTGTGAATATTTAGCCGATGCATTTCTCTATCTTGTATAAATCCTCTGTTGTCTAGCGATCAACTGTCAACGACCCCTCCAAGACTCCAAAATTGTCTTCTTGCAACCTTCTTCAACCGATTAATCCTTAGAGCTAGTCTCCGAACTCAGATTGTAACACAAAACTGCAACGAATGAATTTTCAAATTCGAAGCCCAGAACCGAACCAAAATGTAGAAAATCCCACTAAAATGGAAATTCCTTGCGTCTGTGATCTCCACAACCGTTGTTTTCTTGTTTGGCCATGCGTGGCCTCTTTGATTCTTGGAACAACCTTTTGCCTCCTATTAATTGCACTTTATTCTGACATGGCTCGATAAACCTACCCGTGCCGACTTTGGCTATAAATATATACTTTCAGGGGATAGCCGAGAGGTCACATCTGTGCTTGCCTTCGCTCTTGCCACTGCATAACTCCTCCTTCATCCTTAGATCAGAAAATCCAATCTTTAGCCAAGAGCAATGGCGAACGGCAAGCACCCCGCTAGCGACATTCCAGAAGAGGATCTCCCTCCGCGCCAGCGCCTCCGTATCCTAGGGTATGTTCGAGTTGCATCCCCGATCTTCTGATAACCATCTGAATTTGGTAATTTTCGTTTTGTGGGAATGTCTCTAGGGCTAGCGTCCAAAACCTGCTGTCGAGGTTTGAGGCTCCGCTAGAGGCATCTTTGGCCTCCTCCGTCGATTCCTCAAACTTGTATAACTGGAGATGATGCACGGTGTTATCTTCATGAGCAGGAGGAGGCACTAGGTCATCACTGGGAGGTGACCCAAGAAACTGAGTAGTCTAGAGGCCGCCTTGGCTGCCTCCCAAACTGCCCTCGCTGTAGTGGAGGGGGAGAGCAGTGACGCCCGAGCATGACTAGTTGATTCCGACGCCAAGGGTCACAGGTAGAATCCTTAGAAGAAACCGTTGTCCCTCTATTATTCTGCTCCATCATGCTTTCCTTGATGATTCTTTCTCCTCTTATCACAGCCCTAACGGAGGAATTAGAGGCCCTCCAATTGGCGGTGAACAATGATGCCAGGGCCCTGAATGCCTAGGGTGATCTAGTGGTGAGTCGCCTCTAGGACATCCCTGTGCGTACCGGGGAGATCGCTCTTCACGGCGTCCATCATGGGGCTATGGTCGCCCTAACCATTGCCCTAGGTGAACTTTGAACACGAGCTCCGGTGGCTTCAGCCTAGCTTTGCTAGCAACGACGATCACCATGAGTTGGTGGAGGACTTCCCGAGGCATGCTGATGCTGTGGCGAATACTTCCTCGACCGAAGGAATCATGAGCAATGTTTTCTTCGGCCCATAGTCTGTATTTAGGATCCCAATTATGAATAAAAACTTCGATGGATTTCTTCTGAATCTGTCTCCTTGTTTGATCCCATGTGAATGTTTTACCACTGACGCTTTCTCCATATAACTTGTATTTTTTCTTTTTATTTTTGCACTATAGGCGATACGTGCCGCACCGGCTTTTGCCTTCTTAGGCCAAATTAGGATCATTAATTTTTACTCTAAAGGCGATACTTAGTTAGTACCGGCTGTCAACCCTGGCGATGATCTAAATTCGATCATACTTGAGCATTAGCTGTAATCACCACGATCAAAAATCTATAATGAAAAATTGCTTCCAAAATACCCAACGATGATTCAAGTATTAGATAAAAAATCATCAGCTACCAAGCTTCTTAAAAATGTTGTGCATTTAAATCCAACTCTGACTCCTTAAACAAAATAGCTATATTCTGACAAATTAATCCATAAGAGCGATGTTTAGTCGTTCCATAATGATTAACTAGAGGAGTCATCAAAATAAACTCTCAAAACTGATTACTTGGATTGGCTATTGACGTTCATTATTGACCCTTGATGACTGCCTCCTTCCCAGATTCTACTAGAGAAGCACTCACCATCTTCAAACTCTCAGTAGGCTTGATCAGCACTTGCTGCACTTACAGAGGTGTTGGCTTGAACCATCTCAACGTTATCTCCCTGCCACTGGATAAGGTATTGGTGCATTGTTGAAGGAATGCTGACAATTAGCATGGTCCAATCTCGACCAAGGAGCAGACTGTATGTTCCTTTATCGTCGATGATGAAGAAGGTAGTAGGCAAAGTTTTACTCCCGATCGTCAATTCGACATTAACTACCTCCCGTCTTGGATGCGTTACCTCTAAAGCCCTTTAGCATCATATCGGTATCGAGCAAATCTCTAGGACCTGCATCAAATTCGACCGTAGCACCTCCATCGACTAACATCTTGGTCATCGGCTTTCTATCAATAAATCCTTTCATGTATAAAGGCTTCAAGTGTTGATGCTGAGATGGTTTGTCAAATATAGCTTGTTGGGACTGGAGGGCCAGTTGAGCCACTGCTTCTCCTAATTCTTCTTCATCATACTCTTTTCCATTGGATTCTTCTTGTTTGCATTTGGTGTGAGCTCTGAATTCTACAGGTAAGATGAAGACCATATCAATATTAGCCGATGGTTAACCCTTGTTGGCTGCTTGTTTGACGAGCCACACCTGGGGTCTAGTAGATTTTTGAGCCTCTAACTCTCTATTCCTCAAGCGTTGAACTCTTCTTTTCTAGCTCCTTATTAGATCCTCTTGGACACCATTGGCCTTCTTGCCAAACATACTCTTTCTCTTCATCACGACTGGTCCAATTCTGATCATATGCACGCTTACCTGGCCAATTGTGAACTCCTTTATTTTTTACGCACCGATCCATGTTGTTAGATTGATAACTTAAACATTCATGGATAGACCGGTGGTTGGCTTCAGATTGCCTGAACTCCGAATAATGATTGCTGCATTCTGGGTAGTTACGTCTTGTAGGCAATTTCAAACCTTCATTCCAGTAGTGTTTGAAGAAAGGATAGTTCTAATGTAACTCAGCTTGTTCTCTTTCATACCTTTCTTCTTTGCACCGACTGCTCATATTCTTCTTCTTTAAGCCGGCTGATGGTAGTCCTTCTCCTTCTAGCGTTGCCATTTATTCAACAAGATTCTGGAAGTCACACGAGAACGCATAGCACCAGCTCTGGATGTCTCACCTTGCTCATATCGGCTCTTTTGCTAATCGCGTCGCTGTTTAGTTTTCTTGTACTCATTAGCCGATATCTGAACCTCGGGGTTGACTGACCCATCTTCTTTGGCCTTAGCCGATGTCAAGACCTTTGTCTTTCCTTTGGCCAACTGAAACTCTACCATATGCACCTCTAGGAAAGGATGCTTATCTATGTCCATTATTGGTTTCTTGGTTGGCTCAAACTTGATCTTTCCTTGCTCAATGGCCTTCTGAATATGTAAGCAGAAGATTCTACACTCATTGGTGTTATGATTAGTGGCATTGTAAAATTTGCTAGTATTTCTTCCCTTTAAGTTCCTCAGCCTAAAGGAATCATATGATTTGTAGGTAATCTCAACTGCTCCTTTTCCAGCAGCAAGTCGAAGATCTTATCGGCCTTCCTGACATCAAAGTCATAGGCATTTTCTGTCTTCCTCGCCCATGGACAAGATACAGGAGCCTTGGCCCTATGTCCACTTGGCGATTGCAACTTCTGGACCATCCTCATCAGAGTCTACATCATATGGATCAGACACATCAGTGGATACCCTTCAAACATTTCTCTTTACATAGGGAACAATGCTGACTTTCAAAAGTAGACACCCTTTAAACTAAATGGGCAAACTCTCAAACTCTTTGCGATCAAATTTCTCTCTGATTAATGGAGATATCCCTTGAAGGGCCAATTGGCCATCAGACAGATTCAATGAGTAGCATTGGCTCCTTACTTCTTTGAACCTCTGAATGAATTCTGAAACTAACTCATTATTCCTCTGCCTCATGCTTGTTAAGTCTATAATCTTCTTCTCTCCTATCCCACTATAAAAGTATGCATGGAACTTGTTCTCTAGATCGATCCATCCAGTGATTGAGTTTGGCTCAAGTGATGAAAACCAACTGAAGGCTGGTACAGACAGGGACAAGGGGAAGAATCTAACTTTATGTGCCTCCTCAACAAATGCATCTCTGAGCTGAACTGAGATAGCGGCTGATATGTTCCATGGTTGTCATCTCATCTATCCCTAGTAAATTTAGGAGAAATCTCGGGACTCTATAGCATGGAGGGAGTTGCACGATATCATACCAAGCTAGGTATGGGCACTAGGTAAGAGCCAACCTATCCTTTAGGCTTAAGACCAAACTAGCTCTACATCATTGCAGTTATTCTATAGATGAACTCATCAGCATCCATGCTAGAGACTTCTTGTATCGGTTGCCCTTAATTCTGAGCTTAAAAGCATTGTACTTGAACTTGTTGACCCTAAGCCAGAGACTATTGTCCTTGAACCTAAGGTTGCTGAAGTTATTGCGCATTATAGCTGTAAGGATTCTGATACCCAAGGTGTGGCATGAGCTTGTATGTGCTGGTATCAGAAGCTAGGTGATATCCATTTGGATAGTCGATCTAAGCATTATGAGTCACATATCCTTGCAATCGACTATTGAATTAGTTAGGATCAATATTCTTGATGATCCTCTATACTAATGGAGCAATTTTATGGGCTGACTGAGATGTTTGATAGGAAGTACTAAATCTTCTCTGAGCCTGGCCAGTTGTACAACCTACTGAATAGCTAGAGAGGTTGGCTACTAGATTGAATAAGCTAGGTTTTGTCTAGTAGGCTGATTCATCTGTGTCATAAGGGCACTTGGTGACTGTTGTGCTGGCGGTTGCCGCCCTATCATCTGACCTTGCCCCTGCTATTGGTAGGGTTTGATCTTGAGCTTGTCCTCCTAGAAGCTATTGTATTAGTGGCTGTTGGAACTGCCCACCATTCGGCTACTGACTAGAACCAGGTACGTTGCTTCCCACAGCCAAAGGATTAAAGCCATTGAAGTATGCTGGTCCCACTTGATCAACTAGTGCTCCAAAGAAGACTTCCTTCAAAACATTGCCAATCATGTTGGCCAACACCTTATTGTGGTTTGTAAAGGCTTCGTGAATAGTCATATGAACCAAATGGGCAGTAGTTCTTGCTTCAACATCTTCACTTTATCCATGCAGGAGGACGCTTGGTAGGAGAGTTTTTTGGATGACTAAATCACGTGTCCTGCTATAAGACAACAGACACTTCTCATGAAACTCCTTCCACCGCCTACTCAATGAGTGCCTTCTAGGTCATTAGGAAGGTCTTCAAGGTTGACCTTGAGGATCACTTCATTGTCCATGTTGACGATTGTCGTCCCACCGGGTGTGCGAAAAGTGTGTGGACGGTGAAAATGGACGGACCCGCCACCGGAAGAACACACGACAAGCCAAGAGAAGCCACGTGGAGCAGATCTCGAGCTCTTCCTAGGCTTAGGAGGACACCAGATTGGATGGTCGTAACATAGGGTGTGCTAGTTAATTTGACCCTGCAATTGAAAAGGAGACAAGATTGATCAGTAATTTTAGGTGGAACATGCTGATGTTTGTCTAGACAGTTCCTAAATGTGTGGCTAAGTAGCTAATAAGATAAGGCTATCGACTAGAGAGTCGATATCCAGCATGTTCATGATGCATGATAAGTAAAAAGAGCATATCGGCAATTATCAGTTACTTAATTGCATAGATCTAAACAGTCGATGATCATGGAAACATGCAAAAAAGGGTGTAAGAAGTAGACGTGGAAGCATTAAATGAGAAACATACTAGCTTTTAACCCGGACAAAAACAAGTCAAAAGCATGTGAATAGCCAATATATTCTCAACGTACTGGGCTGTCGGCTAAAATAGCTGATTCCATTGAAAGTAAAGTCATAGCATGCAAGAACTCAACCGTTGAACGTGGATAAGTCCATACACTTATCAGCTCTAATCTACCACCTCTAATAGTGGGGATATGAGCCAGACTGATGCAACCGTGATAGAGATAACAGATTAAACCCTCAAAGCATATGAATCTATACGCGCTTAATGGAATCATGAAAGCTGGTTACGATCGTGGAAGCATAGGCGATCAACTAAATAGGTGAATGCAGACATAGCATGCAGCCTAGAGGACACGCTTGACCATAAGTAAGACTTGTTATTTAACGATCTCTGATCTATAGCAGCTAATAGTGGGGGTCGACCGGATCGATAACAGCCATAATAGCAGTTCTTGACTAGATTTCATTAACTAGCAAGCCTTACTTAGGGTTAAACACGTCCTAACCACATGCTATCTTCGATCAAGACTGGATCAAAATGGCTAAGCTAACTGAAACTATCACCATAGAAAGATGTAAACTGGTAAAAGCAACAAGATGATGATCAAAAGAGATATTAAAGCATATTCATTTCAATCTTAATCGGGCAAGGGGTGATTTTGTTACAAATAGTAAGAAACTAATTATAACACGGTCGATAACTAGCAAATCTATTAAAACAGCAAGGAAACCCGACCAATCTTAATAGATCTAGCCAATAACTAATCTGTATTGAAATTTGTATGAGATACAAGCCGGACCGATGCAACTAGTACAAATTTTGATAAGAATTAAGGGTAACTTATATAAGATAATTGTAAGAGATACGAGCTGGACCGATTGTTGATGGTCGTTAATGTTCATCATAAACCATCAATATAACTCATATAAATGCATGAAAATGATCATCAAGATAGGTTTAGGGGTTTAAACTGATAAATTCCACGAGTTTTGTTGAATCTGTCTTTTCAGCAAGGTTTATCTAGAAAACTAGACCTATTCAGTTAAAGCAAATCATGTTTATCCATAGCGAAACCGACATGGGAAGACTCTAGAAGACTTCAGATGGCAAACCACCTGAAGCAGAGGGCTAGGTGGCTGCCACCTGCAGGCTGTTCAGGCCCCAAGGGCCTACCTATCAGCCTCTCCTTCGAATGTCGGTTCTCCATCCGCCTCCTAGATTGCATCTATGCCTATTTATTCAAGTCGGTTTGATGTGACGGGTCCAGAATTGATGCTTCGGCCTATATATATAGCCATGTATCCCACTCCCTCAGGCCATCCCTAAAACCCTAATTCATACCTCTCATTCAGAGATCAAGATACACCAGGAGGATTAGGTCTAGACTCTCCAATGTAGTAGATTAGTAGCTTGAGTGTGAGGGTTGAGTTGGGCTCATGCTCAAGTTCCAGATCTCGTCTTGGAGGCTCAGCAAAGCCTTGTATCTTCAATTCTACATCTTGTAAGACTTATTATAAATTCATCATATTACTATCTACATGGCTATGCTTACTTTTAATATGTATCTTGCTTAGTTCAGGTTAACATTACATTTGTGTGCGGGTTCATAGAGCGCTTAGCCTTGCTAGCTTATCGATTGGGCTAAGTAGCCGAGTCTCATGTAAGCATGGTGCTTATATGATGCTCTGCCTATGAGTACACCCAGTTATCTGGTTGGGTGGTAGCAGCGGAAGGTGATAGCCCTGTCTATCCTTCAGTAGTCCACTCTGAATTGAGCAGGTTCTTAGATTGTAGGACCGTAGTCGCGTTCGGTAGAGTTATCTATTGTGGGTACTCTACCGCTAAGCTGCGTCCCGAAGTGCACAAGAGTAGAGTTAGTCTTAACTATAGTTGGATGTATATATACTTTGACCATGTAATAAGAATGTCATAGGAATCTACCTCACTCGTTGCTCTCCCGAGTTGACTAGTTTACGTTATCTTATAGATCTACCCCATGTGTATCATTATCCTTAATTCCTATCATTACCTTCACCCCTGCTCTAGCCATGCTGGTATGTTGACTGATAGATACTCCTTTGATATTCAATAAGTCTTTACTCTATTGTTTCCCTGTGGTAAAATATAAATAACTGATACCAGGAATACTCTCGGTAAAATGCTACAATAGTATTCTGTGCGCTTGCGGAATCCTTCATATTCTATTTGCACTTATAAATACCAACAAGCATTTTTGGTGCTGTTAGCCATGGAAAAATTGGCATAAAGATTTAGATCATTAACATACCAGTAGCTTTAGTAGGATTACCCCTGTTCTACTGAATTGTGGAATAACACAGGACAACAGACTGCCAGTTTAGACCTTCCGACAAGCTTCCACAAGAAAAGAAGAAATATTGAAGAACCCTAGGGTGCCTAAGCATTTAAGATCCAACAACATTGGAACCCTGCCATCTCACATGTTTGTATAGACAGTATATATTCTCTAACCATGTGTAGATTGGAGAAAAAGGTTGATGTCACAAGAATACAAATCACATCTCAAGTGAAGAATACAAACTGTTGCACTACTCACAAATTCCATCATGTGAGTCATGTTAAGTATGATCAAGAAAGGTGAGATAGTCTTGCTCATGGACTTTAAACTTGATGAGTAGTTATCTTTTAATTTTTACATTCCATTGCATGTTTATTTTCAATTATTCATGCATCCACTCCAGTTTAGTTTAAATTCTCTCATATCAAATCCACAACATATTTAGTTCCTTGCATACATTTATACCACTTGCATCTTTTATTAAAAAAAGAGAATCTCATCATGATTCATGCTCTTTCATCTCTATTTGAATAAATCTCTTTTATGCTTTCATGCTACCTTTGTTTGCTATAGTATGCTTAGGTTTAGAGTATCTTCAAACACCTTTTAAAGTAAGTGTGGTGCTTAGTTTAAATTGTTTTCTTAAATCAAATTAGACGTGGTGTTTAGTTTGATTTTTGAACCAAGAGGTGTGTTGATCTTACTTCCAAAGGCTTTTTAAATTAAGCATGGTGCTTAGGTTAAAATGCTTTCCTAAATTAAAATAGAATGGTGTCTAGTTTAATTTTTGAGCCAATACAATAGTTTAGTTAGATACTGGTTATTTTGTTGGACTAACCTCTGCAGAAAACTCTCAAATTCAATCTGAGAAAGTCCTGAGATAAATTCACATTAGAGATGAGTCAAGTCACGGGATGAACTCCAATAACTTTGTGCAAAGAAGACCCTAGCTCATTCTTCATGGAAAGAAGAACTATGAGTATCAATGTTTATTCATTTATCTTTTGTTGCAAGTTATATTTGCCTTGAACCATACTAGAATGTAGCAGACACATAAAACATGATAAACAAAATCTATGCTAAACAATCCTAAAACCATCCTTCCATTAGCATAGAGGAAAATCACAAAAAATGGACAACACAACTCTCAAATTCGTTATTTCCCTCAGGTATGTGTCTATTAACATTTTACAGGAAAGAATGAATATAAGCTATGCCTGTTCAAGGTTTGGTATGAATCCACAAAACCTAAACCAAACCACCACTATAGCTATGGAAGTGGATGAACAGATTGATAGACTATGAGCAACATGAAAGACAACCTAGCTTTGAGCCTTCCCAAGACTCAAGCTAGGATGCTAATGAGAAGCAGGATGAAACCCACCTTGTATTAACCAGAATATGCCTGCTTTCATCATCTTCAAAGGGACTAGTTCACGCATTGACAACAAGGACCAAGACAACGAGATGCCACTACATCATGGCATGCATCATTGTGTCAACAAGCATCATCAATCAATGGTTCATTGATGACTATGTCTCGTAAGGCCGTAAACGACCATGGTCGCCCAAAGACATCCCCTAGTCATTGAAGATGAAGCTTCCATGTGAGTGCCAATGATGATCTTTCTTTGATCATCAAGACGGCTGGCATATCGCTAACAAACAAAGAAGAAGAACTCTCCGCCACGCCGTTAAATGATCAAGGAGGAACTTGAGTTTGCATCTCCAATGAACCCCAACTCATCAACCAAGGATCAACAAAAATCAAGAAGGGTTGATGGAAGAAGAGCATGCAATTGGATGCTACAAAGAAAAGCTAAAGGCAAGAAGAGATCTGGCTCAATGGACCTAAAGCCATGAAGCCCTCACTGATTGGTACATTGGACAAGTTTCCTTCAGATATGTTTGTCACTAATCATTTCAACAAAAAGAAAGAAAACATAAGGTATATTCAACCAAGCATTATGCAACATAGAATCACATTCATAGGAGAATTCTATCATCCAAGCTAGATTTTGCATTCTGTAAAATTCAAGTCTAGGGGATGGAGTTCTTTAAAAACATCTCATGCCATGATGTGCTCTCTTGGTTCATCATACATATTCTTGTTTTTCCTTGAATGAATCTCTTTAGTCTTTTAAGCTTCCTTGTTCTCTTATAAGTATGCTTCAGAATATTATTCAGACATGATTATTGAATCAAAACATACTTGTATAGAATTTTGTTGTATATATGGACTAACCCTTGCAGAAAAATATTCAAATTTTGTTGGGAATATTAGGAGATCATTCATAGAAACAGATCAAGGTTTGAGGTATTTTTCAAAACAATTTTACACATCTTTGCCTTAACCTTGTTGAAAATTTGAAGTAGTGGTGAACAATCAAGGTACACTATTTAAAACATGGGATAAAGATTCTATGCAAATTAAAATGTTAAAACCAACTTTTCTGTAGCATAGAAGGTGACCTTTGGCTCTATGACAACACTATCCTTACTTTGAATCTTTTGTATATTCTTTTGGATATGGGGTTGTCCACTAATCCTTTGCAGAGAAGAAACAATGAGTAGAGCAGAAGGTCCAAACAGAATGACAAGATCCACAAAAGAAAGAACAAAAAGATGGCATGAGAAAAGAATGAGAAAGAAGGAGTGCGACATGGGAGACAACTCATGAATAGCTAAAGCAAGGAAAGCTTCAAGAGAAGACCACCACAAGTTATTTTACCTTCATCACATGGTGTCATCACGCTCCAATAATGAAGGTAACATCTTAAGGTAGGTGGTCATCATTTTTCTCTTGATCTTGGTATGCACATAAATGAAAAAACAAACATGTTCAAGTTACAACTTTGCTTAATCCAACCTGATTAACTCAACAAGTCTTGTTCCTTAAGTTGTTCATAGCACCATTTTCTTGATCTCATAGCACCAAATGAGCTAAAATGTTGCATATCTTATCTTTGGAAGATGATAGTCATAGTCATGAAAAGTTTGATATATTATATAAAGATGGACAATCCTTCCACAGGTTAAGCAACTCCACTCTTTTTGTCACAGTCAAAATGCTACATTCATGTTCATCTTTCTGATCTTATCACCCATGTTATAAATAAATAATGCACACAACATCAATTTTATCATAATTCAATGTGCCTAAGGCTAGAGAAGGATAAATAAAGTTATGGTTATGTTGGTGTTTTCCCACCAATAGAGCCCATGCACTTGATCTCTATCTTGTTTTTATGAGCAGAACACACTTTGAGCAAAGTGTGGGGGAGTCAATCTCCCAAAGTCTACAAGTAAAAGTTTTGAACCAGCAATAATAATGCACACAAGATGTCGCTAGTTTTTATTACTGATGGTTGGCTTCAAAATGCTAAACAAGGACGAGGAACAAGTCAAGAAAGGATGAACCTATCAAACCTAAATCAAACTCAAACCCAAGACGGGTTTGGCAAAATAAAGTGGCACCACCATTGGAAGTGCCACTACTGGAGGCGCCACCTCAAGAATCCTCATCCTCAATAGCGAACCGAAGTACTCGATCAATGAACTTCCACAACTACCAAGGAAAAGATTATGAAGCAACCTCAAGTGGGCATCAAGGAGGACGCATGTCTTTTTGTAGCCAAAGGTAGGTATGGGACACGAGATGGCCAACCTCCAGCAACAACAGTAACAGCAAAATCAAAATTGGAAGGCTCTGTTCCAGCTCCTCCACATCCGGCCACCTCGTTGAGCAACCACGACAACGACCAGCTTGGGGGAGAAGGCATTCCCCATATATCCAGATAAGTATTTCTTTCCTTTAATTATTCTTAGCTTGCTTTATATATATTAGAAAAAAAGATGAATAACTAAAAACGAAGTAAAAGTTATCTTTATAGAAATATATATAGTTATAATATGTGATCTAAAAAATGAAAACAAAATTAAGAGAGTGTATCCAGTTTGCTTTAATTTATTTTAAGAGCTGAATAAAATAAAAATGACTTTGAAGATAATCTCTTAAAATGGAAATAATAAATAGTTACTCTGTTGTAATTCCTTTCAAGTACCTAGTTTTCAGCCTTGAATTCTCCCAGATTTTGGATAAGATTGTTTTGATATAAAGATTTACTCTGAACTTGAAACTCGTGGGTAGCATATGATTGATCTAAGTCTAGGTGATTGACGGATATGATATGAGAAGGTCTAAGTTGTTGTTTATCTTGTTCCAAGTAACACTAAAGTTCTAGAGATTTATCTTTTGAAAAACACAAAAATGCTACATGATGAGTTCCTGTATGACAAGTTTGAATTCCCACTAGAGTCATACATGTTATTTAAGTTAGAAAAACTTCCACATATATGCTACTTGCTTTTGCATTGAGTTTTGTCAAGCTTTGTTGACCCTTATGAGAGGTTTGTCATGCTCTTCAAATCAAGATCACGTACACACCACCCAAATATGCACTACTCCTACACTGGGGTAGGTGCAAAAACATGCTTTCCATCTAGATCTATCTAAAAATGTTCTACTCCTACACTGGGAGTGAACACCAAAAACATGCTTGATAGGTTTTCCATCTACCAAATAAATGCTCCAAGTCCTTATTGCTATCTCTCAAAGTTTTGTTGCAGAAAAGAGACATGGAGCTATGCAAAAGTTATTAAAAATAGAGAAAGAAAAGAAAAAAGTTGAGAAAAAATGGATAAGTGTCCGAGATATCTAAAACAAAGGGTACTCAGATGCCCACCTAAAAAAAGAAGAGATGAATAAGATAGCCCCTGCTCTCTAGCAAATATTTTCGAATTTCAAAAGAGAGATATGTTTCCAAGGAGCATAGTAGAATTAGGTTAGCCACCATACATATATCCATCATATACATCCACACACATGCACATCTTGATTTAATTGTATGACTTAACTCTCTTTGGATCTGAGGTTTAACTTTACAATATATGTTTTGCAAGTATGCTCTAGCTTTCTTCCTACCTATGAACTCAACATAAGCCTTAGTGGTAGGAAGAGAAAAGGCATAACATCTTTATTGCCTTGTTGAGGATCCATAAATACCATATATATTGAGAGACTTGAGAGTGTCATACAATAGAATCTCTGAGTTTTATTTTAAAAACTTATAAAAACTCTAGAACAATGGTAGAACAAAGAACTAGAGACATAGTGCTTGACTTGATCATTCTGTCTTTCAATTAGTCAAGATCCAAGTGAAGGCTAAAAAGGCCCATGGTGGAAGCTAATATGGGTAAGTTTGAAAGTCAGATCAGTTTATTCTAATCCAGAGGAGAATTTTTGATTGAACACATGTGTACTTTTGAGAAGTGAAAGCATAGTAGCAACTCCTGATCTATTACAGAGTTTAGCTTTGGTCAAGGACTGGAAAAGGTTAAGTGTGGGGGAGCTTATTGACGGTTGTTAACGTTCATCATAAGTCGTTAATATAACATATATAAATGCATGAAAATGATTACCAAGATAGGTTTAGGGGTTTAAACTAACAAATTCCATGAGTTTTGGTGAATCTGTGTTTTCAGCAGGGTTTATCTAGAAAACCAGCAAGGAGGACCTATTCGTTAAAGCAAATCATGTTTATCCACAGTGAAACCGATGTGGGAAGACTCTAGAAGACTCCAGAAGGCAAACCACCGAAGTAGAGGGCATGTGGATGCCAGGTGGGGCCGGTCGACCCTACCTGTAGTCCGCCCACCCCCCTAGGCCCACCTATCAGCCCCTCCTTCAAATATCAATTCTCCACCGCCTCCTAAATTGCATCTACGCCATTTGTTCAAGTTGGTTTGATCCGAGGGTCCAGAATTGATGCTCTAGCCTATATATACAGCCCTGTACCCCCTCCCTCAGGCCATCCCTAAAACCCTAATTCATACCTCTCATTCAGAGATAAAGATACACCAGGAGGATTAGGTCTAGACTCTCTAATGTAGTAGATTAGTAGCTCGAAAGTGAGGGTCGAGTTGGGCTCATGCTCAAGTTCCAAATCTAGTCTTGGAGGCTCGACAAAGCCTTATATCTTTACTTCTACATCTTGTAAGACTTATTATAAATTCATCATATTACTATCTACATGGCTATGCTTACTTTTAATATGTATCTTGTTTAGTTCAGGTTATCATTACATTTGTGTGCGGGTTCATAGAGCGCTTAGCCTGCTAGCTTATCGATTGGGCTAAGTAGCCGAGTCTCGTGTAAGCATGGTGCTTATATGATGCTCTGCCTATGAGTACATCCTGTTCTCTGGTTGAGTGGTAGCAGCAGAAGGTGACAGCCCCGTCTATCCTTTGTAGTCCACTCTGAATTGAGCAAGTTCTTAAATTATAGGACCGTAGTCGCGTCGGTAGAGTTGTCTATTGTGGGTACTCTACCGCTAAGCTGCGTCCCAAAGTGCACAAGAGTAGAGTTAGTCTTAACTATAGTTGGATGTATATATATTTTGACCATGTAATAAGAATGTCATAGGAATCTACCTCACTCGTTGCCCTCCCGAGTTGACTAGTTTATGTTGTCTTATAGATCTACCCCATGAGTATCATTATCCTTAATTCCTATCATTACCTTCACCCCTGCTCTAGCCATGCTGGTATGTTGACTGATAGATACTCCTTTGATATTAAATAAGTCTTTACTCTATTGTTTTCCTATGGTAAAATATAAATAATGATACCTGGAATACTCCCGGTAAAATGCTACAATGGTATTCTGTGTACTTGCGGAATCCTTCATATTCTATTTGCACTTATAAATGCCAACACCGATGCAACCTTACAATTAACCGATGATAACTAACTTACACCGTGTTTGCAACCGAGGGCAGCCTTACAAACAAAATATAAGTCATGACGGATACTCACAGACAAACCAAAGGTCGGACTTAACCGATGGCAGTCCTGTTTGTAGAAGAACTCACCGAGATCTACTCTACTCCTACTCCTAGGGGGTGGCGTAAGCCGAATGGTAAAGGTATTATTTGTTGATTGATCACTGAGATGTCTGTTACAATAGTCGGGGTTCAATATTTATACCCAAAACTTGACTACGAGTCCTGGCCGAACAAGACCGAATACAAAACTTGGAAAAGAAACAAAGCTTCCAAAATTATGATAACTTGGACCTCAATATTTCCCTTCTATGAAGTGTGACGCGTCTTCTCGTTTCATATCTTGTCGTTCCTGGCAATGGGGCCCATTCCCTTGAAATGATCCCATTGATGGCAATTTAGTTAGCCGATCTTGCTAAATATCTCAGCTTTCCCTTGATAAGTTTTCAACCTTATGGCCTCCTTATCTCGAATGAAATTTCGGTGTCAACACTACTGAAAAAACTTATTAAAAATGATGGATCCCCGTTCCCTCCGGCCTCTGGCGATATGACGAAGGGGGAGGAAGGGAGACCAGCGGTGGTGGTGGCAAGGGGTGGCGGTGGCGGCCGAGTCGCTAGACGCGAGACGCGAGGGCTTCCCGAAGCGCAATAGATTGTTAGAGGTTTCTAGGTGTTGTTCATGTCGAGAACACTACTTCTTTGACACTTAAAACTGCAATTGAGAAATTGTTGATGAAGCATTCATTGAGCTTATCTATGGTACGTGGACAAGGCTATGATGTAGCTAGTAACAAGAAGGGTCATGCTAATGGTCTCAAGAAACTCATTATGGATGATTGTCTATCTGCTTACTATGTTCATTACTTTGCACATCAACTTCAGATAGCTCTTGTGGCAATTGCTAAGGAAAACCAAGATTGTGTTTGGTTCCTTGATCAAGGTAGATTTCTGTTAAACCTTATTGGGAATTCTTGTAAGAAGACACAAATGCTTTGAGTAGCACAAGCTCAGAGAATTGTATAAGCTCTAGAATATGTGACATTGAAACTAGAAAGGGTTTTGTATCAAGAAATGGGTTTGGAAAGGCATGGAGATACTCGTTGGGGATCTCACTATAAAACTGTTATGTATCTTTTATCTTTGTATCCTTCAATTCGGAAAGGTCTCATAAAGGTTGACAATATTTCAGTCATACGAGTTTGAGTGCTCACAGGCACAAACTGTGTTGACAATATTTTTGCCATACGAGTTTGTTTTCATGTCACACTTGATGCAAACAGTCCTAGGGTTCACAGCAGACTTGAATCATGCCTTGCAGAAGAATGATCAAGATATTGTCAATGCAGTAGAACTTATTTCTTTGACCAAGCTACAAATTGTATCAATTGCGGGAGGATGTTGGGTGCGAGGATTTCCTTAAAGAAGTGGACTCATTTTGTGTCAAGAATAAAATCAAAATTCCCGATATGGACACATTCTATAGGCGTATAGGATGGGATAGGAGGTTCTTTTATCAAGATAAAGAAACTCCATCGTTACCGTGTTGACATGTTCTTTAGTCTCATTGATAGGCAGCTTCAGGAGCTTAATGAAAGGTTTGATGAGGTAAACACAGAATTGCTCGTTTGCATGGCTGCATTAAGTTCTATCGATTCATTTGTTGCTTTGACGAAGACAAATTTATTAAGCTTGTTGGATTTTATCCTAAGGATTTCTCAACCTTAGAGTTGCTACATCTTCCCGATACACTTAATTTGTACATTATTGATATGCACAATGATGAAAGATTTAGAAATGTGAGAAGTCTTGCTGAGCCTTCCATTAAGCTTGTTGATACAAACAAGCATCAAAGGCATATATTTGTTTACAGGCTTCTCAAATTGGTGCTAGTGCTTCCAGTAGCAACCGCAAGTGTTGAAAGAGTTTTTTCTATCATGAATTATGTGAAGAACAAATTAAGAAATAAGATTGGGATCAATACTTGAATGATCGCTTGGTTATATTTATTGAGCTGGAATTCTTTCTATAAGTTAATGACAAAGACATCATCAACCGCTTCCAAGCCATGAAGAATGGCAAGGTTGAAGCAACATTATAGTATTTTATAAGTTCTCTTTATTACTTATTAGTTTGTTACATATATTAGAGCTGATTAGCTAAGCAACTTTATTATTTGACTTTTTTTTATCTTTGATTATTGGTAACGTGCTACTCTAAATTATATTTTAAACCTATGGAATCGATTTTTTTTATATGGAAGCGGGAATGCCTAAGTATTAAATCCTGACTTCGCCACTGACACTGTGATGCCGGGCTCTACACTAAGCCAGGTTTTAGTATTTGTAAATGCATATTTATTAAAAAATATTGAGTTTTTTTTTTAATATTTCTACATTTTTTTATAAAGTCTAATTGAATCTTTGAACTATCTCAAAAATCACCTCTCTCATAATTAACGTGGTGTGCACATCAGTTGGAACCGCTTTCAAAATCACTCAGCGAGGTAAGTCGGACGATTTCAAAAGTTAGATTCTAAAATTCTTGTTTTCCGATTGAAGAGAACAAATAGAACTTTTATGCAACGTATGCCTAACTCGCTATGAGAGAAACAGGTCGGGATGACTAATCTCCCGCCTAAACCATGCTAAGCGAGCGCGTGCCACCCGTACACACTCATGTAGCCAGGTAGTAGTATTTTTTACGACGTTTGTCACCCACAGCGTTACGATGGCTGTAAACAAAACCAAACTGTCGGACCCCGAGGCCATCGCCCATAAAAAGGGAAGAAAAACGCAAGAAAAGACGATCACACATTCACATGCGCCGATACGCGCTCAAGCAAAGTCAGGCCGCGAGGGCGAAGCCGAGGCCGAGGCACGCCGAGAGCCCGAGACGGACGCGCCACGTGACCGACCGCATGGCACCCCCGGCCGGCCGGCCCTGAGTAAAAGCTGCGCCGCATCCGGTCCTGCCCGTCGCGTTGCGAATCACTCGCTGGTCGCGGACTCGCCGTGGTCGCTCCGCTCCCCCGGAGTACCTGCCAAACTACTGCCCGGTCGCGTCGCGATCGCACAGCGACGAGACCGCGAAATCACAGAGGCTCGCGCCCCCGTGGACTGGACTTACCGGCCACTCCGCAGTATACACGGCCGCCGCGCCGCAGCTTTTAGTTTCAGACGGGACGCCAAAAGCTCATGTACCGAGTACCGTCAGTGGACCGGAAGGAGCGAGTTTTTTTTTTTTTTTTGAGCAAGGGGAGGAGCGAGTTACTGGAAAGGAGGTGCTGGAAATTAGGCTGATTACCGGCAATTTCCCACGGAAATCCGTGTCCAGCAACTCGCGTGCCCCGGTGCCCGAATCCTTTTTGTACGCACGAAAGCTACTGCTGCTGCTGTACATGGGATATTCGTGCAAGTGCAACGCAAGCTCAAAAGTACTGGGAGCGTGCGTGCCGCGAACCAATAAACACCCCATGTGAGCAGTCTTCTCCCTCCGCAAGCTTGGCTGCCGATCGAAAGCTGTCTTGCACCGGAACAGGATGCCGTAGTGGCCTGCAGCACCGCATCCTTCCTGTCCTCGAGTTTTGCCGTTGCTGTACGAGCCAGCTCCTCCCAAATGCAGGAGCGGTGCCGACAACGCACGCTCTGTGGTCCCGGAACTATGCCGCGGCAGTATGCGCAACCTTAATTAGGCGCTCGCGCACCGGCGCAGCACGCGAAGGCAAGCCCCGTCACCACCGGCGCCGGACGGCCGGGGTCCGAGTTTTTTATTTTTTAGCCTTTTCTTTAAAAAAATCACAAATATGTTTCTGAAGTTATGATTTTAAAATCTGAACCATAGTTATGATTTTAAAATCTGAACCATTAGCTCGGTACCATAGTTGGTGGCGCCGAGCTTACACGTCTCAGCGCCATAGATTCTAGCGTCTAGGTCGGAGCCATGTTGACGGCGTGGACGCTGACATGGCAGCCAGCCCGGCGCCATGGATCTTAGCGCCAAGCTCGGCGCCGTAGATCTTAGCGCCGAGCTTGGTACTGTGATTATTGGCGTCGAGCTTGGCACCGAGATCCACGACACCAAGTTTGTGTTTTAACCCGGCGTCCAACCTTCCTGTCCGAGCCTTCTTCCTCTTCTTTCTCCTCCCTCTCGGGTTTTTTCTCTCCCCACTTTGCCCTACCTCACGAATCGGTATATTGGACCTTGAAAACTTTGATTTGATACATAAATCTTTGAGAGCAAGGTATCCTCGCTCCCTCCTAGTTTTTTTTTCAAATCGATTCGGTATATATTAGTCGGATTTTTCAACTTAAGAATCGTCATTACTTAGGGTTTTCATGTAATTTTAATATTTATATTATACAACCGTATGATGCCAAGACGTGGAAAAGCTACCAAACCAAGGTAACCTCAGCGCACGTTGTTATGTTATGGGTTCATTTTTATGGATCAAATGGGAAACCCTAGGTGTAAGGTTTAATGTTAATTGCTTTCAGATCTTAGAACGAAAATGGCTAAATTATAGTTATGACCGGACGACCGGAAATGCCTTCGACCCATTGTCTCTGTCTAGTGGTGTTCCGGTGCCCATGTGTTTTTTGCGACGATCCTTGCAATATACCTAAGTCTGATGAAGAGCACACGTATAGGCAGAGGTTTTGAATGTGTTCCAATTTTACGTTTGAGCCTACACTTCGTCAGCGCCACATTAACAAGATAGTGAGGAATCGATGTTGCGTAATAATTATTTTGTGTTATATGACATCTGTCATGTTTTTTTTGTTTTATAACAATTGCATTTGTTGCAGACCCCTCCACCGCTCTGTGATTTTGATCAGTGGATCGACACTGAGATCAAGCTTGAAGACAAGGAATGGATGCAGAAACTGTTGCGATGGGAGGCAGAGGACAAGGAGATGATGATGAAGAGACACGGACTGGAGGCTGTAAAAAAGGAGCACAAGAAAGAGGAGGAAAGGAAGCGTGTTGTTGCGTATAGGGAGGAGAGGGAGAACAAGCTTGAGCGTCCACGTCGAGCGAAAGCAGCGACGGAGAAGAATCCCGATGCCCTGAGAAAGGGAAAGTGGCCTCGTTGCCCTCAGTAGTCTCCATTACTTGCTAGTTCTATGGTTTATTCATGAACAATGTTGTCTACTGTCAGCACGTACTTCTAGTTTTATTGTGTTGTTTAATGTGGCATAGTATTAGACTTTTTCATTATGTAGTTGTTTTTATTATTTGTGGTCATAATATTCAGTACAATATTGCGAACGTAGTGAAATGTGATCACGTGCTGTAAACAAAACCTAACGAAGTAGGATATTATATAATTCAACACATAAAACACATAAAATTGCATGTGAGAACATATACCGAACTAGGGTACAGAGTTCATTCGACTAAACCTAACATGCCTTAGGTAATTAAACCAAACAACAAACACATGGATATGCCATGTGAATAAGATAGGGTCGTCCTATTAGTGTGACCACATAGCAAATTGTGTTGCACCTTCTCCACAGTAGCCTTCCATTGTTGGTGGTGGTGGTGGCGGGGGTGACGGCAGAGGCCACTTGTTCTTGTGGTTAGGGCAGGTGCAATATGGATCATTGCAGAGTGCCTCATGTGAATCGGCACCATTGTTGTTGTCGTCCTGTTCATCGTCCTTGTAAACGCTGCTAACTTCCCTTTCTAGATCGAATATACGGTCCTGCAGGTAGTAGATGTACTCCGTTGATTAATACGTACTTTAGACATAAAATTTTGGCATAATTTTCCCTATTTTTTTATGCAATCCATACACAAATATGAGATGAATATTTAACCTCAATACAACAGGTTTAAACATACAAATATATGCCACATTCATCTGAAACCATATACATGAGCATATTAATAGTCCACACTGTCCATAATTATAGTCCATAGTAGTTCATATTCGATAATAATAGTCCATACAGTCTATAAAGTCCATAATAGTATATAATAACATCTACCACAAACCCTCAATGTCTCCTAATCTTACCCTTACCCTTGTGACCATGAGCGTCAGTGCCAGGAGTGTAAGGGTCAGGTGAACGGCGTCGCCTAGTGCCTAAAGGTTGTGTAAGCTGAGTCGAGGGAGCGTCCTGGAGCTAAGACGGGTCAAGCTCCTCATGCCTCAGGTCCACCTCGTCATCGTCCTCGTTTGCAATACCTATGGACCCTATATGTACTTGGCTAGACGAACCTAAGCCTACGGAAGGAACGTGCACGTCTTGCGTCGTGGCTGTCCTGCAACCACAACGAGCAGCCACACGGCATAGCCGACGTGACAGTCTCTGTTGTACAAAATTATATTAACTAAAAGAATTTAATGTATTAATAATATATTTGAAAGAATATTTTGAATCTTATGTCTAGGAAGCTACACGTGTCATCGTCCTTGACTCTCGGACAAAAGCGCTCAATGTTTTCAATCGAGCATTTGAGAGTATTGCCCTGCAACAAAGTTCTCAGTAAGATCATGGTGGATATTTAAAAATGAGGACGCTACTAATCTAGTACGGAGTACTAGTTAATTCTTGACCAGTTCCTCAATTCCATCTGTTGTACTGAATTGTCTTCAAAACACCTAGCTGATTAACATCTACTGCTAGTAGTAGGTTTGTTCAATTTTTATTTTTGCATCCAAACTAATGATAAGCAAACCTAGCTAAATGATTGGTTTATGAACAGAACGTGTCAGGGACCAATACTAGGATACCCAAAGAGGAGGAGCTAATAACCATCAACGTTGATTCATCCGAGCAGTCAAGAGTGCGACTACACCTCTTGCTGGGCTCCGCCTCGTCTAACCACCAAGGCCATGGGCTCAGCCTCATTCGACCCCTGAGGGTTGGCTCCATCTCGATGGACACTAAGACCGCGGGCTCTGCCTCGCCCGACCCCCGAGGGTTGGCTCCACCTTGGCTAACTTCCAAGGGTTGGCTCTGCCTTGCCCTACGTCTGAGGACCGGCTCTGCCTCATCCGACGTTCGAGGGCTAGCTCCGCTTTGGCTGACTCCCAAGGATAGGCTCCACCTTGGTTGACTCTTGAGGGTAGACTCCACCTTGGCTGACTCCCGAGGATAGGCTCCACCTCGGCTAACTTCCAAGGATTGGCTCCGTCTCATCCGACCCTAGAGGGTTGGCTCTTCCTCGCCCGACGTATGAGGATCGGCTTCACCTCATCCGATGTCTGAGAACTGGCTCCGCTTCGACTAACTCCTGAGGGTAGACTTCGCCTCGGCTAACTCTCGAGGATAGGCACTGCCTTGGCCGACCCCCAAGGGTTGGCTCCACCTTGACCGACGTCTGAGGGCTGGCTCCGCCTCGCCCGATCCTTTGGACATGGTTCCTAATGGAAGCTCACGTCGCTGCCAACCACTACGGGCCAGAAAGTACTACTCAAGGTCAAACTTCTAGCATCGTGTAGGGAGCAGTCACATCTCAGCATGATCCATCCCCATGACATGTTATTCTAGGGAACTCACATCGCCCACAGTAATCGATATGTGGTCACCGTGCTGCCAACTCCATGCTTGACCATTAGTCAACCGGTGTTAGTTGACCGGCACTGTACTGCTAGCCCCCCACATGGCCCTTGTTAGGGACCCTTTGACCATTCCATCCGCTCAGATGGGATGGAAGACAAGAACGATGCATGATGCCTGCACGTATGCTATAGCAGCCAAACAGGAACCCTAGTGCCACGCCGCTGCAACCACGATCTACAAGGTCAGCGGGACCCACGTGAAGCGGAGAATGACACACCTCCGGGAGCCTTATTTTCTCTTTCTTTTTCCCTCTTCCCTTTAGTTGCAACCCCTGCTTTCCCTTGGCCTATAAAAGGGAAAGCAGGGCATCCAACATGGGGACATCGAACAAGTGCATCACATAGCATCAGTTCACCACACCGTATCAGACAACGAGCAATCGAACCACAAAGACTTGGGAGCTACCTCCCTCTCTCGCCAGTTTGTAACCCCCTACTACAAACTCAGTGCTGGTAACACGAGCAACTCAAAACTAGATGTAGGGACATTCAGTCCGAACTAGTATTACCCTTATGTCCTCTTAGCACACCATCCGACCTAGACGCACAATATACAAATTTACTCGTTGGTGCTTACTCAAAACACCGATAGTTGGCATGCCAGGTAGGGGTCTTTTTGCGTGTCTTGACATCAACACCAGGCCTTAGATGGCTCATCGCAACATCAGCTGGGTCCTAGGCGCGCGTGTGTATTTTAGGAACCTGGACTTTGTCATTACGATGGAGGGAGAGTTGGTGCGGTCTTCCGCTGCCACACAACCCCTCCTCTTCACCAGCCTCGACGCAATCACCGAGACACTTGAGGAACTATAGCTGTCTACAATGGAGGTCCGCACCCCTAGGAACAACTAGCTCCTTAGCCTCGACTACGGAAGGCTGCACACCGTGATTTTGGTGCACGAGCGTCTCGAGCTCCACCGCGATGTGCATGACACCCTCGACACTCGTAGACGCAAAGCACCCTCAGAACAACCCGTCGAGGACGTACCGATCCATCAGGCCCAACAGGGCAGTGGGCCATGCACCGCGGTCTCGGTGCATGAGCGTCTCGGCCTCCATCGTGATGCTCGCGACACCCTCGACACCCGCTGGCGTGCCTACGGCAATGCGAAGCAGGGGGCTAGCCGCAGCTACCATCCATGCCATGGCGAACGCTGATAGTGGTGAGGACCAAAGCTCAAGCCCTGACTTGATAGGATCTCAGGCCTTTGGCTGACACATCCTCAAGGGCAAGGCAAAGCAGGACGAGGACGCCGACAAAGGCGCCTCTAATCCTCCCAACAAAAGGAAGAACAAGCGGCGGCATGAGAGCTCACTAGTGGCCAACGCCGCCCGCACGGGGGGCTAGAAACCTATGGAGGGCACCCCGAGCCACTTTGAGAAGCTGCTTGAAGGGCCATGCCCAAACCATGATTTCCCCATCAAGGACCTATACAAGGACAGCGTTCTTTTGAAGTGGTTCTTGTCCAGAAGCTCTAACAAGGGGGAGCATAGGACAGAGCCCAGCAAGATGAAGCATGCGATGCCGCCCTCCTTCACTCGGCCTAGTACCAGCGAGCATTGTGCTGGTACAACAGCCATCGAGTGTGGGATTGAGCCTTCAATGTCGGGGACCTTGTGATCCGCCACGTCTAGAGCAGCATTAACCACCACAAGCTCTCCCCACCATAGAGGGGATTGTATGTCATCACGAAGATGTTCTAGCCAGGCGGCGCCTATAAGCTCAAAACTGTCAATGGCGAGGTCTTCGTTAATGCCTGGAACACTGAGTAGCTATGTCACTTTTACCCTTAATAAACACACATTTTCTCTTATTATCAGTTTCACTGTCGAACTCCCCGATCTTTTGTGACACTCAACCCCAACAGATGGCGAGGGGTCGAGCCTCACTCGAGGACTAATAAGAGCATATCTGTTCAGTAGATAATCTCTATGTCCGACCCTTTCTCATGATTAAGACCTAGAAGCGAAGTTTGCGGAAATAAACCCTGAGTATAACTGGTCACGCATTGGGAAACCTACGTCCTAGTGGCTACAATGTCTTTGCTCACTAGCATAATCAGAGTTTCTTTTCCACACCCTGGTCTTTTTTGGGCCTTAGCCATGGAAGGGGCCGGTACGCGTTTAAAAGTCTATCCACCTAGCAAACATTCTCAGTGCCTAACCCTCTTTTGTGTTAAGACCTAAGAGCTAGGTTTGTGGGAACAAGCTCTAAGTATAACTGGTCAGGCTTTGGGAAACCTATGCCCTAGCGGCTATGGCGTCTTTGCTCACCAGAATGATCAAAATTGTCTCACCTGGATCCTGAGCTTTTATGGCATTAACGACAAAAAGGGTCAAAATGCACTAACCTTTTTATATAAAAAGGGAGAGGAGCTAAAAAGTTGTTTACTATAACGAAGTTTAAGAGCTTGTCCATTTATTACATGTTCTCCGCCTGGCTTATCTACCTAACTAAATTCATGCGTGGGATATCCTCATCCTCTATCTTCGCAGGAAAGCCTTGTCTCAGCAGGTAACACAAGTCGATTGGACGACTTGGCCACTGTAGGGAAACAGATAGGGAGCAGTAGGATGCCCCGTGCTGGTTATGCTGACCCCGTCATGAACGATGGACCTGGATCCCGCTTGATCATGTCTGATAAGAGCTCTCTGAACCCATCACTCTTACTATCGAAATAAATCATGTGCCCAGGTCCCCTGAGTGGCTCCAAGAAGCTACCGAGAGACAAGCTCATGCCTACCCAAATCTTCCCCGCGAAGGATCCGCCAAGCGATGGATCACCTTCAAAGGCTATGGGCCACCGCAGGTAAGTGGGATACAGAGCTGAAAACACTCCCATGGCCCATTAATGCCCAGGAGTTCGAAGGCTGGCCCACCAGTGGGTTTGCGGCCGCTCTAGGACACCCTAGAGTAAGGGGAGGTTAAGGGCAGGCCTGCTAGCGACCAATACCTAAGGCGCGTGAAGTGCCATGGGTGTCCTGACCCTCGTTTTGAGTCTTGGATGATGCAAGGTCCATGGTTTTTCCCCAAAGAAAGGCATCGAGCCCTCAGACCGATCGAACAGATCCAAGAAATATATGGACCAGCCACCAAGAACCTAGAGTCAGTCACTAGATGACCTCGAATCGGGCCCCCATGAAGGGGATGTCGGGGCTCCACTCGAACAGGCCTGTTAACAACTCACCGAGCACCGTGCTCCGTCCAGCGAGGAAAGCACAGCACGGCTCAACCTCTCCATTCTAGCAAATGGACGCATGAGGGACGACGATCACAAGATGAACCGACCCCCTGACCAGACCCTTGCTATGTGTGAGGGCTTGGCATCACAAAGAGATTGAACACGCAATCGCAGACAAACAACAAGTCACCTCTAGTTGTAGAAACTGATGGCGGGGTGACGCATGAAACATGGCCAACCCCTACCGAGCCCCATGGGGCTCGGGGGGCTCAAGCCACTCAACCTTAAATTGGGAGACCAAGGTTCAAAGGCCGGCCCACGAAGGGCCCGAGGACACCTCATGTTGAACAAGAGCTAGTGGAGAAAACACAAATTAGCCCCAGCGGCCTTTGCCCAACCCGCCTAGAAGCGAATAGGGTCATCTCAACCTTCTCATTCGATCCTAACTCCTAGCTGAGCCCATAGAATCCCCATTGAGGGGGCACTTGTTGGAAGGCGGGTTAAGGTGCAGTGGAATGCCACATGAGGGCTTTGCTGAGACCGTCGTGACCGACGGACCCGAATTCTACTCGAGCATGCTCGTTAGCAAGCTCATCGAGTGGGTCACTCATGCCATCAAGGCAAGTGATGTTAGCTCAACCCCTCCGATTGCAGAAACTACGGATGGGGTGACAATCACAAAGTCGAGCCAACCCTTGATCGAATCCCCACTATGCGTGGGAGCTCGAGGAAAGTTGGACTCACAAGGAGACCAAACACGCGGTCGTAGAATGATAGCTCAGATCCTAGGGAGGAGGTACGTATGAAAACAAGAGACGTTTTCTCCTACTAATCTCGCTATCCTCTCCTTGATCTTTAGTAACACCTGACCCCAGCAAAGGCAAGGGGTCAAATCTCACTCGGGGGCTAATAAGGGTATAAATACTCCCTTTCTAAAACAGTCGCCACACCCGACCTTTTCATCACGTTAAACTTAGTGGCAAGGTCTGCAGAAATAAACGATTGAGCATAGCTGGTTGGACTATGAGAAACCTACGCCCCTGCGGCTACGGTACTCTTACTCACCAGCGTGATCAGAGGACTATAAGAAACCTACGCCCCTGTGGCTACGGTACTCTTACTCACCAGCATGATCAGAGTTTTCCTCCTACCCCTTGGGCCCCGTAGTCTTAACAAATGGAAGGGTCAGAACACACAAACCCCTTTCCGCACATAAAAAGGGAGGAAAAACAAACTCAATCAAACAAAACAAAATGATAAGTTTGTGCGATAGTGCAGAAGGGTCGGAGTTTGTCTGCTTGTTACATGAATGATTACTCGACCTATCTAACTAACTAACCCCTCCAGGGGAGAACTATGTCTTTTATTTTGTCTGCCAGGTCCCACAAAAGAGGAGCCACCACCGTCTCTTTCTCATCCAGCTCATAAGCTTTGTAGCTAGGTGCAAAGCCAAGACTCATCATCTCTAGGTCAATGCTATCCCTGTAATGAGAATGAGCACTCGTGAAGGATTGATGGACCCCACCGTGAAGGGCATTCCTCTTGAGCTAGCGCACCCGCACCATGATCTCGACGACACAGGCCATGAGCGAACTAGTCCCCTCTGACCGCACCACCTCTAGGTCATCATAGACCACTCCGAGGGCGGTGCTCAGGATACCGAGCTCGTTGCCCTCCGCTTGAAGGTTCCTCCTCACCTCGATGAGGTCCGTGGCCAGCCCGGTAGAGATGCCCTTGGCCTCTAGCCTCTAGGTCATCGTGGTACTGAGCTTGGCCTAGAGGGAGCCAATCTTCTGCTATGTGCCATCATGCTCTCAGAGGGCCTAGTCATGCTCCTCATGAGCCATGCCATGCTCCGAGCAGAGCCTCTCCGTGGTTTGGAACAGCTCATCCCGCTCCTTACGTAGTCGGGCGACCACCATAGCGTCCAGACTTGCCTTCTTCTCCATGGCCATGAGCTTCTCCTCGGCCCCTAGCTTTAGGTCCTGCTCCTTCTCAACCTTGGCTAGAAGGTCGAGGATCCACCGGTAGGTCTCGGCGTCCTTCTAAAGCAGCTCATCCCTCTCCCTCCTGACCTTGGTAGCCTCCTTGTCGTCCTTCTATAACCTCATTGATAGAGCCTCGAATGCCCTCTCAGCCTCATCCGCATGCCGACGGGCCTCGGCCACCTGCAATCAGAGACTGTTTGCCTCCTTGGCAACGGGAGTCAGCTCGACCACCTTTTGTTGGGCGGTAGCAAGCTAGGCTGTCACCACCCTGTGCAACCATGCCTCCTCGACAAGGTGGTCCCAAGTTTCTTTCTGCTCATGAAGGAATCGCGACTTCCCTCGGCTATGAGCAATATGGGACTAAAAGAAGATGATGATCAGAATACAAGAATATGCGAAGAAAGGAAAAAGCGAGGAGTAGGATCAAGCACGTACCTGGCCAGTGGGAATGACAACATCGGCCAAGGCACCTCACCCATAGTCCAGAGCTTCGAGCACGGACATGACTCCCATGTCGAGGCTCTCCCACTCCATGCTCTCAGCAGCGACGTCGAGGGTGAAGAGCGTCGACACCGGGTCCTTTGGATTTGTTCATTGGAGTAGGGGTTTGCCCCACACGGGCGAGTGGCTGCCTCCCGATGTTAGGGCTAGGGACAATTCTCCACTGGTCCTCTCTACCACCGCCATGATGTCTAGACACCCCCTGGCCGCATCTCCCTCCATCCAGCCCACGTCGAGTGACGTCGCTTGGGCCGTCGGTGGTGCAGGTTGCGAAGCTACCTTGGGCGCCGCCACGGTTGTGTCTAGCTGTGGCCCGCCTGTCATAGCCACCTCCACCTTCGCCTGCATCGTCAGGACCTCGACTGCCTATGTCGCACCCACCATGGCTGGCACCACCAGCGTGGAAAGCAGCTCTGTCCGCCCCATTGTCGATAGTGGTATCGCCTCCATCGTCGGCTGCTCGGCGACATCCGAGGGCATCCCTTGATCCTCTACACTCGCTTGTCCCGCTGAAGGCATGGGCGTCACTGTGGGCAGCATCTGACCGGACGGTGACACGGTCACACCAGCACCGCTCCCACCCAAAACGGGCATGACACCAACTGATGGCTGCTGCCTTGCTTGAAGGGCAACGCTCTTCTTTGGTGCCAGCGCCAAAGGATTACGCCGCTTCATGACACTATAAAGAAAGAAAAAGCATAAGTCACGATGAAAACAGAGAAAAATAGAGGAGCTATGACTTAAATTGTCGTTATTGGGCGACGGATACGTTTGGGGGCGAACCACCAGACCCCTGCTCCACCTCATTAGGGCAGGGCCATTTTGAGCCCACCCCATGCTCCCGGGCAGAGGGGATCGCTACCCTTGCATCTTGGGGCACGATGGTGGAGCCACCCACCTCCACTGGCACCTCGGGCGCAGCGACAGATCCGTCCACCCCTATTGGCTCCTGGGGCAGACCGATGGTCTGGCCCGTCTTCGCCGGCCCCATGGACGTGCCCTCCACTCCATGGAACGGGAAGGGCCTAACTCCTGCAAAGACGAGAAGATACCCATCAGCACATCCTCGCTCTCTAGGTCATCCCGCTTGGTGTCATCGACTTCCTCGTCATTGTCTTGCTCATTGTCATCATTATTGCTGTCGGTATCCTCCTCTCGCTCTCATGTTAGCAGCTTTTGCTGCCTCTTCTTTCTCTTGTCCTCCTTCACCTTCCTAAGCCACTCGCCCTCGGCACGATTCGATGCCCTCACGGATGAACCCCTCGATAGTGGAGCCGGGTGATCCATGAGCACGAGGTCCCTCGGCTAGTCCCCCCATCTTAATGTTAGTGTCAAGGGGTTGGGAGATCAATTGAAGAGGAGGCATGAAGAGAGAAAACTTAAGAAGACAATGTGGCTCGATTCTGGCCACATCGGAGGATGCCCTGACACTGGGTACACAAAATCAAGAGGGACACCTATGTCGTCCCGCGAAGGCTTATTGCCTCCTTGATGCGTTACGCGACTTCAGAGGGGTAGAGTGCTCCCTCGGCTAGCACCGTCCCAACAAATGACACCTCGGGCGCCATCCCATGCAGCGAAAGTGTGCGCCTCATCAACGGCGCCACCCTCCTCGCTTGGTAGGCCCCAATGATGCCCCACCCCTTCAGGCCCCTCTCCATTAGGATACGGATGGCGGCGAGGTGGTCATGGATCTTCCTCTTCTCCTTCTCCAGAACACCCCACCTCCACGAATTCAGGGCCTCTTCGATTAGGCACCTAGTGAACTCTGATAGGGGGGCAGCACTGTCGTTCTTGAGATAAAACCAATGTGAATGCCACCCCTTGTTGGAGGTCGACAACCGCATCGATGGGTACTCGCCAACCCAGTTGTTCCGAAGGTGGATGCCGGTGCATCCCATCGGCATATTTAGCTCCTGCTTCTTCTCCCTCTTCTTCTAGAGGGTGACGGTGAAGAAGTGCCGCCACAGATCAAAGTGGGGACTAATCCCCAAGAATCCCTCACATAGGGTGACGAAAGCCGCCATGTGCTAGATTTTGTTGGGATTGAGGTGTTGCAGCTCGATCTTGTAGTAGTGTAGCAACCCCTAAAGAAATCCATGAGCTGGGGTAGCGAATCCACGCTCATGGAAGTGCATGAACGACACCATGTAACCAACAGGCGGTGACAACATGTCCTACTCATTGGGCAGCAACCACTCCTTGGCCGCGATCCATGCATAGAGAAGACCACGACGGTCGAGGCCCTCCATGTGCTGGAAGGTGATGTCAGAGCAGCACCATAGATCCATTATAAGATGGAGGAAGGTGGATGCGAGCTCGACGATGGCTAAGACGCGGATGTGGGAAGCCTAGGCGATTGGCGGTGGAGGTTGTAGGTGCGAAGGCAAGAAGGCAAAGTATGAAACCCTAGGGGCAAACCCTTTGATTTTATAGGGGCAATGGATGCGAGGAAACCAACCGTCCACCTAGATCTCCGCACCTACCATGATCTGCCACAACATCATGCCACAGGATATGCACACGCAATCCCTATCCTTTCTCTTAGAAGACTCGCCGGACGTTTCTCCTCCTCGGGCAGGCCACGACTCTTTACAAGTAAGAAAGAATACAAATCAAAAACACAACTCTACGGCCCATCTAGGCCCAGAAGTTCGATGGTTGGCCCATCAATGGGTTCGACAGCCGCTCTAGGCACCCTTACAATAAGGGTGGGAAGGGATGGGCCCGCAAGCGGCCAGTACCTAGGTGCACGAGTGCCACAGGCATCTTAGCCCATGATCCCCATGAATGGGATGTTGGGACCCTAATCGAACTATCTAGCTAACAAACTACCAAATCTCATGGCCATACCCATGAAGGGTCCAACCTTGGCAAGAAGGAATCACCGTTCCCAGGACATGCCGTGGGCGACAAAAGAAGGCCAGGACCCTCAGAGTCCTCCCTTTCAAAAAAAACCTCCAAAGGAGTATTCTACTCCTCCGTAGGCTCGGTGGCTACACCCACTGGATGCACTCGTGCGCACCCACGGGCAAGTCAAAAAAACCCTAGGTGATTCTACCTGAATCACCCGGAGGCTTAGGGGCTACTGTCAGGGACTACACCTCTTGCTGGGCTCCACTTCGTCTGACCACCGAGGCCATGGGCTTTGCCTCGTCCGACCCCCGAGGGTTGGCTCTGCCTCGGTGGACATTGAGACCGCAGGCTCCGCCTTGCCTGACCCGCAAGGGTTGGCTCCACCTCGCCTGACGTTTGAGGACCGGCCCCGCCTTGTCCGACGTCCAAGGCCTGGCTCCACTTCGGTTGACTTCCGAGGATAGGCTCCACCTCGACTGACTCCAGGGTAGACTCCGCCTTGGCTGGCTCCCGAGGATAGGCTCCACCTTGGCTAACTTCCAAGGGTTGGCTCTGTCTCATTCGACACCCGAGGGTTAGCTCCACCTCACCTGACGTCTAAGGACCGGCTCCACCTCATCCGATGTCCGAGGGCTGGCTTCGCTTCGGCTAACTCTCGAGGGTAGACTCCGCCTCGACTGACTCTCGAGGATAGGCTCTGCCTTGGCTGACCCTCGAGGGTTGGCTCCACCTTGGCCAATGTCTAAGGGCTAGCTCTGCCTTGCCCAATCCCTCGGACATGATTCCTAATGGAAGCTCACGTCACCACCAACCACTATGGGCTAGAAAGTATACTCAAAGGTCAAACTTCTGGCATCGTGTAGGGAGTGGTCACATCTCAACATGGCCTATCCCCACGACATGTCATTCTGGGGAATGCACATCGCCCACAGTAATAGACGTGTGGTCACTATGCTGCCAACTCCATGCCTAACCACCATCCAACATCAGTCGACCGGTGTCAGTTGACTAGCATTATACCGCTAGCCCCCCGCATGGCCCTTGTCAGGGACCCTTTGACCATTCCATCCGCTCGGATGGGATGGAGGACAAGAACGATGCATGATGCCCGCACGTATGCTGCAGCGGCTAAACATGACCCCAGTGCGACGCCGCGGCAACCACGATCTATAGGGTCAGTGGGACCCACGTGAAGAGGAGAACGACACACCTCCAGGAGCCTTATTTTCTCTTTCTTTTTCCCTCTTCCCTTTGGCTGCAACCCCTGCTTTCCCTTGGCCTATAAAAGGGAAAGCAGGGCATCCCACATGGGGACATCGAACAAGTGCATCACATAGCATCGGTTCACCACACTGTATCAGACACCGAGCAATTGAACCATAGAGACTTGGGAGCTACCTCCCTCTCTCGCTAGTTTGTAACCCCCTACTATAAACTCAGTGCTAGTAACATGAGCAGCCTGAAACTAGATGTAGGGACATTCGGCCTGAACCAGTATAACCCTTGTGTCCTCTTAGCACACCATCCGAGCCAGACACGCAATATATAAATTTACTCATTGGTGCTTACTCAAAACACCAATAGAATGCATTCTCTAAAGAATGGAAGAAATCAAACTCCATCCAGCCCTCTTCTGAAGGCATGATTATGTTGCATCATTAAATTAATTATAAGGATGCTACGCCTTGAAGGTGCACCACAGATAAGGAAACCTAGCTAAATGATTGATATGCAACTTAACATAGAAAAATAAGGTAATTGACTTACCACTCTATCCAAGATTGGTCCTGCATTCACCTGCCTTGCTACATGAGTAGTTTGGTCGTACACCATGTCTTCATCGTCGAAGGACTCGATGTCGGCGTAGTCATCTTCTATCCATTATAGCCTCAGCCTACAACGTGTCGCACGTTGGTACCAAGCTTGGTAGCACCAATTCTCATGGTTTGTGTAAGGCTCGTTGTTCTCGTCCATGTTGTCGTGCAACAGCTCCCATTGTTCAATGTAGTACTAGTGGTGCTTCTCCTAATCAAAAATCTTTCTATTCTTCTGACGATCCAACCTGCACGTCACATACAATGTTAGTTTCTTAATCCATGTACATGTCACCATATTAAAAGTGCACATATGTCATCATTACTTCATCCTATATATGAATTAATGGAAATGGACCATCATGAGACAATTGAAATAGTAAAACACTTACTTGCATAAGTCAACGCCAGTCGAGAACGGAGCCGTTGGCCAAAGTTGTCTCACTCCAAATTAGTATGCAACTCTATCTGGTAGGTGGAACTCGATAGCATAGAAACGTATTAGAGGGCACCTCATCCTATAGAAGTCATTATCGCACACACACATGTTGTTCAACTGAAAAGAAAGTGCCCCCTCTCCATCATACGGCTCCCACGACACTTGCAACATGTCCAAACAAGATGTTAGATGCTATACTAAACCATTTCAATCTAGCATGGAAAATAAAATTTACTTACACTAGATGTCGTGAGCGTGTCTAGCTCGTTTGTGAACTCAATGTACGCCTACTCTAACCTTGTGTGCGGAACCCTAACCTGGTCCCAAAGGTACGCCCACGCTGGCTACCGACGAGGAGACTGGCCTACGAACCACTCACGACAAGCCAGAACCTCAGGACGGCCAACTAGTAGACGAGCCCACATCCACAACTAGAGCAGGTACACGCATCCACCAAGTGATGATGAGGATGAAGTCCGACGACACGCCTTGCAAAGTTGCCGGCAAAGAAAACCAACACTGTAGAGGCCCAGCTGTACTGACTCGCTTGGTCCCAGTCAGTGAGGTAGTGGACCCACATCCATGACGCAGTGTCATCCGTGGCGTCGGGGAAGAGAACATAGGCAAATAGGTGTAGGATCCACGCCCTGTAGTAGTACCCAACTGTCTCCTCATCTGCCTCCTCAGGGTATTGTGTGAACTCTTGTCGGAGCTAGGAGATTAGAACTCTAGAAGTGTGAGCCCCTTGCTCGTCAACCTCACGCCCAAGGAAGGACTCTACTCGTGCTCTCCAACCTTCTAACCTGCACTGCCCAGTCACTGTATTGCTGAATCCTAAGACCTAGCATCTTCTAACAATCCTAGAGCATGACTGTCATATCTCCGAAAGGCAAGTGAAAGTTGTGAGTCTCTGGCCATCACCTACATTTTAGACAAAGCAAGATTACATGTCAAAAAGGCAAGCGTATGAACAAAAGGCTATGAATGGAGGCAATGATTGAAGATAATACCTATCAACCAATGCAGTTATGCCCGTTGAGTTGAACTTAGGCAACCCACGACAAACCTAAAAAGAGATGACATCTAGGCTAGCTCTTTGCAGGAAAGGAGTGTACCTATTGTTGTACTGCATGTCAAGAACCCATTGTGGGTTCTAGGATGAAGGAGCGGAAGGTCCTGCATGGAATAAAACATAGTCTCCTGTTACTTCATGAACACATGTACGCTCACAAAAATTTGAACAAGACATATAGATTATTACCTACCCCTCCGCTATGAGACATCCTCGGTGGGTCTCCTCATACGCGGGTCGAGCAGGTGGAATTACGCCATCCTACAAAAAAGTCAATGAAATAGAAATTCAATATACAATGAAACATAAACTTAGAAATATACAAGTAATTGACACAATTACAAGTATAAATTGAGATATGCATAAAAAAGTGAATGAATACGACAAATATGAAATAATGAAAACAACCAATAGTCGCATCTCACTAATCTACCAATGGCAAGTGCGTGAATTGTGGCCAAGTCTACCGCACTTGCCGCACTGGTACTGCTCGGGGTCAGTAAGAAATGGGGTTCCTCTCCCGCACCTCATTCTTTCGGGTATCTGATCCATAACCATCCTATGCCTCGTCCTCGTCCTTGATCCACGCTTGTTCTAACAGTAAGCTAGATCCACAATGTACTTTGACCCATCATATGTAGGCCACTCTCTAGGGTCTCGAAAAGGCATGAAGCGGGGGCTCCATGTGTGCATAAGCGTGTCAACACTGAACTCATGAGGTATCCTGCTCTTGATATTAAAGTTGTGATGCCTAGCTGCTGCCACCAAATGAGAACATAGAAAGTGGTACTGCCTTGATTTACCATAAGTGCATGTGAAATCTTGGAGGATTACCACATCCATCCTCGACTCTCGGACCTCGCCGTCGGACATTGTACCGCCCCTATGCTCAACCTGATAAGTCCCTGTGCCATGGTCAAAACATATAACCTTATGTGTGCTAGTCCTTTCGTTTGCCTTCTCTAGGTGTGTCTTTAGTTTCGGAGCCCACATCTCTCCATCACTCCGCAACTTCAATGCATGGACGTGTCTATCATTGAACCAAGCAACAAGCTTGTAGAAGGTGAATTGAACGATTGCATTCACGGGCATACCACGTATCCCCAATAGCAACTTATTGAATGACTCCGCCATATTGCTACACTGAAACTCGTACCTCCATCTACCGTCGTCGTGAGCTCTTGTCCATTTCTCTAAATCCCTCATCAAACCTGTGAGCCATTGTCTACCTTCTGCATTTGATGCGATTCTGACATGCTCCAACTTTTTCTGAAAGTACTTGTCCTCAAGCTGTCGAGCAGCCTCCTAGAACAGATTAAAGTTATCCTTCACACCATCCTTTCGGAGTAGATTCTCGGTAAGGTTGTCCATCTAGTTCAAATACATAACGAAACACATATCCTTTAGTCCAAATTAGACGATAGATAGTATCTAACAAGTACTTTCTAACTACAAACTAAGTAAATAAGATAATAACTACGTATATATACAGTGTACTCACTAAATAGCTAGATCCTATTTAGTTAACTAAATATATAAATACCTATCTAAGCAGCTATCTAACTATATCTATGTACCTATTTATCTATGTTTCTATCTATCTACATTTCTATCTCACTAGATCACTAACTAAATCGACTATCTGAGTCATCATATTAACGAGTAAATAATAAATAATCGAACTACTACACTACAATCAAAGCTAACTAAGTACCTACATTGCATATTCATAATTTTTACCAGTCCGACGTGTTCAAGAGCTTGAGCCGGCGACGATGTAGGCAAACGAGTCGAACCCGAGTTGCAGCGAACGTCGGGCATGGGTGAGGGCGACGAGCCGAACCGGCGGTGGCGCGGCTGGGCGCTGCAGAGGCCGGGGCCGGCGGTGGCGCGCGGTGGGCGCGGGTCGACCGGCGCTCCGCGCGGCGAGGCTGCGCGAGCGGGCTGAGGCGACGGGTGGCGGGCACGGTGGCCGACGCGGGCGGGGACGGCCAGGGCAACGCGCGGCGATTGGCGCGGCTGTGCGACAATGCTGGCTTGGTAGTGGTAGAGAGAGGAAGAGATAAAGAAAGGAAGGGCTCATACGTAAGACCTGGCTCGGCGCCAATAATCACGTCGTCAAGATCCACGGCGCCGAGTTAGCTATCATGTCAGCGTCCATGCCACTAACGTGGCCTCAATCTAGGCACCAGAATTATTGGCGCCAAGACGTGTATGCTCGGCATCACCAAGAATAACGTCGAGTTAAGGGTCTCGATTTTAAAATCATACCTCCATAGGCATATTTATAAAAAAAAATTCAAAAAAAGACTAAAAAAAACTGGCGGGGTCGGGGTCGAGATCGAGACATCGAACGCAGGAAACACACTGACACAATCGCACACCCCAAGAGATTTAAAAAAAATGATGCGAGACACACATTCTCCGGCGCGGACCGCGGTGGCCGGCGCATGTGATTGCCATAGTAGTAAATAAATTGACCACTCCGACAAAATCACCACCATATAGCACACAAAAATTACACGATGCAGTCGGTAGTAGAGCGACGCTTCAATACTACTATTATACTCTGGGACTACTGTAACTGGGCACGCTAGCCTGTACTAGAGTGTAGACTGCAGTCAATGAACACACACACACCGGTCCCCCTGTCCATTCCATCCGGACGGGTTGCTGGGGAGGAACCGTTCTTCTCTTCCCTTCCGACGCACAGACGCACAGTAATCACCAAGGACAAAAAAGTAATTACTACTACTCTCACTCTCGCTAGGTACTATAGGTAGGTACACTGGTGATGTTGTCGCGGTCCCGCAGACTGCAGTTACTGGTTGCCGCGGCGGCAGGTACTCCGGAGTCCGGTCGCTAGTCGCGGTTAATGAAGGCGACGAGCTTGGCCATCTCGGCGAGCGCCTGTGGCGAGCCGAGCTTGGTGAGGAAGTAGACGTGGCCCTCGCCGGGGGTCTCGTACAGCTCGGCCTCCCCGGGCCAGGCGCTGCCCCGGAGCGCGGCGTAGTAGGCGCGCTGCCAGGGGCTCAGGCGGTCCTGCTCGGACACGGTGACCAGCACGCGGGAGGCGCCGAGGTGCTGCCACGAGGACGCCGGCAGGACGAGCGGGTCCGCGTAGGGATGGTTGATCGGGTACCTCCCCGCGCAGATGAAGTTCCAGGTGCGCGCCGCGGACTGCAGGTACGCCGGGTCCGTGGAGTCGGCGCCCACGGGGCTCCGGCCCTGGAAGTAAGGGTCCAGCAGCGCCACGCCCTTGATCCGCGCGCCGCCGTCCAGGCCTTCGTCCCCCGCGCGCAATGCCAGGTTGTGCGCGATGTTGCCGCCCGCGCTGTCGCCGGCTAGGAACAGGCGGGACAGGTCACCGTACTGGGACAGCCACGGGTCCGACCCGCCGGCCGCCGCGTTCGCGAGCACCCACTTGAGCGCCGCCCACGAGTCGTCGTACGCCGCCGGGAGCGGGTGCTCCGGCGCGAGGCGGTAGTTCACCGACACGGCCACGACGCCCGCCCTGGCGGCCAGCGTGTTGAGGTAGGCGTGGTAGATGGGCGTGAACGCGGACTCCACCACGAACGCGCCGCCGTGGAAGTAGACGAGCACGGGCACCCGGGTGTTGGCGCGGAAGCTCGGGAGGTAGAGCCGCGCCGCGACGCCCGTGGACGGGTCGATGGTGACGTCGCGGGAGGTGACGCCCGTGAGCGCGTCCGAGGACGCCGCCACCACGTCGGTGCCCATCAGCCGCTTCACGCGCCCGTTCTTGTACTCGATGAGGAACGGAGAGAAGTCGAACTTGACCTGCGAGTTCGGGTCCCGGGCTCGCCGCGACTGCAGCAGCTGCCGCCTCGCCGCCGCCGCCCCGGTAGAGCAATGCGAGCCCAGCAGGAGGAACAGCAGCAGCAGCGGGGGCAAGATCCGCGAGGCCATGGCTAGAGGCAGAGCAGAGCTCAGACAGGGGAAGTAGCAGCAGAGTGTGAGACTGTGAGCTACTTTGAGCGAGCTGCCTGTCCGCACCTAGCTGCTGCCTGCTGCTCCTCGTCCTCGGGGACTGAGGCCGTCACGGGGCTGGCTGGGGTCCGGTTATATGCGCAGAGCGGAGGCGGAGGCAGCCGACAAGGGCTGGGCGCACCGCACTCTTTTGTGGCGCGGATCGTGGTGGTGGGCTTTCCACGACCGCTTTAGCGCCGGCCGGCCCGCCCGCCCGGCCTTTAATTCCTCCTCCTCCTCCTCTCTCGCTGGACCGTACCGTGCAGGGCATGTGCCCGCGCGATTCACATCTCAGTCTTTAATGCTAATGGCGCGATTTCTGCTCTTGATTTCCGAGGGGGGACGGACTCGCGCTTTTTGACGGCCCGGAAAAAGGGTTTTCCAGCCCCCACTGCTTTTGATAGTAAAGTTTCAGGTTCTTAAAAAAACTGACGGTTCATACTTAGTCTATACTAGACGTTTGAGCTCTCAGCTCTGCGAAAAAAAGCTGCAAGCGTTTCCTGAATCCTTCCATGTTTGTGTTAACCGCAGCATGGGTTTTAAGCTAATCAAAGCATGAACTCAATACTCAAGCATCTTTCCACCGCCATGGTACTCCGTACTTCTTACCAGGTGCTGAGCCTGAGTTGTGTCCATATTGTACTGATGTACATAATTTCACCTGTGGTTAAACAGCCAGATTTGTTTCCAAAGCTGGCGCGCACTGGTCACTGAGCATTCAATGCCATGCGTGTACTCAGCACCGTTCCTCCTCCACACAGTGCTGCCTCGGTTTTAATCCGGCTCCCATACCGATCTGTCACCCGGCGAGTGGGCCGGCACTCGGCAATCAATCAATTAGTGGCCTGAAACGATCCAGCACGGCCAAGCCGAGTGTGCCGGCCGCTCGCTTTGTCGCAAAGGCAGGGCATAGTAGAACTGGCACACACAGGGCGGTGATGCCGGGAGCCTGCACACCCTGTACTCTCGCAAAGTCACAGCTTTCGTGGAGCCGCGCCATAAAATTATTCCGCCACGGGATCACAGGAGCGCTGCTGCTGTGGTCGGACGCTTGCGAGTCGTGTCAGTGTCGCAGCAGAAATTTCGCTTGTTGGTCCTTGCGTATATCACCTGCTCAATGTAATGCGTAGATGGATCTGGCGATACAAATCG